>NC_064811.1:50666527-50793556 GCF_023721935.1 Panthera uncia
GGAAGGAAGGAAGGAAGGAAGGAAGGAAGGAAGGAAGGAAGGAGTTTAGTAATACAGAATGCATTATTTACACAAGATCGCCCTAAGGAGAATGGAGGAATCTGTCAGTAAATTTCCTTGTATTGACCAGGAAGTTCCATGGTGACTGGTTAAAGGTTACATTCCTGGAGAGTTGAAACTAAAGTTAGGTGACTTGAACTAAGCGATGTCATTTTGTGCCTGTGGTTTTCTTTTTAATAACAGTAACAATAAAATAATAAGCATTTATGTAGTAATTACATTATGATCTAAGTAAGTGCTTTGCATTTAATCATTCTAATAGTCCTATACATAGGTAGAATAATTATCACTTTATAGGTGAGGCTACTAAAACAACAAAACACATTCCTTCAACAAAAACACATTTCCATTCCTCATACCTTCTTTAACCCACAACACACATCGTACTTTCCTTAAACCTTAAACTCTTTAACCCATTTTCTCAGCAATCACCATAACATCCTCCTCTTCATTCTTAACTCTTTTGCAGATTCCACCCTTTAGTATCCTAATCAAGCTTTGTCACAATTGCCCGGATCTTAATCCATGGCATTTTGTGTCCTCCTAGCATTGTAAAATAACACACTAACATCTCTGATTTATCCTGCTTTCCCACCTGTTCTGCCAGCCCTGATAGTGGCAGAGAATTGTGGAGAACAGAATGGCCTTTTCTAATTTCAGCTCTTCTTCCTCATAGTAATTGTGTGTGTGTGTGTGTGTGTGTGTGTGTGTGTGTGTGTGTGTAGTACAAAACACACTTACTAATAGACCTAAATATTTTTTTCTCACTGTAGAAATTAAAAAGCCAAAAGTAGCTAAACATTTTTTAGGATTTAATGTTTGTCTTATCTGGAAATAATTTAGATATTTAATGAATATCCATCATTTGGCTTAACTTAGTATGATGTAAGAATCCTTTTACAAGCTTCTAAACGTTATTTTGTCTTTTAGAAGCTTCTGCACACTAATCAAAGAATGTATTCTGATGTCTCTGAGAGGTTTGGAATCCCCTACTTTTAGGGTGGACTTATCTAGGTTGAAGTTTCCCTTAAGTATCCACTACAATTCCAAAAGTTCACCCATTTTCCAAAAAGACACAAAATCCTCCTGGTCCACAGACCAGATGGGGCTCATCTTAGCCTTTATGTTCTTAAGATGTTTTAACTGAGGGGACTTGTTATCCACCAACTGTTCCAAAACACCAGGAACCATATATTTTCTCCACTGTTGACTTACTGAGAAGCTTCAACAAAAGAACAACACTCACTAGAAAAGGTGATGCCTTCAGAAAAAAAGATCTCAAATAAATCTGGTGAGCTCAAAATGCAGACAGTAGAGCTCAAAATCAGTGGAGACTTACCTTTGAAATCCAGAGTCAGCAAGAAAGCAGTGAACTGAATAAGTTCTGTGGGTACCAGCACCTGCTTGCTCACCAGCCTCACTGGTGTTGGGGGTCTTCTCTAGATCCCACTTCTCTGACACCATGTGATGTCAACCTGAAAAATAAAATAGCCAGCTACTTTACTAGCAAATGAGTTTATTTGGGAACAGCAGAGGGATTGTAAGGCGGGACAAGCAAACTATGGGAAATCATAGGCAAGTCCATTGAGAGTTTGGGATAGGTTGTATTAATGGGGGATATAAAAAAGTGGAGAGCTCAGTTGGAGTCAGTTAACTCAAAACCAAATTAAGACCAGCCTTGAAAATGTTCCCCTACACAATGAGTACAGTTACACAAACAAATCTCAAGTCAGTCCACTTTGTGGGCCCAACCTAACCTGGGTCATCTCCCAATCATGCCTTTGGCAAAACTTCTTAAGGTTAATATTAGACAACTTAGAATCAACCTCCCGTCCTTCAAGAAAATTCCAATATTAGCAATTTTTTGTTAATCAGGCACTTAAGAGAAATCAGTCTCTTAGTCCTTAAGTTTTATCTTCTTGAGCACATGTGCATAAGATTCTACTTCCAGTTCTAGTTAAAGTTGAATTTTTTTCACACTTCCTTGTGCAAATAAGCTCCAGTTCATTGACTTTATTCTTCACCGAGCAACTTACTTTGCAACCTGTCTTCTTTCATTGCTAGATGTCTCAAATGAATAGTCTCTTCATTAGTTCCTCATACAACCTGCCCCTCTAATCCCTTATTTATCAACCACCTTACTTTTGGTTCCATTATTCAACAGAATCTTTCCATTCAAATGTCACCAACCAACAACTTATGTCTCAATTCCACTATATCCATTCTTGAAATTCCATAAGAATTAGTCTTTCTTGGATATATAAAATGAGAATAATTTAAATTGTATGGATACAGACACCCCCTTGGAAAATTAAATTAAATATTTTAATAATATTGTCATACTGAAAAAATAAAACTCAACGTAATAAAAAGAATCTAAGATGTTATTAGAACATTTTCCTAGGGGAAAAAATAGTATGCCAAAAAAAAAAAAATCCTTTGGTGACAATTTATTTGCTCTAAGAATTAATTTATGGCAACAATGGTGAGGTCATTATGTTTGTAAATCAGATTCTTCTGTGTGTTCTCAATTTTCCCAAATTTAATAGGCAACCTTGAACTTTCATCTTGCTTATGACCTTCTGAATCAAGCTGAATAGGAGACATAATCCTGTTGTAACTCTGCTATGATTTGGTGTTGTTCTAAGTATTATAAATAAAATCCTTAACATGCTTTACAAATTTGCTACAGTTACTCACCTCTCTACTTTATCTCACATCAGTATCTCCTTTAATCTGTGTGCACCAGCCCAACGTTCCTCCAGTTTTTCAAAAATACCATCTTATTTCAAGGATTTGTTACAGAGGTTTCTTCCTCTGCTCTCCCCCATGCCTAAGTAACTTCTATTTGGCTTTCAGAATTCTGTTCAAATTTTATTTCCTTGGGATCATCTACTCTGACTCCCTAGATTAAATCTCACTTACGTATACCCTCAACATACTTGTATAGTTCATATGCTAAATTAACGAAATAACATTGTATTATTAGCTAAAGTCCATAGTTTATTCATATTTCCTCAATGTTTTACCTTTTTCTGCTCCAGAATTTCATCACAAATACCCCATTATATTTTTATACCATGTCTCCGTAGGCTCCTCTTGGCTGTGACAGTTTCTAAGACTTCCCTTATTTGTGATGACCTTGCCAATTTTGATGGCTTTGTCAATTTTGATGACCTTGAATAATCAAGTATTTTATAGAATGTCTGTTAGAATTTTTCTGATATTTTTCATGATTAGACTGAGGTTGTAGATTTTTCAAAGGACAACCAAAAACATAAAGTGCCATTGTCATCATATCACATCAAGGGTGCATATTATAAAAATGACTTATTACTATTGATATTGACCTTCGTCACCTGGCTGAGAATGTATTTATCAGGCTTTTCCACTGTAAAATTAACCAGTCCTCAGCTTACACCTAAGGAGTGAGGATTAATGGTTTACTTCAACAGAAATTATTTGGAATTCTTCTATAAGGGAGGGTTGTTATTCATTTACTCATTCATTCAATTATTTGTTATTCAGTTATTCCCTTATTCAATCCTTAATCTATATCAGTATAGACTCATGGGCATTGTATACTTTGAGTTGTAATCCAATACTACTTCATTTTGTTGCTAACATTGTTCCAGTTTTGGTCATTGGGAGCTCCTTCATTTGCTCTTACATCCCTTTGACATATCCCTTCAATTTAGATTATGTTTGCTTTTTGACCACTTCCTTATTTTCTGGCCTATGAAATGCTTCAAGCTCATGTTGTAATTTCCTTCTGCAGCCCTGGAATCAACTTCTTAAAGGAACTGTCATTCCTTTTATTGGAAAAGAATATTTTAAAATGAAGGCTTAGGAATGAATATGCTCATTTCATTTCTGGTATTAGTAATGTGTGTCTTCTCTCTTTTGCTCCCAGTTATTCTGGCTAGAGATTTATCTATTTTAGTAAACTTTTCAAGGATGATTTTGGTTTTATTGATTCTGTTTTAAATTTCATTGATTTAGTCTCTAGTTTTTGTTATTTACTTTTCTTCTTCTTGCTTTGTTCTTACATTGTGCTTCTTCCTCTGGTTTCCTAAAGTGGATAGTTAAATTGTTGATTTTAGACATTCCTTCTTTTCTAATATATACATTAATTCTTAAATTTCCCTGTAAACACTGCTTCTGCTGCATACTACACATTTTAAGTTGTATTTTTATGTAGTTATTTCTTAAAACTTTCTCTTGAGCCCTCTATTTTGATTTATGTGTTATGAAGATGTGTGTTCAATATCCGAATATTTTAGGATTTTTTCAAACGCCTTTCTGTTAATAATTTACAGTTTAATTGTCCCCTGAGAACTTATTTTATATAATTTATATTTCTTTTTAAATATGTTAATGTGTATTATATGGCCCCTAATTTGGTATATCTTTGTGACTGTCTCACATAAGCCAGGGAAGAATATGTATTTTGCTGTTTTTGAATAGAATACTCCAAAAATGTTGATTAAATCAAGTTGATTTATACTGTTTATTTATGCTCTTCAAGTTAACTATACTTTGCTGATTTTCTTCTTATGGACCAAGTAATTCCTAAAGAAGATATTGAAGTCTGCATATCTAATAGTGGATTTATATAAATCTTTCTTTTTTTTTTCCTGTTTTATGCACACATTTTGATGCTCTGTTATTAAGAGCATACACTTTAAAGATTTAAGTCTTCTTGGGATCTCCTTAGGGACTTATTACATGAAGATCTTCATATAATACCTTTCTTACCTCTGTTAAGTTTCCTTGTTCTGAATTCTGCGTTCTCTGAAATACAGCTACTCCAGCCTTCTTTTAGAGCATGGTATAACTGCTACTTTACTGTTGATTTTCTGTGTCTTTAAATAAAGAGCAGGTTTCTTGTACACAAAATATAGTTAGAATTTCTATTTTCATCCACTCTTTAAAAACTGTTTCTTTTAATTATTGTATTTAGACAATATTCCGTGATTATTGATACAGTTGGATTCTTATCTACCATATTTACACCATTTGCTGTTAACTGCCTGGCTAAACTTGTTCTTTCTTTCTTTCCCCCTTTTTTTTTTTTTTTTTTTTTTGCTTTCTCAGGGTCTAATTGAGCATTTTATGAAATTTAATCATATCTCTTCTATTAGTATGACAATTATATTCTTTCTATTTTTTTTATTTTTAGTATTTGCCATGGAGTTGGAAATGTACAATTACAGCAAATCTATTTTCAAATAACATTATACTACTTCATGTGTAGTACATGTGCCGTATAACAGATTATTTCTTTGTCTTCTCTTTTAGACTTTAAAGATTGTGCTCATTTATTTCAATTATTTATATGCTATAATTACACAGTACATCATTACAATTATTTCCCTGTATTTATTATGATACAACACTTTTCCAATTTGTATATAGACCAGATTTTCTGAATGCTAGTATTATTTTCTCACTGAAGAAATCTTTTAATATTTCTTTCATTACATGTAATACATTTCCTCAGTTCTTGTTTGTCTGAAAATTTATTTTCCCTTCAGTTCTTTTTTAAATTTTTGTTTGTTTTAAATAGGCTTTCCACCCAACGCAGAGCCCAATGCAGGGCTTGAACTCACAAGCCTAACTCATCAAAACTTGAGCTGAGATCAAAAGTTAGACACTTAACTGACTGAACCACTCAGATGCCCCTATTTTTCCTTCACTTTTGAAGAATAATTTCCTTGGATGTAGAATTCTATTTTTTTTCTTTCAACACTTTATATTTCACTCCACCCTCTTTTGCATGCTAGGATTCTGACAAATGTCCCACTATAATTTCTAACCTGTTCTTTTTATTGGCAAAGTTTTTCTTTACCTACTCCCCATTTTCTTTTAAGTTTCCCTCTGGTTTTATTTCACTGCAGTTTAAATAGGATATATCTAAATTTAAATTTAGATATATAAATTCCCTGGGATTCCTAGATCTGTACTTTGGGGTTGGAGATTAATTTTCAAAGCTATTGGACTTATTACTTCAATATTTTTCCTTCTTCATCTTTTTTTTTTCTTCTTTACTATTTCAATTGTGGATATCTAACACTTGTAAAATTACTTCATAGTTTTCAGATGTTCTTTTTTTCATTCATGTTTTCCTCTTTTGATATTTCAGTTTGTAATTTTCTACTGATACAACTTTAATCTCATTGATTCTTTGCTCTGGTATACCCTATCCACTGATGAGCCTATGAGAATAGTTTTCATTCCATATATATATATATATATATATATATATATATAATTTTAGTCTTTCTTACTGTTTCCATCTTGCTGCTTGCATGTCTCATTTGTTATCATTACGTGTTGTCTACCTCTTACATTAGAGTCCTTAAAATATCAGTCACAGTTATTTTAAATATTATGTCCAATAATTCCAAAATGTGTATCATATTCAAATTTGATTTTGATTCTTGCTTTGTCTCTGAGGCTTTTCTTCTTGTCTCTTAGCATGACTTATATTTTTTCTATCTTTAGTTAAAAAGCCTTCATGATATATAGGACAATAGGAACTGAAGTAAATAAGTATTTGATGTTAGATTTTATGTTAATCCAGAGAAGAGTAGGGCTATGTTTCACATTTCCTATAGCTGTAGATAATAAGGGCTTCAAACTCCTCTAGTGTCCTTGTTTCTGTCTTCCCTATCATCTTTGGTTTTCCTGAGAGGATCCTAAAAAGCCTCAATATTATAGCTCTTCCAGCTGATCTGTTATCATACAGTGCCCTGTTGTGGTGGTGGTAAGAAGTGGAGGAGAGGAAACATTCCTTAATATAATATAATGATTAAATGTCAGTCTTTTAGTGGGCCTGTGTTTCTGGGCTGTAATCTTTACAAGTAATTCTTATCTTCCCTATCCTAACATTCTTGTCAGATCCCTCCCCTTACATGAGACAAGAAAGCTAGAGACAGCTGGAGTTGGGTAATTTCTTTTTCAACTATGTGAGATAAGGCTACAGCAAAGTATTTGTTAAATTTTTTATTATTAAAATATAGTAGACATGAAATTTATATTATATATTAATATATATTAGTTATATATATAATGTATGCACACATACACACACACTCACCACACACTATATATATACACACACACTATGGTGCAATGTTATAAATTTTAGATATTCATAATTAAAATACTAGAAGGAGAAGTAATATATATTTTGAAACTATATATGTATATATATGTTGAAACTATATATATATACACACACACACACACACACACACACACACACATATATATATATATATATAATGTATACTTGACTTGATTTTATATATATAAAATGTATATACACACACACACCACACACTAAAATATACACACACACTATGGTGCAATTTTATAAATTTTATATATTCATAATTAAAATACTATAAGTAACATATATTTTGAAACTATATATGTATATATATATGCTTATATATGTATATATGCTTATATATATGTTGAAACTATATATATATACACACACATATGTGTGTGTGTGTGTGTGTGTTTACATGTATATGTATAGAAAAGTGAAATGGTCAAATGCAGTGAACTTTATGTGCCTGCTTCAACATGAAAAGAGCTTGCAAACTGTCCCTTCCTTGCTTATAGCAAGAAAAAGAGCTGAAAACAAACTAAGAATCAACAACTTTTTGTACCTATCAGAGAACTGAGGTAGTAGGGAAAGTCAGGACAAACAGATAAGTGCAAGAAACACAAATAGGATCAGCTTACACGGAAGAGAATGCTAGGGCCATAAACTGGTAGGAGCACATAAATGGCAATGCTGTCGAATAACTAGAGACTGAATGTGGACTAGCATGAAAGTGAGAAATTAGTGGCTACTGTAATTTTACAAAGTTACCCACACTTTCCTAGGTTTTACTTTCAAGAATTTTATCAGGCTCTCATGATGAAAAAGTAATTAATAGTCGTGTCAAGTCTTTGACAGGGAAAGGGGAAAAGTAACCATTTTGGAACATGCCCAGTGCATTCTCTATAACAAGGCTTACTCATGAAAAAGACATTATTAGAGTTTTGTTTGTTTGTTAGTCTTCTTTGGTAAATATCCAGTAGTGGAATTACTAGATCATATGGCAATTATATTTTTAATTTTTTGAAGAACACTCACACTGTTTTTCATTGTGGTAGCCCCAATTTACATTCCCACTATCAGTGCAAGGGGGTTTCCTTTACTTCAATCCTACCAACACTTTTTTCTTAGTGAAGTGATATCTCATTGTGGTTTTGAATTGCATTTCCCTGATAAGTGATGTTACTCATCTTTTCATGTGTCTGTTGGATATCTGTATGTCTTCTTTAGAAAAATGTCTATTCAGGTCTGTTCATTTTTAAATTTAAATTATTTTTTGTGTGTGTGTTCAGTTGTATAAGTTTTTAAATATATTTTGCATATTAACCCCTTATCAGATACATCATTTGCAAATATCTTCTCATAAATACAGAGAACAAGCTGGTGGTTGCCAGAGAGGAGGGGGTGAGAGGATGGGTGAAATTGGTGATGGGGACTCAGAGATACAAACTTCCAATTATAAAATAAATCACAGCTTTGAGAAGTACAGCATTGGGAATATACCCAATAATATTGTAAAAATATGTTTACATCTGTGTGCCAAGGTCATCTAGGCTTACTCCTATGTTCTCTCCTAGGAGTATTATACATTTGCTTACATTCATGTCTATGATCCATTTTCAGTTCGCTTTTGTGAAGAGTATAAGGTCTGTGTCTAGACTCATTTGTTTTGCAGGTGGATGTCTAGTTGTTCTTTCACTATTTGTTGAAAAGATCATTTTTGCTCCACTATGTTTCTTTTACTCTTTTGTGAAAGACTATATTCACAGGGTTCTATTCTGGGTTCTCTATTCTGTTCTATTGATCTTTCTGTTTATTCTGTAGTTTTTGTAGATTATGCTTACTGAGTTGAAAAAGTTCTCCTCTATTCCTAATTTACTGAGAGATTTTATCATGAATAAGTGTTGGATTTTGTCAAAGCTTTTTTTTTTTTTTTTTTTCAACTACTGATATGATTATGTGACTTTTTTTTTTTTTTTATCTGCTGATGGGGTGGATTACATTAATTGATTTTCTAATGTTGAACTAACCTTGCATACATGGGATAAATCCCAGTTTGTCATGGTGTGTGTATGGTATATGTATAACCATTTAACTATATATAATTAGTATAGCTAGCTAGCTAAACAGTATTTGGATGTGTTTTGCTAAGATTTTGTTGATGATTTATATATCTATGTTCATGAAAGATATTAGTCTGTAGTTTTCTCTTTTTGCAAGCTCTTTGCCTGGTTGTGCTATTAGGGTAATGTTGGCCTCATACAATGAGTAAAAAAAAATACTCATTTTGCTTCTATCCTCTGAAAAAGATTATAAGGACTTGGTACAGTTTTTCCTTAAATGTCTGGTAGAGTTCACCAGTGACCCCTTCTGGGCCCGGTGTTTTCTGTCTAATAACCTTATTAATATTGATTCAGTTTATTTAATTGATAAAAGCTTACTCAAATCATCTATTCTTATGTGAGTTTTGACAGCATCTTTCAAGGAATAGGTCTGTTTTCTCTAGATTATCAAATTTGTGAGCATTAGAGTTGTTCATAATATTCCTTTCTTATGCTTTTAATGTTCATGGTATCTATACTGATGTTCTGTCTTTAATTTCTGATATTAGTAATTTGTGTCCTTTTTTTCTTAGTTTGCTTGGCTAGAGGTTAATCCATTCTATTGTACTTTTCAAAGAATCAGCTTTTGGTTTCTTTGATTTTCTCTATTTTTTTTTTAAATTTCATTGATTTCTTCTCCAATATTATTTCTTTTCTTCCAAATTGCTTTGGATTTAACTTTCTTTCTTTTTCTAGTTTCCTAAGGTGGAAACTTAGATTATTTACTTTAGATATTTTTGTTGTCTAAAATATGTATTCAGTTCTATGAATTTCTCTTCAAGTACTATTTTCACTATATCTCACACATTTTGATAAATTGTGTTTTCATTTTCATTTCATTCAAAATATTTTAAAATTTGTCTTGAGATTTCTTCTTTGAACCCCATGTTACTTAGAAGTGTGTTATTTATTCTCCATTACTTTTGCCCATTTATTTTTCTGTTATTGATTGCTAGTTTAATTCAATTGTGATTGAAAATTATTTCCTACTCCATCTTTTATTCTACTCAGGCTTAAAAATATTAGATGAGGCCTGCCCACACTAGGGGAGTGGAATCTACTTGGTCTGCTGATTAAAATGTTAATGTTATTGATAAATAGCCTCACAGACATACTCAGAAATAAAGTTTAACCAGCCTGTCAGGTTGTCATATAAAATTAAGCCTTACATTATCCTTCTTAGATTTCTATCACAATGTTTGATTCTGAAGTAAATAATCATTTTTAAGTCAAAGTAACATGCATAATAGGAGCCAACATGTGATATCAAGTTTACTTATAAAACAAGCAAAAATGGAGGGGCACCTGGGTGGCTCAGTCGGTTAAACATCTCACACTTAATTTCAGCTTCAGTCATGATCTCATAGTAGGTGAGTTTGAGCCCCGCATCAGGCTCTGCACTGACAGCAGAGCCAGCTTGGGATTCTCTCTTTCTCTCTATGTCCCTCCCCAGTTCATGCTATTCCCCTCCCTCAAAATAAATAAACTTAAAAAAAAGGAATGTATAAATTCCATCTTTTACAGATTCTAAAATGTAAAAGTTTCATATTTTTTTCATATTTGAAATTGAAATGTATGTCAAATCCAATGGCATCCTACAATCATTACTAGCAGCTTTGACATAGTTGGTATTGCTCACAAACACATAAACTTGGCACTCTGAAATTTGAGGAATATATTAAGCAGTGAATTTTGCATAAGTTTTTAATCTCTGCACAAGAATGACATATGTAAAGAATTTCATGTGTTAGGCTAACATAACTTGTCCAATAATTATAAATAAAATTTTACATAAGAACAATGTACTTATTTTTTGATTGGCAGCATTTTTATGGTAATATGTAAAATAACACATGCCTAATAGTTGATGGACTCATAGAGTGATGAAAATTGAGTAGATTGGCATAATTATTTTATTTTCTATAACTGAATTAATGAGTTTTGTTTTAACTAATTATATCATAATTTACTTTTAAATTACCTTTTGTGACAGAAGAGGAACTGTGTCTGATTATGCTTTGTACTAAATCCATAGAAACATTTTCTCATAGTTTATATCCTCAGTAATAGGAAAGATCTAAATACTAAAGTTTCTCCTTTCCCTTCACTTAAGGAAAAAAAAAGGTCATGTTGTGCGTGACCTTTACCCTATAAAAAAGGCAAGTGCACACAAAATCAGATACATTATATAAATTTTGAATATGAGAATACTAAAAAAGAAAAAACAAAATATTGTCATATTCATAAAGGTGGATATTAGAAAAAAATAATAAAAGCAAGATTCAAATACATGGATTAACTAGCTGTGTGATGCTGACTAAATCAAGACCGCCTCATTAAACTATTTGGCATGAAAATTTTTAAAAACTAACAAAAAGTGGCTTAAAGTACTAATGGTTGAAAGGGATTAAGAAAGGAAAGGTGGAAGGAAAAAAGAAAGGATGGAAGCAAAAAAGAAAAAAAATAAGTAAATAAAAGAAAGACATATATATACTGTTAGGGAATGAATTATCCGTGCTCCCAAACTCACATGTCTAGTCTTAACGTTCAATGTGGCTACACTTGGACTAAAGAAGTAGTTAAGGTTAAATAAGGTTATAATCCAATAGGATTATGACCTTGTAAGAAGAGACACTGGAGAGCTTGCTCACTCTTTCTCTGCTGTGTGAGGCTACAGCTAGAAGGTGGCTGTCTGCTAACAAGGAAGAAGCGAAATAGGCTGGAACTTAGATCTTGAATTTGGGCCACCAGAATAGTGAGAAAATATATTTGTTTTTTAAAACATATAGTATATGGTATTTTGCTATGGCAGCCTGAACTAAGGCATATACTGAAAACAATTACCTTAGAGGGTTGTTTGAAGGACTAAACAAGATAAAAAAATAATAACAAAAAATTCCTATACTATAATACACACATAAAATAATAACTATTATTTTATAATCATATACAGGGACATTTATCAAGTATTATGTCTCTAAACATCAAACAGTAAGATATACTGAAAATTTTAGTATCTACTTATAATTCTAAGAATCCTATTATAGGAGATGGGAAGCATTCATACTCTAAGCTACATACATAAAAATCAACCACCTTTACTTATAACCCTCAATAAAATTTTAGTCTATAGCCCTTTAAATCAAAATATTTTGAGCCAAAAAAAAAAAAAGAGACAAAATATTTTGAGCCATATCAAGGTCAGGAGGCACTAAGACTAAACAAAACCTGAAAATCACAGTGACTTGATACAAAAAAAAAAAAAAAAAGATGATTTTGCTCCCCATATGCCTTATCTGGGTTAGCAAGGGAGCTCTATTAATCTTAATGATCAAAGGATTCCAAATGACAAGGACAGCTATCACATATTCTCTCACCATCACCAGAACAAAGGGGGAAAAAAAACTTACATGGATAATCATGGATAAGCTCTTAAATATCCTTCCAGAGAGAATAAGAATCATTTCCAGTCATATTATATGGCCCAAAATATCACATGGCCATGCCTAACTTTGAAGGGGGAGGAAATTCTTATCACATGCCATAAAGCAGAC
This sequence comes from Panthera uncia, assembly GCF_023721935.1. Classification (NCBI taxonomy): domain Eukaryota; kingdom Metazoa; phylum Chordata; class Mammalia; order Carnivora; family Felidae; genus Panthera; species Panthera uncia. Next base: position 50,679,364 of record NC_064811.1, read on the forward strand.
AGACTACTGTGGGGTGTGTGGGTGGCTCAGTTGGTTAAGTGTCTGACTTCCACTCAGGTCATGATCTCACAGCTTGTGAGTTTACCCCATGTCAGGCTCTGTGCTGACAGCTCAGAGCCTGGAGCCTGCTTCAGATTCTGTGTCTCTCTCTCTCTTTCGGCCCTGATAGAATACGTTTCCATACACCAGATTTGGAATAAAAAGTTTTACCACTAACAAGAAAAAAAATGTTTTTTAAGAAGACAAACTACTATGAATAGATCTATGAATACTAGTGACACTGTATTTTGCTGGACACAAGTTGCACCTGTTAGAACACTCAATAAAATTGAACATATTAATTTATATTTTTTCTGTCTTAAATTACACTTGAGAAAATATATTAAGACATTTCAATATTTCACTAAGCATACAGTTATTAACTGCTAAGAAATTACATATGCATTACTCAATTAAAAAAAAAAAACAACTAGTTTTAATCTGTCACTGATAATAGCAGACCATTGCTTGACAAAAGATGTAAAATAGCAATTTCTAATACTGTTTAAAATTCATGAAGCCATATCTAGAACAGACAAATGGTTATTAATTTCTAAATTGCTTTATTGACTCTAATGACAAAAATGCAGGCTTTGTAGGCTGCAATACAAGTATAATTAAAGTGAATTTCTATTACCTATTTAGCTGTACAGGTAGTTTTGAGTAGTGTTACATTTTATTTTTTTTTTAAATATCATATTGCATTATTGAAGAGAGAAAGCATTTCTCAAACACATTTCTCAAGAAAAGGTGCTTTCAGTTTATTACAATACCACATTATATCAAATATACGGGCTCTATATATTTGAGTGGATAGTTGGTGTTCTGAATAACTGCGGAAAAATGACAGAACTGTAAACAGTCCATCTCTTACAGTTTGCTTTGTGATTTTGAGTTCCTCAAATAACATGATAGAGTCTATTTCCCCAATTTGTTCCTTTCTTTTTTTCTTTTTCATTTTTTTTTAATTTCCCCATTTCTTAAACCTATATTGGACTTACGACTTGCGTTGACCAATGGAAGGCGTCACATTTGAATCAGTGCCATATCAGAGCCTAAAAAGGGGGTGTGTGGGTGGCTCAGTCAGTTAAGCCTCCAACTTTGGCTCAGGTCATGATCTCAGCGTTCTTGAGTTCCAGCCCCACCTCAGGCTTTCTACTGTCAGCTCAGAGCCTGCTTTGGATCCAGGACAGAGCAGTCTGCTTTGGATCCTCTGTCCCTTCTCTCTCTCTGTCCCTCCCATGCTCATGCTGTCTCAAAAAATAATACACATTGAAACAAAACAAAGAAGAAACTAAAAAGGGTAAGGCAGCTTGTGTACTTCAGCTTCTCTCTTTAGTCATCTGCTGCAGTATGGCAACAAGCCCAGGTTAGTGGGCTAGTGGATGAGGGACCACATGTAAATGGGCTGAGTCAATCTAACTTACACTTCTTTTAACCCAGTCCGCCTGTACTGCCAGGCTATAGCCAACCTTCCAGCTGACCACAAATGCATGAATAAGACTGATCAGCATTTGATCCTTGCCTACATGAGAAAAATTATCCAGCTAATAAATAAACTCCTAGGCAAAAAAAAATAAACTTTTGTTGTGGAATGCCACTGAGGTTTTGTGTTTGTTTCATATATAGCATTAATCGTGGTCATAAATAATTCAAACAATTTTACATGCTTATAAGAATTTGGCTTTTGGAAGTATTTAGTGTTAGTTAATACACACGCACAGGGACATTTCAGCTATATGCACTTTCATTCCAGTAAATTTATTTTTATTAAAATATGTACTTAAATAGACCAAGCTTCATGGACTTGAAATATATAAAGCTTTATGGGCAACACAGATACATAAGGAGCAATGATTTTATTACATTTCAAGTATATAGTTCTGTCTTTATTGCCTGATTTTTTTTTTGCTTTCCAGCATCACTTTTTGTGCATTATATGAAAATGAAACTTTTTATTTACATTAAACCATTGATTTTATTCAACTGGAAAAAGAATGACTTAATTCTATCACATTCTCATTAGCTCCTGCAAGTATTATTTAGAATGACTTTTACTGAGTTAATTTCTGTTTTCAAAGGAACGAACAGGATGATAGAAAAATATAAATGGAAAGATGAGAGGAAGAGTTGTTTACCTTCCATGCTTAATATGCTTTAGATCAATGCATATTTTAATCCTAAAATTTATTGGAGTTCCTAACTTAATTAATGTCTCAGTCTCTAGTGGTACTCGTTGAATGTCTGACTTAATACAGAATGAATGAATTCCAGAGATATTCATTTTTTATAGCATAACTGATACATCTTTGGAATGGTTTCCAACACCATTGTTAGCTGCAATCCACTTCATTATAGTAATTATGTCTGATATTAATTATTGTACAGCACCACATTCCCATGGCTTTACAGGCATATATTTCTTAGGATTTGACTATGTTAAAAAAAAAAGGGGGAGAGAAAACCAAACTTAGTTGAGGTAAAATAGGTTTATTGGCTCACGAACTTGAAAAGTGAGAAGTAAAAAAGAGACAGATACATTAAGAAAAAGTGGATCCCAGATGATTTGAGTGCTCAAGTTGAATCAACTGGTCCCAACCTCAGTGGAAGAGTTACTGTCACCTGATTAACAACCTCAACAAAATTATAGAAAACAGAGGAAAGAAACTTCTAAAAGTAAAATATTCTAAGAGAAAAAAATACACTTCCGCAATGTATTTATTTGATTATTATTATTATTTTTTTGGTAAGTACCTGTTATTCTCAATTTATAGATTAGGAGACTGAGTAGATAGGATTAAAATACTGGTTTAAATCTAGACAGCCTTGAAGATTACACTCAATGAATTTTTGAGGCATTAAAAAGTAGTATTAATTACTGTTATTTTATTGGAATAATGTGGAGAGATTAGGAATACATTTAGTAATGAAATTTGGCATGCATTTTAGTTTTGATAAAACTGTATCTATATAAAATATGTTGTGTATATGTAAATATTTCAAATATTTATTCATACTTATACAATGTTACTTTTTTTTAACTTTTTTTCCTTTTGCTTTCCTTTTATTCATCTCCTCTTCCTCTTTCCTACATTATCCCCTTCAGGGAATATAGAGTGTCTTTTTTACCTTAAAAAGAGAAACAAAACCTTAAAAAAGACCAGAAGAAGCACTAACCGTAAAGAAAAACAAAATAGATAAAAATACATAAAAATTAAGAATTTTCAGTCATCAGTTATACCATAGAGCGAGTGATAAAGGAATCAAAATGCTTTTGAAGTACATATTATCAACTGATTTATTCCAGAAAAAAAAAACTATAAAAAAAGACTAAGGAGATAGACAAAAAAGTTCTTTTTTCTAACATACCAATCTGTGAAGGTTGATTGACATGGCTGAAGTCATCTAATAGTATTAATTTAGATGCCCCCACATTGAAACATGAATAAAGGAAACCAGCTTCACCTATTTGATTCCATATATGTGCATTTTATATGTGTGTGCAAGTGTGCATAAATACATATATGTTTATACATATATTTATGTATTTCTCTCAATCCATTAAGCTCCCATATTATGCAAGAACATCTAATGGATGTCTATTTCTCACTTTCACGTGATAACACCTTTGAATAGCCTCCTGGAACTCTTGTTGGCCTATGTAGATCTTTCCCATAGAAGACACTGACGTGGTTCAGAATGGTACCTTATTTTAGATTTAAGAGTACACAATGCCCAAAATAAAAAAAATCCATCAATCTATTTTCTTACTAAATATTTATAAATATGTTATGCTATAGTTTACATTAGAGATTCTTCAATGAAGCAAAATAATAACAGAAAGATATTCTAGTAAATAAAGTGAAGCAGGGAGAAAATCACACAAGAAAAAAATATATCAGCAAAAATGGAATAATTTATTTAAGCCAAAACACAGACAAAATGATAGAATCATTACTTAAAATAATATGGCAGAAAAAATGTTTTGAATTTTAACTAAGAATGCTAATTTGGAAAGTAATATAATAATCCATATGCAAATTGTAAATTCAGCAAAATAAAACGATCAATAACATATAATTAAAAATATAAAATTGACAAATAGAATGTAATTTAATGTAATTTAATGTAATTTAATACGTAAGTGATGAATCCCTAAATTCTACACCTGAAACTAATATTACACTGCATGTTTAGGAACTGGAGTTTCTTTAAGTTTATTTATCTTTGACAGAGAGATAGCGAGAGAGAGAGAGAGAGAGAGAGTGGGGAAAGGGCAAGGAGAGAGTGGGAGAGAGAGAATCCTAAGCAGGCTGCATGCTGTCAGCTCACAGCCCAATGTAGGTCTCAGTCTTATAAACCGTGAGATCATGACCTGAGCTGAAATCAAGAGTAGGACACTTAGATTGAGCAACTCAGGTGCCCCTAATGAACTGGAATTAAATACAAATATGAAAGCAAAAAATAAAATAAAATACTTAACTTCGGTATGCAGTTGGTATGGTCTTCAAAAGTTTTTACTGCACCCACCCTAAGAGAATTTTTGAAAAATTATGTATCTAGTTAACACATTTTTTAAAAGTTTTTTAATGTTTGTTTTATTATTGAGAGACAGAGAGAAACAGAGCACAAGCAGGGGAGGGGCAGAGAGAAAGGAGGAGACAGATCCAAAGCAAGCTCCAGGCTCTGAGCTGTCAGCACAGAGCCCAATGCGGGACTTGAACTCACAAACCATGAGACCATGACCTGAGTCGAAGTCAGATGCTTAACCGACTGAGTCACCCAGATACCCCTCTGGTTAACACATTTTTAAGTTACTATCTAGATATTTCTTACAGATTAAAACAGATTTAATTCTTGCCAATGAGAGATACAAATTATTCAAATTTTAATAGTGGTAATAAGAGGATTTACATTTGAAACAAATATTTTATGATATGATTTCATTATTGTGTTTTAACCACCTTACTGAGATAAGCAGAAAGAATTAGAAGTGATTTGTGTAAATATTATATATGGGCTTTATCCAATGTGTCCTGAAGAATTTAGTAATCCTGGAGAAGAACATCCAAGTATATTTAATTTTTTTAACGTTAATTTATTATTGAGAGACAGAGACAGAGCATGAGCATGGGAAGGGCTAAGAGACAGGGAGACACAGAATCTGAAGCAAGCTCCAGGCTCTGAGCTACCAGCACAGAGCCCGACACGGGGCTCAAACCCACAAACTGAGAGATCATGATCTGATCCGAAGTTGGACGCCCAAGCAACTGAGCCACCCAGGCGCCCCATCCAAGTATATTTAAAAGAATCACATGAGGTGGTTGCTTTGTTTTTCCGAAATTAAAGTGTCCCAGTGAACATAATACTCTGAGGCTAATGCTGAGTCTCGGTCCTTAGGTAAGTACTTTTACATTACATAATGGCAGAAAGCTTTATGAGTTTTTGTTCATAATTAGCTATCATAGTAAACATTTCTAATACTAAAATTTAATTATATCTCTTTGCTTGGCACATCATAAAATTTTATACCCCCAAATATGTACTGCATGAAGACTTGCAATAGATGAGGAAGAATATTTGGTGAAGAAGAGAATACTTTACTGTGGTAAACAGAATAATAACCTTCCAAAGATGCCCATGTTCTAATCCCCAGAATTTATGAATATGTTATTTTACATAGCAAAGGGGATTGACAATTGTGATTGAGGATCTGAAAATAAGGAAATTACCCTGAATTACCTAGGTTGGTCCAATAGAATCACAAAGGTTTTAAATGAGGGAAGAGAGGCAAAAGAGGAAGAAAGGTGTGTTGATAGAAGCAGAGATTAGGAGATACAATTGGTTTTCCAGATAAAAGAGGGTCATGAGCCAAGGAATGAGAACATCCCCTACCAGCTGGAAAGACATGGAACAATTCTTTCTAAAGTCGTAAGAAGGAGTATATCCCTTCCAATACATTTTAGATTTCTGCCCTCCAGAACTGGAAGAAAACAGATTTGTGTTTTTAAGACTTAACATTAGTGGTAATTTGTTACAGCAGCAGTAGGAAACTAATATACTTGCTTTGATACAAAGGGGAAATGGACTACTGCGAACAAGGCTGGCTCTCAGATAATGAGTTTCTAAAAATATCATATATGGAACTGTGGATTTAGACATTGATTTCCCCTGAAGAGTCTTTGTAGCAACTGAGTATATTCACCACAGTTTGGAGTCTCACCAAGGAGCATAAAACTAATATGACCATGGACTCTGTGGTCAATGTTCCATGGTTAAATTAAATCTTTCTAGTTCCAGGACCCAGTGAAAATTATGTGCTTTCACTCACACACTTTTTGGTTCTGGAATCTCACGAAAATTACCTAATCTCTCTGTGCCTCAGTTCCTTCATTTTTGAAAATTGGAATATTAAGAGTTACCTAATAATTTGGATAGCAGATTAAATATGAAAAAAACCACATAAGCAAACACTTTTAAGATAATCTGCCACCTAGTAATAAGTTAATATGATTTTCTAATAACTGAGAGAAATTTCTTAATAATTATTTATTATAAATTCAATAATTATTAATTATTGAAGACCTATTTAAAACATGAGATATAATGTTTCCTCCTAAAATTGGATACAGTTGAATACTTACAAACAAGGGGTGAGTTGGACAGCATAATACATCATGCTGTGTATTAAAATGGTTCATTATGGTATGGAAAATATTTATTCCCTTTGTGTCATAGTTTTAAATGATCAGTTTAGACCTAGTACTTTCAGGAATCTATCTTCATGAAAGATTCATACATTCAGATTACATCATGTACAATTCCATTCATAGCATTATTTTACAAAATAATAGAAACATTTTGTAAACAAGATAAGTGGGCATAGTTTATATGATGGAATAATGTACCCTTCAAAAATTGTACTCTCAGAGACATTTTTCTGACATGACTAAATAATACATATATAAATAAAATATTTAAAATATATATTCCAGAAAGGAAAATAATAAAATATCACTAGTTGGTATGTCTCAATGATGGACTTTGTAAAAAGCAGTTTACAAAATTTTCGTGGTTTTCTACCTTTAAAATATTTCTTTAGTTTGTACTTCATTCACTATAATAAAAAAATTAAATATGTTGAGGGGGCTCAGTCGGTTAAGTTTCTGACTCTTGGTTTGACTTAGGTCATGATCTCACGGTCTTGGGATCAAGCCCTGTGTTGGGCTCAGCGCTGACAGCATGGAGCCTGCCTGGGATTCTCCCTCTCCCCTCCCTCACTGCCCTTCCCCTGTTCACACCTCCCCCCCCCCCAAATAAATGAACTTAAAAATAAGAAAATTAAATATGTTAATAAATAATATATCTTTTAAAGTTCTTAAATTTAATAGGGATTCAAAAAAACATATTTGATTAAAATAACATATCTTTATGAGTAATGTATATTATCTCATAGAAGAGCAGTAGTTTTTAACAATAACTGTGAAGCAGAATCATCTGGAAACCTTCAACAGAACAACAACCTGACAAACAATCAAATAACTACAAAACCTTGGAATCCAGTCACACGCTTACTGATTCAATTGATCTTGGGATCAGATGGAGACATACATTCACATCAGTAATTATAGTCAGTCCTGAGAAGTAGCTTGTAGTTTTACCAACATTTGTAATAGAACTGTTAGTGAGTCTTCACTGTAAAAAATGTTTTAAAAAGTATTTATAAATTATTTTGCTTTTACTCAGAATAATTTAGTATGTATTACAATATTAATCCCCCTAAAAATCAGGAAGCTTTATTGGGAACCCCAGTAATTTTTAAAAGCATGAAAAATTTTTGAGACAAAGAAGTTTGAGAGTACATTCTACTATTCAATTTGGTGAAATTGTGTGTTATACTAAGACTGTTCTTAAAGTGGACAAGGTAAAAATTTGATGAATGGGAAGACTGAGAACTACTTCAAGTTATAAAGTAAATAGGTCATTTGACTAGTTAAATGTTACACACCCTTAAAATACAAATGCAGCCAAAATAAGAACACAGGGAAAAATCAATAGAAATACTTCTAAAAATATATTTGATTTAAAGAATATGAACTATATTATCACTCCATAAAAAGCATGATGAACTCTGATAATTTGAAAAGTGCTATTATGTGCATAGCCAATTAATTGACTAAATATTTAACATTAAAGAAACGTAATTGTAAATATTTGTACATTTTCAATGAACTTTTTAACAGATGATGTTGTATAGGACTCTAGAGACATTTTGGAAAATTATTAGTCCTTGGAGTCAAAGAAATTTATTGCTCCATTTATATGAAGAAATATGTTTGATTTCTTCTCGGAAACTTAATTACTCTTATTGAGCAACCTGGAAAAGAGAACAAATTATATCTAGGTTTTTCATCCAAATGTACTGTACATTTTTGAGAGCTAATATATATGCCAAAATAACTATCCCTCAAATGAAAATAGGAGTGCAAAAATTCTTTCCCTCACAGACTTCATTCCTAAAATTAAAAAAAGGAAAAAAAAATGTGACATTAATTCAACTAGTGTGTATTTTCCTTACATTCGCTAAGTAGTTTGAAATCCTTTCTTCCTTCTCTTATTTCCTTGACTTCTTTCTTTTTGCCTTTTTTTTTTTTCCTTTTCTTCCCTCTTTAACAAACATCTATTATGTGTTAGCCACTGTGGTTATGTAACACAGGGAAGACAGACATGCTGTCACGTATCTTAGCATCTAATGTTGGATACATACATTAAAAGGGCTGTTACAACTGAGAGTACATAGAAAGTACAGATAACACTGGTAGAACAGATAATACTCTAAACATTCCTTCGGAGCATAAAGCCATCTAAAATTACAGTGGTAATTAACTAGGTGAAGCGGAGGAATGAGGCTAGGGAAGGACAGTTTAGGGGAACCATCCAAACACAAGAAGGTACAAACAAAAAAATCTGAAACAAGACATTTATAACAGTTAATTTTATGTCTAAACTTGGCTGGGCCAAGATATGCTCAGATGGCTGTTAAAACATCATTTCTGGGTGAGTCAAGGCAGGTATTTCAGGAAGAGATTAGACTGAGTAAAGAGATCTGCCCTCAACAATGAGGGAGGACACCATCCAACCCATTGAGGGAGCCAACTGAATAAAAAGGCAAAGCAAAAAAAAAAAAAAAAAAGTTAGAGAGGGAGGGAGCCAAACCATAAGAGACTCTTAAAAACTGAGAATAAATTGAGGGTTGATGGGGGGTGGGAGGGAGGGGAGGGTGGGTGAGAGGCATTGAGGAGGGTACCTGTTGGGATGAGCACTGGGTGTTTTATGGAAACCAATTTGACAATAGATTTCATATTCAAAAAGAAAAGGCAAAGGAAGGGCAAGTTCACTCTCTATCTGAGCCGGGATGTCAGTATTTTTCTGCCCTTAGACATCAGAGCTTCTGGTTCTCCATCCTTCTGTCTTGTATTGGCAATTACATCTTTCGCCCCTCTAGTTCTCAGGCTCTCAGACTTAGACTGAATTACATCACGGGCTTTCCTTATCCTCCATATTGAGGATGGCAGACTGAGGAACATTTTAGCCTATATAATTACATGAGTATTTCTTATAATTATATATAGTATATATTATTATATATAATTACATATTATATATATACACCTCATTTTGCTTATCCATTCATCTATTGATGGAGATTTAGTTTGCTTCTCTATCTTGGCTATTTTAAGTAATGCTGCAATAAGCATATGGGTGCAGATACCTTTTTGAATTAGACTTTTCATTTTCTTTGGGTAGATATCCAGTAGTGGAATTATTGGATCATTGTGTAATTATATTTTTAAAATTTTTAAGGAAACTCCATACTCTTTGCCATAGCAGCTGCACAAATTTACATTCCCATCAACAGTACATGAGGGTTCCTGTTCTTCCACATCCTCATCAACACTGGTTATTTCTTTTTTATTTTAACCATTCTGACATGTGTAAGGTGATATCTCATTATGGTTTTGATTTGCATTTTCCTGATGATTAATGATGCTGAGCATATTTTCATGTGGCTATTATTCATTTGTATGTCTTCTTTGGAAGTGTCCATTTGCCCATGTCTTAATTGCTTTTATTGCTTTCTGGTTGAACAAGTGTTGATTTAGCTCTAATAGTTTATTTTTGCTTTTTTTTTACCTTTGCCTGGGGAGACATATCTAGAAAAATGTCACTAGAGCCAATGTCAGAGAAATTACTGCCTGTGTTCTCTTCTAGAATTTTTATGGTTTGTGGTATCACATTTAGATCTTTAATCCATTTTGAGCTTATTTTTCTGTATGGCATTAGAAAGTGGTCCATTTTCATTCTTTTGCATGTAGCTATCCAGTGTTCCCAGTACCATTTATTGAGGAGAATGTGTTTTCCCCATTGAGTATTCTCACTTCCTTTGTCATAGATTCATTGACCATATAAACATGGGATTATTTTGGAGCTCTCTATTCTGTTCCATTGATGTATGTATCTGTTTTTGTGTTAGTATCATTCTGTTTTAATTACTATGGCTTTGTAGTATATCTTGAAATATGGAACTATGATACTTTCAGCTTGGTCTTTTGGCGACTGATTCTGAGTATGACATTTCCTTCATACGATGGATTACTGCTGTGGCTGTCTGACATGACCTTGAGGTTGACAATACCTTAGCTCCTGTCAAAGTAATGAACTTATTATACCAAAGTCAGGAATTCAGTCTCTGCTAGTTGTAAGGACATAAAAGAGCTGATATTTGAACAATGAGCAGATCTCTAATGTGCAAGTGATCTTGTTCTAGAATCTTGGGTGATACAGCTGTGAAACATCTATTGGAATTTGGCCAAAAATTCCACGTCATCTTTATCTGCAATGGTGATTTCTATCATCATATGACCTGCAAGATCATATTTTTCAAGTGTCAAGGAAACTTGCTACAGAGTCCTTCATTGCTCTGGACCTACTTAAAACTAATAGCTGTCCCAGGTACCTGATAAGTATGTCAGGGCAACATTTACTGTATGCAAAATCAAAAGAAGCCTACCAAGTGCTCTATTTCTTTCTTTGTGGTGGGAAGGGCAAGGTGCAATAATATATCATTTAACTTGTAGGGAACATTTTAGTGTGCCTAAGAGCTATAGACCTTTACATCTTCACTAAGGTGGGGTCCTCTAAATCTTTGTATTTTATAATATTGTAACTGTGGCATTTACGGCTCTAGCTGGGACAAGCAAAACACTTGGTAATTATTGTTTCTAGATCTAATTAACATAGTTTTATGCATTTTGTTCCCAAATAGCAATAAACAAAGTTAAGAAACAGAATTAATCTGTTATTGTAAAGGTACTGCATATGGAAAAGCTGTGATAATGGTAATACACTTGGTTAAGTTTACAGTAGTCTTCTGGCATGCACTATAAATCCATGTGATATTGAAGAGTAGGACTGATAAGTTACAAAGGGTTATGATGGGCCAGCATTATCAATAATAGCTTAATTATGGAAAGAGCTCCAATGTCCATCAACTGATGAATGGATAAAGAAGATATGGTATATATACAATGGAATATTACTGAGCCATAAAAACAGAATGAAATCTGCCATTTGCAATGACATGGATAGAGCTAGAGAGTATTATGCTGAGCGAAATAAATGAGACAGAGAAAGACAAATACCATATGACATCACTCATACTTGGAATTAAAAAAAAAGCATTGAGGGTAAAAAATACAGAAAAAACATGAAACAGACTCTTAACTATAGAAAACAAACTGATGGTTACCAGAGGGGAGGTGGCTAGAAGATGGGTTAAGTAGGTGATGGATATTAAGGAAGGCACTTGTTATGATGAGAGTGTTGTATGTAAGTGTTGAATAACTAAATTCTACACCTGAAACTATGTTAACTAACTGGAATTTAAATAAAACCTGAGGGGGGGAGAAAAAAACTTAAAAATAAGGGTTATGATGGGGAACATCATCCTCTAATTATTTAAGGATGTAAGAGTGGCTAATCTCTGTAATTTCACCTATATTCTACTTAGTCCTTTTAATTTTCTACCTTGTGCAGGAGTAAGAAAGTTTCAGGAGCTTCTATTTGATGTTTTCTACTATAATGACTTTTTTCCTCATGACAGAGAACTAACTTGAGGGTTCAGCAGGCTGTTGAATATATCCGTCCTGATTAATACCTCAGGCCAACGCATGGCCATAATGTCGGGCTGTGACTAATTACTGACAAATGGATTTGGGCCACTCCATTTATCACCTGGCTTCTTTATGTCCCATACTTACTAAGGAAGATATTACAGTATTTCTGCTCTTCTGTTGTCTGTCAGTTTTGTTCTCTATGTAAAATTTCTTGAAAATGTTGGGCTTTATTTTTCCCCGATGAATAGTGACTTTGCTAAATGGTTATGAGTGCCTTTAGAGAATAATTGGGGAAACACTATCATATACATTTGAAAGGATGTTTTGGTGATCTTCTTCAATGTCTTAGCCTTCTGTTCAACTTAGGTTCTTAAGTCCTGATAATTGGAAACTAAATGAGAATATATATATATATATATATATATGTATAATCTCGTGAGGCAGCTGAAAGCAGACTTGGGTTCATTAGCCCTTGAACAGTTTTTGTTATATAAATTAAGCAGTGCCCTCACTGGTGACTTATATACCTAATCCCTAGGAATCCCATGGTGTCTTAGTCATCCGCATAGATCACTGTGAGTCATTCCAGCTTTCCTACTTGTTGCAGTAACTATATAAATCTTGTCTCTGACAGTTAAATGCTGTCATCAGGCTTCTGCTTTCTGGAATCTTATTATCATTATTGACACTTAGGAGCCCAGCTGCATAACAACTTCTCCTATTACCAACCCTGTCTACAAAGGAGAGAAAATACTATTTTTTTAAATGATGCCAGGGGCTCTGTCATTAGCACACTGTTTATTGTTCCAGGGAAAGAGATACCCTCTGGATCCTCTAAAGAGACAGAATTAACCAATAGGCCATCCAGTCTTATAAATCTCTGCTAGTATGGTACCCTTATCCTGAGATATGGTGACCTTATCCTCAATATTGTTCCAAGGCATATTTTCCATTTCCACCTCATTTACCATAGACTATTGTCTTTGTGTATATGTGTTTTGTTTTGTTTTCGTCCAAGATTCAAAAAGCATCCAAGCAGTGTATTAAGACCAGCTCAAGGATGTTAAATCATATAAGAAGGAATACCTATTAGTAAATATCTTATATTAGACATATTTGTCCCATCCCCTTCATTCTAGTAACCCAAGATCCATTTCCAATCATATTTTCCCTATCCTATATGAATATAGTAGCCTGAACTTGCAGCTCTTTGGTGGCCAATATCCTTCCTCCCGAAATACAAAATGGTTGTCATATAATGCCATGCTGAGATTTGATACTAGCTATTGACTTAGAATATCTTAGTAAATATGAGAACAACCTTTGAAGAGGACAATTATCATTATTTGAGGCATCCACCTAGTAGAGGTTTCTGCATGTTTTCAAAGCATATTTAGGGCTTGGGGTTTAGAAATAAAGGTTCTCAAGCATGTCTAACAAGATGTCCCTATCCCAGCCATTAGGGTCTAACAGGATCTATCACAGCCATGACTTTAGTGAAAGAGAATTTTCAGAGGTTTGAGTAAGCCAACTCTGCAATTCTACTTATGAAGTCAGGTCCTATGCCCTGTTTCAGTCAATATGGTATGTGGTATCTTTAAATCTTTTCATAGAGGACTTATGGCTTTCTTAGAATTTCTGATTTTCAGTTTGCTGATTTGATAGTTGACTGGCTTGTGCCTATTATTTTCTTCCTTGAGCACCTCAATAGCACTTAACAAAACCCAGCCCACCAGTGCTACCATCCTCATAACTACATGTCCATCATTTTCTCACTCAAGGAAGGTTGCATTTCACCTATATCCTGTCCTAATTTCACACATACAGAAACCTTAAGGATTGCAATGTTATGGCACACCAGCACTTCTAAACACACCACTTATCACCAGAAGGTGATTTTTGTAGTCATCTTGCTGGCAAGTAATTCAATTCTATAATTTGAGTATCTGCTTTCTTGAACCATTTCTGGTACCAAATTAGTACAGGCAGCTCTAGAAGCAAGTATATAAGTATACAAGGCCAGATTCTTATTTGGGAGGCATAGAAAAAAATAGCAGAAGCATAGAGAAGTAATACAGAGAAGGAAAATTAGCCAAAACAGAGGAGTTATTAAACCAGCTACCACAAGTGCTGATGAGCTTAACCCTGTGGGGGGAGGAGGGCAAACACTGGCATGTATTCGTTTAATTAATTAATTAATTAATTTAATTAATTCAACTAATTAATTAATAACTATTATTATCATTATCAAATAAGATGAAACAGAAATAATCATCAACATATCTAGTAAGACACTCTAAAAATGTTTTTAATATTTGTATTAGTATAGATAAAATTAAACAAGAGCCCCATAATATTGGTGAGTTGCTACTGTCTTTTGTTTCATGGAGACATTACTATGTCTAATTGTGCTTCATAAAATGAAGACTGTCAGCTGACTATGAAATTCAAGGCTTAACAAATCTAGAAGATAATAATCTATATTAAAGGGTATCTATGTACCCTCTGGTCTGGCACTTTTTTAAGTCAGAAGAAAGAGCTTAATTTCACTTTTGTCAAAAAGAGGTTGGCATTTGGAGATAATCATATTTGCTAGTTTAATCAAATGTTTCTGATGCTTTGTTTCAGAAGTATTAAGATTATTCACTTCATGTGTATGTGTGTGCATTTGTCGATGTGTAGATAGAAATAAATTTGAACATTTTATTGTAAATACTCGTTTAATTTGTTAAGAACACTACTTACGTGACAGTATATTCGGTATATTGATTATTATATTTTGATAAATATCTCAAGTTCTAACATATTGAAATTCATCTCCCACTTGTCCTCTTTGTGGGCTCTTATTCTCTGCTTTCTCTCTCACTTTTTTTCTCTTTCGGTCTCCCTCTCTCACTCTTTTCCCCTAGTTCAGTTTACTTGCTTTCCCACATGCATACCGAAAAACAAACAAACAAACAAAACAAGAGTTACAGAATAAAATCATGGTTGTAAAAAATAGCATACAGACTGGAGCAAAAGTTTAAAAAATTATTTGTATGCATTTTTTATATTGTGTGTATTTTAGGAAGAATATGCATACTTCTTTTCCTAAAAAAAAATATTGTTCCTTTTACTCATGTAGATTATTTAAAATTTGCATTTTAAATTTCTTAAGTAATTTTAATTTGGTGGTGAAACTCAGGATTTTTTTAACATACTATTAAAGAAACTATCAAATCTACATCATATTTAATATACTTCTGTCCACTAATCATATCTTAAAGAAAGCATATATAAACTGAGTTATACACTATTAAGTATGACTTATATTTAGTCATAAAAAGCTGCTTGCAAGAAGTGTCATTTTTTTTGGCATAACTAATGAATTGCAAAATGCATTTTGACTTTTTGTGTTAGAAAGAAAGACAAATCTGATAAACCCATTCCATTGCTTTAAAACCTTTTATGGCTTCCCAGTTCTCCAAGAATCAGTTCTAAAATCCTTAACGTGGCCTGCATTACCTGGTAAAACATTGCATTGGCTTACTGCAGCCTTGCCTCCCACCACTCACTATAATTTTGTTTCACTGAGTCCTGAGTGTTCCTTTAAAAACAAAATAAATTTAATTCAGAAGACTTTAAAGCCTTTCCAACACACATAGAAAAAAAAATTCAAATTTTTTTGCCATGAACTTAAATGCTTTACATGCCCTGGCTTCTAATTCTCTTTGGTCCCCGATCCCCTCCCACACAACTTCTGTGGCAACCACACACAACTTCTTACGTTTCTCAAACCAATTCAGCTTCTTTTGCCAAAGGGCCCTTGCATTTTCTGTTCTAACTCCTCAAATTCTTGTCGTGGATTCTTCTCAAAGGCCTAGAGAAGCTCAAAAGTCATTTCTTCAGAGAAAACTTCACTGATTACTCTATTTAATGTAGTAGCTCTTAACAACTTTTATTTCCTTCATAGACAATAATACCATAAATAGTATTTATATGTTACATGTGCACATGTGAGCATATGCATATGCATACATGTGTGTATATATGTGTACACACATAAACACACACGCACATTCTATCTCCTCCTTTTAACAGGTAAGCTCTGTGAGGATATAAGGGTAGGTATCTTTTCTATATTGTTCACTATATCTGGCCTAACAGAGAAAGATACATGATATAATATTAGATGGGTTAAAAAAAAAGTTTAGATGCTTCTCTCTATGCATCACATCTCTTGTATCACCACGTATAGAGGATTAAAGCATGAATGCTTTAATCAGTTAAAGCATGAATGTAAAAATATTAAAATAACCACACATTGAGGATTTATATTTTGTATTTCTCATTAACTGTCAGCTAAATTATTATGATTTTAAATCAATAAGGAGCTTTATGAGGTCAAAGAATTGATTCAAATTTTAAACTGTATAATCAGAATTAGTGCAACTGAGAGTTTATTCATTGGAAGCAGTTTATTATTACTTAGCTGTTTATAGAAAGAGAAAAATGTATTCCAAGCATACAATGTTTATTAATTAATTTATAAAAGTTAGTGTAATGGGTTTTATTATAAGAAAAAAAAAATCCTTGTTAATAAGGGCTCTTTCACAATGAACATCAAAATACCCAGTCACGAGAACAGATGGTTCAATCAACAGGAAAAAAAAAAAAGTTTCCCTTATTAAATGCATCTTCAAACTATTAATGTGAATTTTGCCCTAATTCAGTAAAAGTTGTATCAATCCCAAGATGGAGATAAATTGGCAAGATATGCATTCGGAAGTCTTATACAGACTTTAGAAGGCCACATCTGTTGGTGCTCTCATGATCTTATTTAGAAAGATTATCTCACAACAGATGTTCATGAGTATTTCTAGAAAATAAAATACGATGATAGCATAATGTGTACTTATATAAAAAGCTTAGGCCAAAGAAATCTCTAATAGATTGCTTATATGTCTGAAATGTCAACATAATGTGCTATAATACTTCAATATTTTAGAATGTATTTCCTACAAAGAAGGTTCTCTTCCTACTTAACTACAATGCAAATGTTAAAATCAAGAAATTACTAACATATTGCTACCGTCTAATTCTCAGATCCAACTCATATTTGCCAACTTTTCTAATAAAGGAGAACATTCCAGACTAGAATCACGTGTTGCTTTTTGTTTTCACTTCTATTTTGTCTTACTCAAACTAATTTTTTTTTCTGTTTTTATTTGGCTTTTATAACCTTGACACTTTTGAAGATTATATGCCAGTTATTTTTATTAAGTTCTTCTATTTAGTTTGCCTAATATTTCCTCATGATTAGTTTTAGGTTATGCATATTTGTTAGGAAAATCACAGAAGTGAGGATTTTTTTCTCTCACTGCATGCTATTAGGTGGCACATATTTTCTACTAGGCACATTAGTGATGTTAACTCTGTTTGATTAAGATACACTTTCCAGTCTTCTCTATTGTAAAATTACTTTTTCCCTTCATCATCAAGTAATTTTGAAATCATATATCATGGATGCCATCCTCATTTTAATTATTTGCTTATAGACTCAAGGCATGCTATTATTTGTAATGGATTATAATCTTACAACTATCATTATTTTTCTAATGAAAGTATTCTGATTTTGCCAGTGGAAGTCCCTTAGTTTGGATTCTGTGTCTTTTTGATATGCCTTCATCATTCTTTGAGTACTTCCTAGATTTCTTGCATAAAGGATATTCTGGATAACATACTGTTTTTCTACCAGCCTTCAAATCACACATTTCACCAAAAAGTCCTGGTAATGTTTAGTGGAGAATGATATTATGAAACTAAGATCTAGATTTTATGCATACTCATTGTTGTCACTGTTCCTAGGTCCTCTCAGCAAACAAAGCTAAGGAAAATATGTTTGAGTGCATGCACACACACACACACACACACACACACACACACACAGACATTTATATGTTTGTTTATTTATATCAGTTCTATACAAAAGAATTTTCTGTGATTATTTAGACTATGTGTACATGCAAACAGATAAAATATATCAATCAATAGAATAGCAATAAATACACAGAAAAACAAGTATGTGTAATTATGTGTGTAGATATGTCTATGTAGATAAGTAAATGTGCCAGTTATCAATTCATCACCTCTAGTCTCTAAACCACCCTCCATTGCCTTTTGATGGCAATTGCCTTTGTCAGCTAGCATGATGATAAAATTTTGCCAGTAGAGGGCACTGGAGATACACTGTAGGACGACGGGCTTTCTGGGTTCCAGTGAGCTTCTCTTTTTCTTTCTTCTGTGGGGCTCAAACACCTGGTGAGTTTCAGTGGCACCTCCAGCAGTTTCAGTGGCATCTCACAGGAAGCTTCCTAAAGGTAAATGGAGTGACACCCCCATAGGAAGCTTCCCAGTGAATTCTGTGGACATTCCACTGGCTTCCAGAGGCTGAGTTCCAAGGTCTTCCTATTTTTGTCTTTCAGACAACTTCTAAGTAATGGTTTCTAGGTAAGCTCTGTGGGTGTCCAGCCAGCTTCCCGGAGTTCAACATCATCCTTCCTGGAAAACTTGAGAGTAGCTTTCTGGAAAATCCAACCAGTGTCTTAGTTAGATTTCCAGAGAATTCATTACCCCATTCCCCACAGACAGCTTCCCAGAAAAAGTCATCAACACTTCTGTCTGTCAACCTTGGACTGACGATTGAACCAGTTCTTGCTCAGGATAACAAAACAGACTTCTCCACCATCCAGTGGACTACAACCATATCCTTGCCAAGAAGATCTGAATTCCAGCCTTGGAAAGCCCCCTACATCGTTTCTGAGTTTGTTTCTTTCTTGGGTACTCTCCTTTATCACAGGGTATTATTTAGAATTTTCTTTATTACCTTTATACTAAACCTTCCCCATTCAAGTTACTGTGTGGTTTAGATCTCCTGACTGAAACCCAACTGATAAAATACAGAAATAAATATAGGTCCGATTAGGTGTATTTATAGGAGTGTTTTTGTGTGTACACAAATGTATACACACATTTTTATATGTACTCTAAGTATTTGAATATATATTTCTGTGCTGTCCAATATACTACTAACCACATGAAATGGTTACATACTTGAAATATGGCTACCATGATGGAAAAGTTGAACATTTAATTTTATTTAACTTCAATTAATGTAAATATAAATAGCCATATGTCACCAGTGGCTGCTGTACTAGACAATGCATATGTATTCATACACACAATCACAAGTGCATGAGTTTGCAACTATATTTATTTCGTATTTGTCAGCATCTAGTTGTCAGTTCAATGCAATACAGACTTCTCTGGTGATCATGCTTTCTGTATTTGCACCCCCTTGTTCCCAACACCCTTATATGTTTACTTATTTAATAAGTCCCTTTGTATGTGCTCAAATCTGTATCATTCCCTCCTTACCTCACCCGTACTTTGGAATCTTGGACTGGGTTGCCACACCCCTGCTCCTTAACAGACACTGCTACCCTTTCATGCATATGCTCCCCTGACTACTTCGATCCCCCAACCATTCTAGGACACCCATTGCATTCTGTACTCTAATATACAGCCTTAGAAGTTTTTCTATGCAGATGCAGACACTCTCATTTCCAGGCCCTAATATTCCATTTACAGTGGCCATAAACACCCTTTTCACTGCAGTTAGGATCTATCACTGATATCAGAGTCTATGTACCAAGCCAGTCTTTTGCAAATAACTCTCCCATTCTGGGCTTTGACATCTTAGGCCAGACTCTCCATAAAGGATGCTCTACTCACCCTAGTCAAGATATGCCACTGTGTTCAGTGCTATGATATGTTCCTCTTCCATATTTAACACAGATCCCTCATAGAGCCCAAATAATGGCTTTGGACTGAATTTGGCAGAAAGGACATGAAAAGGAGTTAAAAAAACAAAAGGGGAAAAAGCATTCTTGTTTTTGTTTTTGTTTTTTTTGGGGGGGTGATCTTTGATCTATCATTAACTGATAGAATAACACTGAAATCTCAAATTATGATTTCACTGTTTATTCATTTTATTAACTTATCCCCCCCTTCATGTTGAGGTATTTTGCTAGTTGCATCCAGGTAAAAATTTTACAATATTTTCTTAGGAAACGTAACTTCCCTTATCATGTAATGGTGGTGTCCACCTCGAATAATACTTTTTGTTGTAAAGTCAATTCTATTTCTGATATTAATTATCTGTTGTAATTTTATTATTGTTTACTGAATTTTCACTCACTTTCCCACTCTATTGATAGACTTTCCCACTCTACTGATGCTCATTTTTACTGTATGGTTTGCTTTGGGAAGTGCTATTTTGTGGAAGTGATAGTGTGTCCTCAAGTAGAGTCTTTAGGTAGGCTGGCAAATTTCTATCCCTCATCTGCTTTCTACCACGAGAAAATGTTCCATAAATAAATTGTTTCTTCAATATACACTCAGAAAAAACAAGGCCTGTGGACCAGATCTGAACCCAATGTAACATCTGGAACAGAGTTTCACCAGTCAGCATGCAGGCCAGTGAAATAATAGTAATTATTATTATAAGACATGGATATTTTTGGGATTTTTGAAAACAATATTAATGCACCAAATGCTGACTAATATAGTAATTAGTGGAGGAATGATAAAAGAGAAAATATCTAGAAATTCTGAGATTGGAAATATGAACCCTCAAGAAAATACTGTCACAGGTAATATTAAGATCTGTTATAGCAAGCTCTGATTGGATTGAAGTTGCCCCCAATGAAATGTATTAATTTAAAAAATAAAAAAAGGACTTAAGTAAAAAAGAGTAAGCGCATGTGCCACTGATGCCTTTTTTGTCTAAAGAATATGTATTCAAGTCAAGAAAGAAATAGCATTTCTTAAAAAGAATTGCAGGTGCGGTGTGACTGGAATCATATCAACAAATTATAATAATTAGGACAAATCTAATGACATTTTGCAATAAATCCATGGCCAAAATTGCCATCTTGGATAAAACTTTGACAATGTGAAAGGGAAATTTACCCTTGAGCACACAATACTTTATGAACAGAAATCTGATTGAGAAAGAGACTCAGCCGGAGGCGATATTCTCTAATGCTTTTTCCAAATGTGTCCAAGTGATAATATGAAATAGTCAGAAACACCCAGAGAGTAGAAGGAAAGAGGAAGGAAGGGTGAGAGGGAGGGAAGAAGGAAGGGGAAAGAAACATTCAATACAAGGTGATGGAACAAAATTCTATTATAAAAGGAGAAGAACTGAAATCACACTGCAGGCATCTATAGAAATTCTGAACTCCCTTGATTAGGCCCTTGTACTACTACCTGGGAGTAGCTTACCAGGCCATTATTAATGATGCTTGGACTCTACTCTCATGTATGTATATGTATATATTTGTGGCCAAATATATTATTTTTAGAAAAATTCACTCTTCCCTCCTGTAACCTCCAACAAAATTATATATTTCCTTTCCTTACTGATATGGATGGGTCATGTAACTTGCTTTGACAAATAGAATATGGAAGGAGTCAACAGTATACCATCTCCCAGATAACATGTAAAGAGTCACTATAACAGACATCTTATGTGTCTGCCCAGATAGGATATGCTTTTTCAAACTGGAGCCAGGAACAAGAACACACATAGAGTAGACCCAAATCCATCATGCCTCTGAAATAGAGCCATGGCAGGCAACCCGCAACCTTTTGAGTAATAAATATATAAGCAATTGAGAATTTTACACAAATTTATTGTAGCACAAATGTATATATTATTTTATATAATCCATTTGTTCCTCCTATTTTTCTGTTTAATTTTTCATACATGATTTTTCAATTGATAATCTACAGTTCTTCCTTAATAAGAGTATTATATTCCTAAACTTAATTTGATTTCCAGTGTTTTAGCCATACCATAATTGATATCTATCTTGAAAAGTTTTGATAATTTAGCATATATGATATTTTATATTTACTAATTATTAAAAATTGGATTATAAAACACGAAATATTTACATTCATGATTAATACTTCCATTTCTAATTAGCTTACTTTTTCATTGTTTAACTATTATCTATCCTTCCTTTTGATACTATATGTATGTCTCAATGATTGACTTGTCTACTTTTAGATTTGAAGCAAAAATATCTTGAACTTATGTCACTTACTGTAAGCAGTTAAAATATCTTCAGTTACATTCAGTAAAACTTTCAACCTAGAAACTCACTCTGAAAAAAAAAAAGCTATGACAGACTATGCTATAAAAACATTTCAGTATTACCTATTATTAATTACAATGTATGTCATGATGGGTTTTCATTTTGAACATTTATCTATAGTATAATTAATTCTGTTTGTATCTTTCTCACTTTCAATTAGAAAAAATCATAAGCAGGTGATTCTCATTTTTTTTTAAGTTTGACACTTAGACATCTTATGCCAAGGAGTAACACTTAACATCAGTTTATCTGTTTTATAGTGAGACTTCTAGTGGGACAATAATAATCTTTGAAACAGTTAGTGCTTTTTGCAATACTGCAAAGAATGAATGAGACAAACATAAATTGATCTAATATACTTGGCTCATAGATCTTTTTAGTTCACAGATTTTAGAATCCAATGAATTACTGATTTCATTTATTTAATAAAACTTATTTCTCAACACGTAAAAACAAAGGAAAAAAGAAAGAGAGAGAGAGAGAGAGGGAGACAAACCAAGAAAGAGACTCTTTTTTTTTTTTTTAATTTTTTTTTAACGTTTATTTTTGAGACAGAGAGAGACAGAGCGTGAACAGGGGAGGGGCAGAGAGGGAGGGAGACACAGAATCTGAAACAGGCTCCAGGCTCTGAGCGGTCAGCACAGAGTCCGATGCGGGGCTCGAACTCACGGACCGTGAGATCATGACCTGAGCCAAAGTCGGACGCTTACCCGACCAAGCCACCCAGGCGCCCCCAAGAAAGAGACTCTTAACAAACTGATGGTTACCAGAGAGGAGGTGGGGGGATGGCTGAAATAGGTAATGGGGACTCAGGAGTACACTTCTTATGATGAGCACTGGGTGATGTATGGAGTTGCTGAATCACTATATTGTGCACCTGAAACTAATACAACACTGTGTGTGCTGGAATTAATATTTTTTTAAAAACTTGTTTTTTTGAAAGAAATAATGATAACATTATTGTACACCAAAGAAAATCGGTTAATGTATTTTAATATTTTATTTGTTTTTCATTATGGGATTTTAATCTATACATGGAGAGTGGGGAACTAAAGGTGTTTTAGTCTCTAGACCAGAAATCCTTTTGACAACTGAGTCTATAATCTATATTCAGTCACCTTTTTTTTCTATTTATGAAATACTTGATTTATGAAATTGGACTTTCTCCTGTGGAGACTGTGATTTTGCCAAGTTAATGGATAGGAACTGCATCTTCTTTTCTGTTCTGTATAAAGCAAACAAAGGGAAGAAAAGCTGACAGAATTTTAAAAATGTCAATCAAGTAGCAATTGCAAAGTTGAAAAGCAGAAGGCAATGGCATTCCTGACAAGCTGACAATACCTACAGTTCTTGATAGAAATCACTTTGAGTCTGAATGACTAGCACAGGGCAAAGTCTGACAGCTGATTTATGCACGTAACTAAAGAAGGCAGTAGGAAGAACGTGAATGTATTGAAGACTAAGTTAGAAATAGACCATAACAAGGAAAGGTGATGGACATCTGCTTTCTCCTTGCAACCACCATAATAACACACCCCACACCTTGTATTTAAACTTCTTTCTTACATTATCTAAAACAAATAAGCCTGAGAGAAAGAAATAATAATATGATTAGTTTATTTAGTTTTTATTTATTATCTTATGTACTTGTCAATTCAGGGGCGCCTGGGTGGCTTGGTTGGTTAAGCATCAACTCTTGATCTCAGCTCAGGTCTTGCTCTCAGGAGTCATTGAGTTCAAACCTTGTGTTGGGTTCCACACTACACGTGAAGCCTATTTAAATATATATATACAATAATATATATGTATATATATATACATATATATAATTTAAAATATATATATTTTTTATTCAAAAATATATCTAATTTAAAAAATATATAAATATATATTTTTTTATTTAAAATATATTTGTCAACTCAAATTTTACTAATTTAAATATTAATCACAGCTAAAAAATACCTACACAGTACCATCTAGAATGCTGTTTGACCAAACTGGGCATCACATTCTTTCCAAATTGACACATAAAATTTACCATCACACTCCATACATTATCACTTTGGCAGCCATACACTACTCTTTAAATCATACTTAATCTCCTAGTAAAGACAATAGCGAAGTCATACTTCTGCCTAGCATGATGCATTTATCCTGTGTACTGTTAGAGCTTCTCAACCCTTTCCCCAAAAAGAATGGGAAATCTTTGGGTGATGTTCACACTTTTGCTTGAAAACCTGTAAATTAAATACTATGATGAAAAGTTAATACTTATTATATGATAAAGTGATAAAAAGGTCAAGAAAACAAAGATGATTTGACACACACACATGCATATTCATAACAAAATAGGGAAGAAATACTGATAACAACTACAGCTCCGGCTTTGTAACTTGCCACCTAGCTGTAGCTGGTATTTAAAAATATCTTTCTCCACTGTCCATTCTATATTTCTTTGTGCTCAGCAGGCACCTCAGCTGATTACTCATTATTTTTTGAGTGATTTCTGATACCATGTTTTTTTTTAATTATAGCAAAACCTCGAACATGAAATCTATCCTCAACATATTTTTAAGTGTACAATATGGTATTATTAACTATAAGCATTATGTTGTACAGCAAATGTCAAAAACTTCTTAATCTTGCATAACAAAATATACACACATTGAACATCTCCCCATTTTCCTCTCCCGCTATGCACTAGCAACCACCATTCTACTCTCCGCTTCTAGAATTTTGACTATTTTAGATACTTCATGTAAGTGGAATATGTAATATTTGTCCTTATGCCACTGGCTTATTTCACTTAGTAAAATGTCCTCCAGGCTCATACCTACAGCAGAATATCCTTTTTTAAGGCTGAATAAAATTCTGTTTTCTATATATACCACATTTTCTTTATCCATTAACCCACTGATGACATTTAGGTTGTTTCCATATCTTGGTTATTGTGAATAATGGTACTTTGAAGTTGAGAGTGCAGATACCAGAGTTCAATTCTTTTAGATGTATACTCAGATGTGGGAATTCTGGATCATATGGTATGATATGATACATAGACAAATGAGACAGATTAGAGAGCCCATAAAAAATACATACCCAAATGATCCTCAAAAAGATGTCAGGAATGCAAAATGGGGAAAGGACTAGCTCTTCAACAAATCAATGATATAACTGGATATTCACATGCAAAAGAATGAAATTATTCTCTTATCTTACACCCTACACAAAATCAATTCAAAATGTATTAGACTTCTATGTCAGAACTTAATCTGTAAAACTCCTAGAAGAAAATATAGGGCAAAATATTCCCAATATTGGTCTTGGCAATAATTTCTTGGATATGATACCAAAAGCACAAGCAACAAAAGCAAAATAGAACAGTGGGATTACATCAAACCAAAAAGCTTTTACATAGCACAGGAAGCAACCAACAAAATAAAAACACAACCTATGGAATGGGAAAAAAACTACAAACCATATATCTGATTGTGATTAATATCTAAAATATTTAAAAATTCCTACAACTCAGTATAAAAACAACACATACATGAACAAAGAACTTGAATAGACAATTCTTCAAAAAAGACACACAAATAGTCAACAAGTATATGAAAAAGTGCTCAACTTCATTAATCAACAGGGAAATGCAAATCAAAATGACAATGAGATATCACCTCATACTTGTTAGAATGGTTTATTAAACAACAATACATATAACATCTTGAGTTAAACAAGTACTGGCAAATATGTGGAAAAATCAGAACCCTTGCAAAATGTAAAATGGCTTAACAGATATGCATAAAAAAATTAGAACTACCAAATGGTCATGGTATTGACCTGGTTCTGTGACCCAAACTCTCATTGCTAATGGACTATTAGTTGTCCTGCTTGCATTGGGTTGTTATAGTTTTCCATTAACTTCAATAATAGGGTATGATGATATTAAAAGATGTCCTAGGTGATCTCATATAATCCAAACATATCCTTCCACTTTCATTGTGTTGTAGTGGCAGTATAATTTCCCCTTAGTAATACGGATCAGTAGACCATTGGAATTGTCTATTCAAGTTATACATTCCAGAACTGGGGAAATAACCACAAGATATGTTCATGGACCCACAAACTGATCTGATCTGATCTAAGTTAAAATCTATAGATCACCTGACCTCCACAAACGCCCTACTCTAACTAGTAGACCACAGTGACCTTTTGGAACTCCTGGAATCAATATCAGTAAGAACCAGTGTCCAGTAATCTTGAAAAGTTTCATCATTTTCTTTCCCCCAATACACACTCTGAAAGTTCATAGGTTCCTTTGGGGGAAGACTGGGAATAAGATTAATAATATAAATTTTAACAGAGTAACAGGATCCTTCCTATAGGATCCTATAGGGACTCATTTTCCCCTTCATTCAAGAGGTTCAGTGTCTTAATACTGATGCAATGCACAGAATTGAATGAGAGGCTTTGAATCTGTTTTTATGATTTAAGTTATACTTCTGTTCACCTGACCTAGATCTGCTTACACAGATCAAATAAGAAATAAGTCAGAGAAAGACATATACCATATTATTTCACTCATGTAGAATTTAAGAAACAAAACAGATGAACATAGGGGAAGGGAAGAAAAAATAAAACAAAAACAGAAAAGGAGGCGAATCGTAAGAGACTCTTAAATATAGAGAACAAACTAAGGGTTGCTGGAGGAGAGGTGGGTGGGAGAGGGGTTAGACGGGTGATGGGTATTAAGGAGGGTACTTGTAATGAGCACTGGGTGTTAGTGATGAATCACTAAATTCTATTCTTGAAACCAATACTATACTATATGTTAACTAACTTGAATTTAAATAGAAAAGAAGAAGAAGGAGGAGGAGGAGGAGGAGGAGGAGGAGGAGGAAGAAAAAGAAGAAGAAATAAACAAACAAAAAAAGAATTTAGCAGACTTCCCAGCTATTTCACTTTAGGGATACCACAGACAACCAGCCAACACCATAGGGCTTTGAAAATCAGAATATTCTAAAAACTGATTTGACTCTGTGTTCCATTACGGTAACCATGCCTACCTTGCATGTAGGCTTCCCAATTCAGGGGCAGTAGTTCCTGTTGTAATTTATGACCCACAGAAAAGAGTAACGAAGTTGTACAGCTAAGAACTCTTTTAGTAAAAGATCGTTTGAAAATTATTAAGCATCCATTATGTTGTATTTTAAGATTCTGAGTAAGATATCAAAGTGAAATTCCATTATATAATCAATAATCCCTATATTTATAACAAAAGTTAATATTTAAATATTCTGTGCTCTTTTATTCTTTGAAAATTTGAAGTCATAATTTGGTTAAATTGAATGCAATAATTTAGTGTCATTTATAATAATATTGTTACTTTAATGTAAAAATTTTAAGTAACATTAAGGATGTGGAATTCATGTGAGCAGAAAACTAAAATTAGAATTTATTTTATAAATTAAATATCTCTCTGTAATGTCCTAGCAATATATAAGAAGAATTTATAAATATCAATATCAATTTTATTTTTTTTTATTTATTTTTTTAAGGTTTATTTATTTTTGGGACAGAGAGAGACAGAGCATGAACGGGGGAGGGGCAGAGAGAGAGGAAGACACAGAATCAGAAGCAGGCTCCAGGCTCTGAGCCATCAGCCCAGAGCCTGACGCGGGGCTCGAACTCACGGAGCCTGAGATCGTGACCTGAGCTGAAGTCGGACGCTTAACCGACTGAGCCACCCAGGCGCCCCATCAATATCAATTTTAAAACAGCAAAATATTTTAAAGAAAATCATTTTAATTTTTTCTTAATACTTTTATGGCTTTGAAATATCAAGTAATTTTTCCTGAAATATTCAAATAATCAATATATGACATATTAATTGATACCTATATAGAATACTCATAAGTGTGTGTATATACATATATATGCATACACAACTAATATATACACATAATTCTGTAAAAATTGCTGATTATATGAAGAAATCCTTTATAACCTGGTTTCCTGGGATATGTGCACATGCTTCAGGAATTCTGTAAAAATCTTTAAACTTGATGCAAATACTTGTATAGATTATTTTTTCCTTTGGAAAGGGTACAAGTTTCAGCAGTTTGCTATATGTCCATTACTAAATAAGGCTCTGAACCATTATTTATAACATAGAAATACTGATTTTTTTTATATCTCAAATGGGAAAACTGGATTAATGAAATCAGTTTGGATTTATTACCAACTGCCATAGGTACTTTTCTTTATTCTAAATAGCTTTCTGTACAAAGGACTATGGACTTGCTTGGGGTTCACATATGGCATATATATTTATCTCCACAGTCTTAAACCATCGTAAACAAACAGATCAGGATTGTTAAAGGCCAGAGTCAGAAAAAATTTCCACTGAAGCACATAAAATGCCTGTTGAAAAGCAGAACCCTGTCTCAACCGAGTCTACATTTTTATAGCCTATAATTATTTCATATGGTTAGTAGGAATGGTTTATGATGTGCTAGAATATCATTCCTTGAGCTGAAAAAAATATTCTCAAAAATTACAGAATATTATAAGTTGCATATATTTAATGCATACAAATTGTATCTCTGTTGATTAAAAGCAAACCAAACTTTCTGCTTATAATCATTATTTGAAACCATCCTAATTCTCATGCATATTAGCAGTGGGGTACATTATTATTGTTATACAGGGCAGAGACCTTTTCAGTACTTATAAATCTAAGAGAGCTAATGCCAGAGTGATATTTCACAAAATGTGCTGCCACCGGGGAGTCTGAACATATTTCATTTTCAGTAGCGACATTGAGTATCCTAATTGCCAACACTCCCAAGCCACTATCAAGGTATTCTGTCATCCATTTTCACTAGCAGTTTGTCTGTCTCTATTCCTTGTCCTTTACTTGTTTTCTACTTTCTCTTTCTCTGTCTCTTCAAAAATGCTGACAGATTTTAGCTTACTTGTAAGATTCATAAAAACCCACCTATAGTATCACTAATCCGAACACTTTCATCTGTGATTTGAACAATTTATACCTTTATAAATGGTAATGATAACATCACAATTATTCTTCTAAAATACTGGTTTTTTCATATCTAACAGTATGTTTATGCATGTCCTACTTTGTCTTATAAAATGGTAAATTTACTATAGGGCAAATTAGATGGACTGCACAATGGATTGTTAGAACTCATAGGGGCGCCTGGGTGGCGTAGTTGGTTAAGCGTCCGACTTCAGCCAGGTCACGATCTCGCGGTCCGTGAGTTCGAGCCCCGCGTCAGGCTCTGGGCTGATGGCTCGGAGCCTGGAGCCTGTTTCCGATTCTGTGTCTCCCTCTCTCTCTCTGCCCCTCCCCCGTTCATGCTCTGTCTCTCTCTGTCCCAAAAATAAATAAAGAACTCATAATTGTACTTGATAATAATGCTAAAGACAGTATTACTTTAGGTTATTTTTCCCAAATATCTGATAATAGTAAACATGATTTAGCTATTAATAATAATGCATTAGTAGACTCTTCTTCGGAGGATGATGAAATATATGCAAATAACTCCTTTTCCATTTAATGTAAAATAATCAATTCATCCGTACCTATGGAGAATTTATGTTTCTACTATAAATACATACAGAGAAACTTTCCTTAGGATTTGATTTGATTTGATTCCTATTTTATTTTGAGGGAGAGAGAGAGCGAGAGAGAGAGAGCTCACCAGCAGGGGAGAGGGGCAGAAGAAGAGAGAGAGAGAATCTTAAGCAGGATCCCCAGTCAGCAAGGCTCAACCTTATGACACTGGAATCATGACCTGGGTCAAAATCCAGAGTCGGGAGCTCAACCAACTGAGCCGCCCAGGCGTCCCTTTTCTTAGGTATCCCTTTTGCTATGTGTCACAAGTTTATATGTGTAAGATTAGCATTTTCAGTTAGCACCTTCTCATTTTAGACATATTGTAAATACTATTATTACTCTCCTTTAATATTTGGATATTTAGAATTTAGATATTTAGAATGTTGGTTTTTCAAATTCTATAGGATTTGATTTATGAAATTTAGGTCAGTTTTCATAAATATTCCTATGTGTTTATAAAAAAATGTATATTGCAGTTGTTAGGTGCAATGATCTACAGGTTTTCTGTTAAGCTTGCTTATTATGTGGATAAATCTGTAATTTAACAACTTATATGGGAAGGTATGTTGTTTGTACATTTTATTTTTCAGTTTCCTATTAGTATATTTAAAGAAATTCAGGAAAAAACATGAAGATAGAAGCCAACTTACATTGGGTTGAGGAGGAAAGTAAGAAGAAACATTGAGGAAATTTAGACTAAGGTTTTAGAAATTTAAGATGATTTTAAAAGATAGCCTACACTTAATTTATTTTTCAAAAAATATTTTGTTCATAATTTCCAATGATATCACAAATATTGAACATACATATTAACTTTACTTAAAATGCTGTGACCCCTCAAATGGAAATTTAAACGCACAAAACCAGAAATACATATATCTTGTATTGTTTCTCTCAGTGAGTAGTTTCCTAATGATAGCAATTAATATACTGCAAATAGTATATGAAGAAATTTTGCAAAATGATCTGGCTTCTTCCTTAAGGAAACTAAATAACAATTTAATTTAAAATAGGCCACACCCTTATTCTTGGCAATTACAAATGTAAGTCTGTATATAGCATTCTCTATGCTATAGGTTCTTAGAGAATAAATACTCTATTGTATTCGAATATAAACTGGTAGGTGAACAAAGATCAAACAACTGTTTCCTTCTACTCCATTATTTGTATGATTTTGATAAAGATTGTCATTAATATATTTTTTAATGTTTGGTAGAATTCATGATTAAAACCATGTAGTCTTGGGCTTTTCTGTGCTGGGAGATTTTGATTCCTAATTCAACTTTGATTATTATTATTGATCTAAGATTTCCTATATCTTGGATTCATGATTTGTGATTTAATCTTGTTAATTTATGTTTTTAGGAGTTACATGTTTTTTTTTTCCCTAAATTACCTGACTTGTTAGTCCATAATTGCTTATAGTTACCTGTTATCACACTAGGTATTTCTGTGGTTATTTGCTGCATTGTTTTCTCTTCCATTTCTCATTTTGGTTTCTGAGACTTCCCTCTTTTTTATTCTTAGTTAATGTAGTTAAGCCATTTGCAATTTTATTTTTTTGGAAAAAAACTGGTAATTATTTTCAATGTTATGCTTATTATTTATTCTGATCTCTATTGTTATTTGCTTCCTCTGATAAATTTCTTCTTTTTCTGGTTCCTTGTGGTGTAATGTTTATTTGAACTTTTTTTTTCTTGTAATAAACATTTATAGCATCAATTTCACTGTAACATCTGCTTTTGCTACATTCCATAGGTTTTGGAATATTTGTGTTCTCTTTTTCTTTTGTTTTGAGACATATTTTGATTTGTCATTTGACTTCTTATTTGGCCCATTACCTGTGCAGTATACATGTAGATTTTCCAGCCTTGTTTTATTGTTGATCTTTAATTTGGTACCATTGTGGCTGGAAAATACACTTGGTATGATTCCAGTCTTCTTAAATTTGTAATATTTGTGATATCTTTTTTCATGTGACTTAAACAGGGGATTCTTCTGTGTGTACCTGAGGAAATGTGTATTCTATTTATCTTGGATAGAGTATTTTATATTTATATCTTTTAGAACCATGTATTCTGAAGGATGCTTCAAGTAAAAAATGTTCTTGTTCAAAACAAGTAACTTTACTTGAGAGTACTTGTTTAAAATAAAGCCTATCAGAGGCGAGGTAGGAAGGGGGAGGGGTGAAATAGATGATGGTGACTAAAAGTATACTTATCATGACGAGCACTGAGTAATGATGTATAGAATTGTTCAATCACCTGAAACTAATATAACACTATGTGTTAACTACACTGGAATTAAAATAAAAAACAATAAAAAATGCAAGATTTATATACTTCAGATGAGCTACTCTCAGAGGTTACTGTGTTACTGTGATATTGTATTTTGAGACAGTGAGTTTTTTAGGTGGTAATACCATCATGGGTAATATTTTTAGTAAAATATGTTTTCAGGATGTAAATTTATCTCTGAGTCATAAGAACATTCGATAGTGTTAGTAAAAATAATAAATTATATATTTTATAATAAATATGAATAATAAAATCTGAGCATATTATTAGAATGGGTATTTGAAATGTTAGAGCTTTTGGTTTAAGGAATATTTTAGAAAACTAGGATTAACAAAAATAGTCTAATAATTTTTGTTTTCTCCTTTTTTGTTAAGGCTGCCATTCTGTTATCAATGTACGCATATTTTTTATTTTATATAAATTATCTCCAATTCTTATTCAAAATATTATTTCTACACCTTAATTTAAAGAGCATGTTTATCTTGGCACAATGTTCCAAAGATAAACTTTGGTAACATTTTCTATCCTAAGAATAAAGCTCACAGTTACGTGAGGATTCAAAAACAAACACAAACAAATAAAACTGACATTTTTTTCAATTGAAAATTAATGATTAAAATATATCTAAGGATTGTCAATATATTGATTTGAGAGAAAGAATTCTGTCAGTTTTGTAAAGTTATACTGTCATTAAGTTCTCCAGTCTTAATAATGAAGTTGAAAGAAATACACTATAATTATGGTCTATTTTTCAGGGAGACACATTTAAAAACTTAAGTCAATTTACTGAAATAGTAATTCCATGTTTCTTTAAGTATCATGCATTTAAATACATATTTTAGCTCCCATGTTGTGTTTTGGGTTAGATATCCTTTTAAAATTATTTCCACATGAAGTTATTATTATTCTTTTTAAGATTTATTTATTTATTTTGAGGGAGAGAGAGCAAGAACAAGCAGGAGATGGGCAGAGAAAGACAGGGGGAGAGAGAGAGAATCCTAAGGAGGCTTGCACTGTCAGTGCACAGCCCAGTGTGGGGCTCGATCCCAGGAACTGTGAGATCATGACCTGAGCTGAGATCAAGAGTCACAAACACTTAATCAACTGAGCCACACAGGCACCCCAACATATGAAACTGTAATAAGAGCTCTTCACATAATTGTCTCAATCTCTTAGTGAATATGTATAATGTCTTAAGAACATAGATTTTTTAGTCCAATGGGCTATTTTAATTTAACTTAATTGGGCTTAGGCACTTACTAGGTATTTAACATTAAGCACATGATTTTACCTCTCAGTGCCTGAGTCTTTTAATTGTAAAATAAAATTACTAATTTTACCTCATAATGTGAATGTATAGGTTTAACTCATAGGGATTTATGAAGTAATCACTTGTAAATCACTTGGAACAATCACTAACACTTTATTAACTATTAGTAATCAAACATTATTTTACTATAAGTCCAGGGGTCTAGTTCTTCCTTTAGAGATCTACTAGGGACTAATTACTCATTTTTAAAATGAAAAAAGAAAAAAAAAAAGAAAATATAAAACTTTATTTGGTGTCATATGATATCATTTCTAAAGTGATATCATTTCTAGAATCTTTTTGCTTCTCTCTAAATTTCAACAGTTTAAAATTGGCATGTACAGCTTAAATTGTTATGTTTCTGACTTACCAAGATACCAAAATGCTTTACATTTAATACAGTTTCATTGTAATTAGTACATTATAATAGTTTCATTATAATTAGTATGTTGTGTTAACATATATTTATAGACTACTAGATAGAAATAAAGCAACATCTAGGGTTTCATTAACGCATGAGTTTATTAATAAGCGTTTAATACAAGCTTGTGATTTGCTAGGTAGTATGTTAGGTGCTAAGGATACCAAATTCACTAAGATATGATGCCTCCCTTAAAAAGCTATTGTATTCAATCCCAAAGTGCAAAGAATCCTTTAATAGTAATAAAGAAAAAAAAGAGCAATAGTTATATAGATAATGACTGTTCTACTTATTTCTTTTCCCAAAATTGTGCTGAATGATTTAGAATTTTGGATAGTGATTTCTTAGGCATGTTTAGACTAATACTCCCAACAAATTATTACTTAACCTTCAAAAATTTGATATCTTTCTCTGAATACGCTTGAACATGATTGTACATCCTCATTAAAAAACAAATACAAAAAAAAACATAAAAAAACAGTCCACCTGTCTGCTTAACTAATGTGTTAATATTTCTTAATCTTTATCAGAGTGTTTCACATTGTATCACTCATTTGTCACTTTTCATAAGTTAGGAGCTCCTTGGAAGTAAGTACTTTGTCTTTATCTCTTGTAGATCCCGGTTTCCAGTGTATCTGGATCATTTGGGTAATTATATACACACAGACGTAGACAATACGCTTGTCCAATGGTGAAGCCAAAATATATAGGAGGACATGAAAGAAGTGAGTAGAATAAACATAATTTTTATTTTATTTTATTTTAATTTTATTTTTATTAATTTATTTTCAACAGGGGAATTCAAATACCACTTTCTTTTTCTAAAGTTTTTTACTTAAATTCTAGTTAGTTAACATGTAGTATAATATTAGTTTCAGGTGTACAATATAGTGATTCAACACTTCCACACAACACCCAGTGCTCGTCACACGTACATTTCTTAATCCACCTATACCACCCAAGCCCCCACTCAACTCTCCTCTGGTAACCATCAGTTTGTTCTCTATAAAGAGTCTGTCTCTTGGTTTGCCTCTCTCTCTCCATCTCTCTCTCTCTTTTTCCCCTTTGCTCATTTGTTTCTTAAATTCCACATGTGAGTGAAATCATATGGCATTTGTCTTTCTCTGATTTATTTCACTTAGCTGTATACTCTCTAGCTCCATCCATGGTGTTGCAAATGGCAAGATTTCATTTTTTTTTTTTTTTGATGGCTGAGTTATAATAGTCCATGGTGTGTGTGTGCAGTGCAATTGCTGGAACATCAGGTAGTTCTATTTTTTTAACTTTCTGAGGAACCTCCACACTGTTTTTCAGAGTGACTGCACCAGTTTACATTACCACCAACAGTGTAAGAGTAAACATAATGTTTTAAAATGTATGTATTTAGAAATGTGAAATAACAGAATGTTTGAAATGAAATTGGTTGCTACTAAAATCAGCAAACAACAAGTTTGATAAGAAAAAATCCTGTTTATCAATTTTAAAGGAAAAATTTGAACATCTCCTGAAGACATTTAAGGATACAAAACAAAGTGACTAGGTAACATGACATGAGCCCAGACCTCACTGAACTCTCATACACATAATTATAGAATGGTCAAGAAAGTATAAATATTGCTTTTTGTTTTTAACATTTATTTATTTTTGAGACAGAGACAGAGAATGGGGGGGGGGAGAGTCAGAGAGAGAGGGAGACACAGGATCTGAAGCAGACTCCAGGCTCTCGGCTGTTAGCATAGAGCCCAATGTGGGGCTTGAACCCACGAACCTGAGCTGATGTCAAATGCTTAACTGACTGAGCCACCCAGGCACCCCAAGAATGCTATT
Organism: Panthera uncia; assembly: GCF_023721935.1. Classification (NCBI taxonomy): domain Eukaryota; kingdom Metazoa; phylum Chordata; class Mammalia; order Carnivora; family Felidae; genus Panthera; species Panthera uncia. The sequence continues at coordinate 50,715,277 of NC_064811.1, forward strand.
ATTTTGAAAGAAACTTTAGGGAATTGTCTTTAATACAGTTCAATATCACAAAAATTTAAAAGCTGATTGCAAGTTAACTTGTCCCTGACATTAAAGCTTTCCTTTAGTATTTACATGGAAAATAAGCTTGGAGAACTTAACAAACAACCTTTAATTTGAAGAGACAGAATGCATGGGAAAAGATGAGCAATGATGAAAATAGCTAGTGTACATATTGGTGATACAAATCACCAACATTATTTACATTGGAGCTATAGATTATATGGATGCCTGTCTGTGTCAAGGTATGATGTGGGGTGTGTGTGTGTGTGTGTGTGTGTGTGTGTGTGTGTGTGTGTTGGGGAGCAGGGGTGAGGTGAGGAAATAGCTTGTTATAACATAAGGCATCTAGGAATATCCTCTAAATATACGCAAGGGCAGGCACAAATGGTAACTGGAAGCCGGACTAACTGCAAAGTCTAATGAACCCTGTATCCTAGCTCATAAGAAAGAATAAAACCGAAGGGAGAAGAAAGTCCACTTCTGGGATGGCTCATAGTTTTGACTGTCATACTGGTCTACCAAATTAATAATGTGTAATGTTAATTTATGTTAAAAAGCCCCCTCAAATTTAAAGTATGAAAAAAAGTTTAAAGTAATGCTGTTAATATTATAAATGAAATTTCTTCACATAATTGTTTGCCCTTACTACCTGCATCCTCCAACTGTCTCTGCCCACCCCCAAAAGAAAAACAACAAAATGAAAACAAAGATGAATTAAGAACAAAAAAAGAAAAATAATATCCTGAAGCAGAGCACAGAGATATCACCTATTCAGATACCTATCCTGCAGGCACCCAACTGATAAGGGGATGGGATTTGAAAAATTCTCACTAATCTCTTCCAATATGTAGAGAGAAGTACAGCAAATTCATACCCTTATTTTCAAAATCAATTTAGCATGTCATTTTTTTTCAGGACACTAACTTTCAATACCCAAATTTCCTTAGGGTCGCTACCATGCATATTGGTAATTATATGTAATATTTCCAATTTTAATGAATCATGCTCAATTATAATGACTTGTTATCCATTATCTCACTAGAATGTAAGTTACTTAAGTGCAATAGCAGTTTGGTTTACTTTTGTAGATTTCACAGATCATAAGCCATGTTGATTAAGTAGGCAAGCACAATATAAGGTGCACTTTAAGAAAAATAAAAAAATCTAGCAACATGTTGTTAAAAGCAACATTTTAGTGTAATTACCTATAGATATAATACGGTATACAAGTTTGAAAGAAATGTATTTATATGATCATTTGTTTTTATAATAAGACCCAATGATCATGGCCAAAAACAATACCTAGTTTCCCTAAAATGGGATTAAATAACATTAATTTTGGGTTTTGTTTACCTGATAGTGAGCAAGTTCGATAGAGGATAAAATAAGTGACGATACTTCTCTCCATAGTTGTGTTTTGCCTCTCCACTAAATTGTTGGTGAAAACAATGCATGTAAAAGATGCTGTGATGGGCATCCATTTTTCAAGTCATAGTGCTCACATGTCTAATCATCATGTATATTTGTTATATGAATAAAAAGTTATATACCATTTAAAAACAGTTGAAACTGTTAATTTCACCTTGAAAACTGAGTAAAGAGGAATGAAACACATCTGTCATACCCATGGAGGTACAGAACCAGGAAGCAGAGAAATATTAGAAAATTTTCAAGGAGATATACCAGGTTCAGTTTCTTTACATTCAATATTTATAATCTCCATTCATTTGCTACCCAAATAACTAGATAGCCCAATAAACAATATTAGCCAAATTACACCATTTTAAGTAATCACATTTTGAATGAACAAAAATTTCACTGAGATCAAAACTTTTACAAGAGTGGAAAGTTCAAGGGTAATGCATCTTTACCTCAGCCCCTACAAAAATGCTGGACAATAATAGTTAATGTTCACTTTAGTCTCTATTTGGAATAATTTTAGTTATAGTTAAAAGTCAAAATATTTTAAAATCGAATATTTTACTCATTATCTCAATGAATTTTATTTATCTAAAAAGTATTAGAGGGATGTCTGGGTGGCTCAGTCACTTGAGCATCTGACTCTTGATTTCAGCTCAAGTCACGATCTCATGGTTCATGGGTTCGAGCCCTGTGTCAGGCTCTGAGATGGCTTGGGATTCTCTCTTCCTCTCTCTCTTCCCCTCCCCCCATTCACACTCTCTCATTCTTTCAAAGAAATAAACATTTAAAAATAATAAACCGTTATTAGGGCTCCTTCCACTTATTGAGTACTTTATGACCAATTACTCACACACAGATTTTGAAAATAATTTTCTGCCCCTTATTGAAATGAGAAAATTTAGGTTTAGAGATTAAAGCAAGGTCACAGAATAATTCAGCTTGTAAGTAGCACAGCTTGGATTCTAATAAAGATCTTCTTAATACTAGTACATTATTTTCCCTACTATAGTGTGTAAAATATATGAAATAAATTACAATTGCATACAAAATTAGAATTGGAAAGTATAATAAATGTTCTTTCAACAAATTTTATATTAGCATTATATTCTTTTTGAATAGATTTTTCATATATTACTGCTCTGTACTTAATACTCAAAAAGCAGGAAATTGTTCAGATATTTCCATCATATAAATTAGCAATTATCAGGTACTTCTTATCAGATACTTCTTATCATAAGGAAGTAAAAAAATACTAAAATAGCTCAAAGTCCTCTAAACGTCAAAGGATTTATGACTCTCAATCCTCTCATTAGCAACATATTGAAAATGTAACAATGAGAGTGGAGTAAATCTCATTAGCTTCAGGAAGGTACAGAATCCTTAAATTCTATTCTGGTCCTTAATTGTACAACACATACTTATTGAAATAAGAGGTGGACAAAATTATTTGACTACACAAATTGGGTTTTAACTACATATGTGGAACTTGAAAATATGTAACTGCTTGTGACTAAGTCTTTCTACAAGAGGTCTTTCAGGTTTTACCCCTCCCTTGTATTGAGAATAGATTTTTGCTTTGGAGCTGTCTCAAAATGAAATTAAAATCATTTAAGTCAATACCCACATTCCTCCAAAGGTTGTATGGTTTGGTCATTGTGAAATATTGGTGAAGCCAGGAACCATATTAGCAAACATCAGGAAGGAGATAATCTGCATATTTACCACAGTTCTACCATACATTTGCTTGAGAACACTTATCTTTATGTCTATCTGAGTCATATTACCCATTCTCTGCCTATTCTAAATTTTCCAAGTCTTATTATTATCTCTGATTGTTATTATAATAAAGGGTAAATTAATCTATACCCATGCTTTAAATTCATGATTTTATGCATATGAATTACATCTTTCTTCACCCTAGAGCTTGTCTATGTCCTCAGAGCCATATATCTAACAGCCTATAATACAATTACTACTCTGATATTCTGTAAATTCCACAAAATCACTATCTCAAAAATTGTAATACTCATCTTCTTCCCTCAAATTCCCTCTTTTTCTAGAATCCTGTCAGTGAAGATAGTCACAATCCATAATTCTTCAAACTTGAAATCAGTGCCATTTCTGTTTCTTTTTTATCACTCCTTTTATTCAATCTGCAACCAAGTTTTAATTGAACATACTAGGGATTCCTTGCGTTTTAGTCCTCCCCACCCCCAGGACCAATGGCAGTTATCACAGATCCCTGAAATTCCTCAAATATGCGCATAATCAATGGAATCTCAATTTTAGTTTGGAGAGTTGGTTTCCTGGGACTACTTCCAGTACCAATTACTCAATCAGGGTACTGCAATGAAATACTTGGCATATTCCAGTTGGGTGATTTAAAGGGATCTTAGTAATGAGACCATTCACAAAGTTGTGAAGGTATGGATAGGATAGAGTGGAAACAAACAAAAAATAGTGTAGCCACCTTGAAACCAGAAAAAAACAGAATGTCATTATTCCTCCTGTGCCTTAAAATAAGAGGGGAGTAAGGGAGAATCAGAACTTGGACAATGAGAGAGTTTGAGTTAAAGGTTTCCTGAAAGGAGATGTGACTTTAGGTTGAGGAATAGCCAGGCCACAGGAAGAAAATCTAAGGAACAAACACTTCTGCTCTTGTTTTGCATTGGCTGAAGCAGACACTAGAGAATAAAGCAGCCCATTAATTTAAATCAGACTCCCAAGCCATACAAAAGGATACAAACGACAAAAAGTTATCTGAAAGGAATCACAGATGAACAACACAATCTTCAATCCTTATGGGAAAGAGCCTTCATGATGCCTGTCAGTAGGATTTCAGAGTTGGTATACCAGGGTTCAGTTCTTCCCTTTTTACAGAGGGGAAACTCACCAGGGTTTTCCTTTATTTTCTGCTTCACATTTGTATATTAAACATTACTGGGGGTGGGGGAAATTCCTCGGTTTAATTCTTACGTTGTCTAAGTACAAAAAGCCACGTGCAGAATAATGGAAAAGACAGAATATTACCAAACATTCTTGGATGCTGACTGAATATGACTTAGGTTGCTTCTGAACCAGAACAAGTTGAACTTACTCTGAACAGAATAAGTTGTCTGACAGTAAAAGTGGTACACTTTCACTTTGCTTTAATTTTATTATCAACAATTTTTGTATATTAATTTAGGTTTATGATGGATATCTGAGTTCAAACTTTTAATTTAAACTAGCAATTCTCAAGTTTGTTCTTAATATATGATAAAGTAAGTGACTTCAAACAAGAGAAACAATATAATTTACTAAGTGGTTTTGGGAGAACTGCAAGGCAAGTTGTAAAAACAAAAAAAAAATCTTTACTTGATCATACAATAAAATACATGTGAAGAAAGATTTAAGGTTAATCCTGTAAACAAATTTATAAAAATGCTAGGAAAAATGGATATTGTATCTGTGTGGACACAATAGGCATACATAAATACATATTTTCTATAAAGATTGAAAACAAAAATCCAGTTTTAAAATAGTTAACTAAAAATGACCCACATAGATATAACAGTATTTACAAATAAGGAATTTAAATGTATCTAATAGATAAACTGAAAAAGTATGACAAAATTTGAACACAGGTGAAAGTGCAAATTTAAACTAATTCTTGACACTTGCCTTTTTTTGCCTATAAAAGACAAATGAAAAGAGAATAAACATACCAATTTTCTGAATCCAAAAAGTCTTTTTTCATAATAACTCCTCACTGTTGGTGAGATTATGGAAAGTTGACAGTTCATATTCTGCAAGTGGCAATGTAAATTGTTACTTTTTCCCTTTGATCAACCAATATGTCAAAATGACTCAAAAGTCACAAAAATGCTCATTTCCCCCTAACCTATTATTCAAAGAGGGAAGAATTTATTCTAGCAAAATAATTCACCAGAGGAAAAACTCTTCCTGAGCTAGTTTGTCATTCTTTTGTAGGATAATATTGGAAATAATCTAAATTCTGGATAAGAAAATGATGCTTGTTACTATATGGCATCATTACATCTGAATTTCTTTTTATTCCAAATATAATTATGATTATTATATATACAACATAGAATATGGTATATAATAATAGTAATAGTTGTTTATATAGTATTGATTACTAAAACTATAAAATTGAGCAATTTACTTTGAGTTGAATGAGAACAAAAACATTCAGGGTTTATTAGGAAAAAACTTTTTTTTTTACTTAAGATACTTTACAAGAAAATGTTTCTTAGGTCTCTTTCCCGTACTAGTCCCTTATTCCAATAATCCATGGGTTTTGACAGGAACAGAACAATATGAAAACTACACAAAGAATATCATATTAGGGAAGGAGAAAAACATTGCACATTGAAGTTATATTGATAAGTGCACCATATTTCTCTAATTCTTTCCCTCTTTTGTGTATTTATCTGTAATGTTCTATATACAGACTCTTTTGTAAATTCTGCCTTCCACAACATAGCCATATTCTCCATGTAATTCTTAGCCCCGTGTAGAAAAAAGATCTGTCAACAATAAAGACTGCAGACTAAACAGAAGAGAAATAAATCAATTTTAGCTATATTTTCAAAAGAAGCAGGTACAATCTTTTATAAATTACTATGACCCAAGACAGTAAATCATGTAATAAAAGAAACAGCTACCAATTTTGGTCAGGGAATATTTTTTAAAAATATACAGCTGTGTGAATTCAGTATTTTTATTTGATGACCAATAAAAGCTCTATTTCTTCCACTTATGTGTTGTTTCTTTGTTATTGATTGTCTGTTTCAGAGGTGTCATGCCAGTTAATGTCCTATACATTTGGGGGGGTTATTCTTTCATCAATTTATTTTTTGGAAACTTGGCATACATTGTGACAGACATGTGCTACTCATTTCAACAAACTATTATTTTAAACTTTGGTGGTCATATTAGTGAAAGAAAACATTTCATACAGATTAATGACTGGATAATCATTAAAATCATCTTTATATAATTGATAAAATGCAGGCATTCCTGATATCTACAAGAGAATCTTGGTTGGCTTCTCTGTTACCCCACTTTAGGTGAAAACCAAGCTACCATTGGTCCCATGATGACACTATTAAAAGAGAGAGATTTCTTAATATTTCTATTTTATTGACCCTTTATTTCAGGATAGTCAATACTCTTTTTTTTTTTCAATATATGAAGTTTATTGTCAAACTGATTTCCATACAACACCCAGTGCTCATCCCAAAAGGTGCCCTCCTCAATACCCATCACCCACCCTGCCCTCCCTCCCACCCCCCATCAGCCCTCAGTTTGTTCTCAGTTTTTAAGAGTCTCTTATGCTTTGGCTCTCTCCCACTCTAACCTCTTTTTTATTTTCCTTCCCCTCCCCCATGGGTTTCTGTTAAGTTTCTCAGGATCCACATAAGAGTGAAACCATAGGGTATCTGTCTTTCTCTGTATGGCTTATTTCACTTAGCATCACACTCTCCAGTTCAGGATGGTCAATACTCTTATCATAAAATAGTAATATCAGATTCATTTAATTACTAAATATGACCATAGTATCTGCTAGTTTCTGTCCATATATATATATTTTTTTAAAGGTCATGCGTTCAAGTCGGGGAAGGGCAGAGAGAGAGAGAGGTGAGAGAGAGAATCCCAAGCAGGCTATATACTGTCAGAGTGGAGCCCAATGCTGGGCTCAAACCCATGAACATGAGATGATGACACTAGCTGCAGTCAGACACTTAACCAACTGAGACACCCAGGCGTGACTCTATCCATATGCTTAACATTTGATTCAATTCAGTCTCATGAGGCAGTCATGGGGAAAAGCCATATCAACCTTACTGGAAAACAAACAAACAAACAAACAAACAAACAAACTCATTTACTCCATTATATCAACTGGATAATTAGTATAGTTCATATGTTCCCAAACATCTTTCAATAGATCTGATGCATTTTGCAATGCTCCCCCATTAAAGAGAAAGTTATTTATGTTAGGCCTTATCTTTTTACAAACACCTCAAAAAACACATTAATTTATGATCAGTCCAGACCACTTTGTTGTATGTTCATTTTAATCTCCATTTGCAATTCCTCTGAATAGCTAACTGGGAACAGAGTATTGAAAAATTAGTATTAATTACACTTCAAATTTATTCAATACTACACAATTTCCAAAGCACCTTAACGAATCTGTATCATTAGAAAACTATATGATCAGGGCAACTGGGTGACTCAGTTGGTCAAGCGTCCGGCTCTTGACCAGCTCAGATCATGATGTCACCATTCATGAGTTCGAGCCCCACATCAGGCCCTCTGCTGTCAGCACAGAGCCTGCTTCAGATCCTCTGTCCCCGCCCCCCTCTCTGCCCCTCCCTTGCTTGTACGCTCTCTCTCTGTCTCTCTCAAAAATAAGTAAACATTTAAAGAATTATATATAAAAAAGGAAAATTACATGATGTATGCTAAACCCATCTCCCAGATAAGCTTCATTTGCCTCATACAATATATATTACTCATGACAAATAGAACAATAGATACAATGCTACTCTCTTGTTTCAAAATAGGTGCTTTTTCTGAGATACATGCAACCTGCTAGAAATACCGAAACAGAGGAAATGGTGAAACAATTTTTTCATAGAACTCCCAGCCTCAATAAAACAATCTTCATGTTAAAAGCAATCTTCGCGATTTGCATCAGTTAGTGAGAAAGGACCAGTGCCTGAGATTAAGTAAGATAAATATTTTCTTGGAGAAATGTTTGTTGATTATTCTCAGGCCCAAGTTCAAGAATAGATGACTCCGTCCCTTATTCACTCTTATAACTCCCTGTATATGCCTCACTGCAACTGTCCTTTTTTAAAATTCTATATTTACATAGTATTTGATTAAAGTTTTTCTACCAAACAAACTTCACACTTGAGGGCAAAGATAAAAATCACCATTTCATGGACAATTTTGTTCCTAGCATGTGGCATATTTTATGCATGCCAAGTAAATATCAAGACTTATGTTGAAAGAATGAATCAATAACATAAATAAATGCTATGATACAGTATGAATCAATAACATAAATAAATGCTATGATACAGTACTGTCTTCACTTTATTTTTTTAAATTTCAATAAGAATACACTCTGCTTTATAAAAACCATCAAAGAACCTAAAGTATTCCTAGAATACACAATGTTATACCAACTGTAGAGACCAGCAGACACCAAGTTATTACCTAAATGACACCATAAATTCTAGACCTAACAATAACTCTGATTTTAGGGTCAAATTCTATTTCAGATTTGGACACAACTTAACTGGATTCTTTTCCTCCTGTTTATGTCTGTTTTCCATAATCCTCTCCTGTCCTCAACACTCACGTCCAAATATTCCAGACATTTTCAATTTAGCTAATTATTTACTTGAAGAATGAATATTAATTACCTGATACAATTGTTACACAGCTAGAAACTGGATGTCCAATATTTATTTGAATTCTATTATTTTCTATGTGTGCACTACCACTCATATTTAATTCTTGCCCACAGGTAACCCTAGTCATTCCTCACTTTACCAAGTATTATGATGTGTCAATGTAGGTTCATCATTCGTAACAAATATACCATTCTGATGAAGGCTACTGATAATGGGGGAGGCTATGGGTGCGTGGAGCAGGGAGCATATGGGAAATCTCTGTACCTTCCTCTCAATTGTACTGTGAATCTAAAACTGCTAAAAAAAAAAAATAGTCTTAAATTAACCAAGCACATCAATATAGTTTTGCCCATGAAATAAAATATATGAATTATTGTGCCAGAAAAATTACCTTTTGAACTTTATCCTGCCAAATTAAAAGTGCAGAAATTAATCACATTGCCTTTTTTTGATAATTTAGAAACTTTAGAATGATACGAGGAATTCATACAAAAATAAATGATAGTTTTTTAACAGTTCACTGAGCAGAATGTACCTGTAGTACCTATGCATAGATAGTGACCTGTGAAAAGGAATGATAGCAATAGTTTGATTTATATAATGTAAAACAATACATAAGACACATTGTGTCACTTTATTTTTGTGAATATATCAGTTCAATGATATATGGAATAAACTGAATAGCGCTGACTGATGTTTATAATGGGAGACATTTTCCCCTGCTGGTTAAAATTTTATTTCTCTAACAAAAAGAAAATTAGGTACTTATTTTAAGCATTTGGTTTTAAGGCCTATAATTTATGTTGTAATTAAAATTGAAGTTATATAAGACTTATTGTTCATTAATAGAAATCTTTTCAAAAAATGTTTTATGGTATAAATCTAAAGGAAATTTTAAGATGCGTGTCTTACATTTCATTATCTTGAACCATTGCTTTTTGTTGAGAATCTCATTAAGTGCCTAATAGCTTCTAATGTAATACTCACTTAACAACATGACAGTCTCCATGGAAACCAAACAGCAAGATATGGATGTAGTAACATAGGTTAATGTACTGTATTTTAATAGTGTAGGAGTTCCCTAAAGCACCACAGCATTGTTTTTTCAAAAAATGTGTGTTGTTAAATCAATGTAATATTTAAATAGGAAAAGCAAATAACTTCTTTTATAAGATCTATTCCTGTCAAGAACAAATAATTCATGTCAGTAATTATTTTGAGCATCTCCTATCTACCACTCTGAAGGCACTTATTTTGGGAAATAAAACTACATCAGTTACCTACAGTCCCTGATTTCAAGAAACGTCAAGATTGAGAGAGCAACAAACACAAATTATAATGCAAACATAAAACTAATGTGATGCCAATGCTGAGGATGGTGATGGCAACAGCTTCCTATGAACCAGGAAATGTGCTAAGGATTTTTCATAAGAAAAATCTATGTCATGCTAAACAGATATAAAGATATCCCTATTTTATTATTGAGGAAATAAGGCTAAAAAGAATTAAAATTTTTTTAAAAAGTGTAGGAACTGGAAGATAGGGCTACTATTTCAATGTCTCATTTATAATAGCTGAATAAATTAGATATGGTGATGTGGTAGAAACATTTCATGAATATTTACTATCATGTATTTAATATATAATAAAAGGTATCATTTGTTAACTTCATTTTAATTTTCAACTGGAAAAAGAATTCTTTCATACTTATTAAAAACCAGAGCATGATCTAACCAAACAAGGAGAACTGCTGTCTAAAATGCAATGACCCCAAGGAAGGTCATTTCAGCAACTCAATTAAGATGGTCTTCTTCATTACTTACAATTATGTGACTCTTGAATTAAACTTCATAATTCTTTCACTCTAAGAGAAATACATTTACTATTATGTCCTCACTTACAAAAACTGTTTTTTTTTCCTTTTAATATATGATGTTTATTTGGCACAGCTTGACCTCCAAAACTACCCTTAATTACTATTTCATCCCTCTTTCAATTCTCTTCCATATCTTACATTTTCTTGGATGTTACTTCTAGACTACTATATGCAACAATTATTTATTTTCACTTTTGTAAGAGTAGTGTTTATATTTCACCGCATCATCTTACCCCGATAAGTATAATTTAATAACTTAAAACCAGGATATGATTCTGAAAAATTAGGTAACTTCATGTAGTTATGTATTAAAAATATATAAATATAAATATTTATGATGTATCTTAAAATATATATTATATGAAGACATGATAAACAAAAACATATACTATATATTTATATCTATCATACCTAAATTGAGACTAACAATTCTTACCTCATAGTTTTATTATGCATATATGTGCCAAGTAAGATAATACGCATAAAATTATCAGAAAAAAATTTAGACAGTTGTTGTAAAAGTCACTTTTAAAAACAAGTAAATGTAAGATAGCAATAGATCATAAATAATTCAATTTTATTGAAAATGGAAAATGTTAAAGCCCCAAATATGAAACATATTCCTGATAAGTAGTTGACAGTGAAATTAGAAATGAAGAAAGAAAATAAGAGGAAAACTTTCAAAAAACGTTAAGGTATATAGTGACTATAAGATTTATATCTTCAAAAAAGAAGTAGAAATTTCCCCTATTAGGCCATCTAGAAAACCTTAGCTTACTTTTTTATTAGGAAACATATATTCTTCTTCATATATCTTTTCCTCACTTTTTTTTAATTTTTAAAAAAAAATTTTCAGTTTATTTAGTTTTACAGAGAGAGAGAGAGAGCGAGAGACAGCAAGAGCGAGAGAGCACGAGCAGGGGAGGGGCAGAGAAAGAGAGGGAGAGAGAGAATCCGAAATAGTCTCCTCTCTTTCAGCACAGAGCCCAATGTGGGCTCAAATCCAAGAACCATGAGATCAGGACCTGAGCCTAAATCAAGAGTCGGACATTTAAGCAACTGAGCACCCAGGCACCCAGATTTTTTCCTCACTTTATTAGAAAAAAATAATAAATAGAAAAGTCCAGAAAATTACACACTAAACAACCATGTCTTCACTACTTAGATCCTCACATTAATTGTGCTATAGTTTTTTTTTTTTTATAACCTATCTATACATCAACCCTTTTATCCAACCAGTAATGTATGTTATATACCTACAAATTTCAAAACTGTAGTTATTTAGTAGACTTTACTCCTAAACATTTCATGATTATTATTAACTATAGATAAATTGTTGTTAACTAGAATTAAATATTATCTTTAGGTAGAGTTCAATATTTATTTAAAGAGTTTTTTGTAGTAAAACTCATGTAATGTTTTTAAACATATCTATCACTCAATGGTCTTTACAAATTCATACATCTGTGTAGCCCAGATCCCTATCAAGCTACAGAATTCCCATTACCCCCCAAATTTCTCTCATACCTGTTCCTAGTTCTTTTGTACCTAGAGGTAAATAAAAACAAGTTATTCCATCTTTTTTAAAATCTTTTAAAACTGATTCTGTTATAGACCTTTTATAAATGTGTTCAATAGAGTACATAGTCTTTTGTGTAAGCCTCCTTTGTTCAGCATGTGATTTACGAAATTCACCCATGTGGTTGTATATCCTTTTTATTTCAGAGTAATATTCCATTGATAAATATGCCTTTTTTTTTTTAGTTCAATCTCTTGTGAACGGAAACCCAAGCTATTTCGAAGTTTTGATTATTTTAAATAAAGCTTTTGTGAACACTCCCATGCAATCTTTTCAGATACATGTTTGCATTTCTCGTAATTAAATATGTAATTGTGGAATTGCTGCATCATCTGGTAGGCATATTGTAGGTTTTGTGAGACACTGCCAGACCTTTCCCATAGTTATTGTACTATTTTGTTCTTCCACAAAAATGTGCAAGAGTCAAAGTTCTCTGCTCACTTTTCTGGTGGATGTACACTTTAGCTTGACGTAGTTTTAATTTGCATATCCTTAATGGGTAGTGATATTCAACACTTTTATGTGCTTATTGATCTTTTGTGTTCCATTCTTCTGTTTCATCCCATATCCTCCTACCTTTTCATAAGGTTATTACTTTAGTATTAATTTGTTGGTATGTTTTACATATTCAGGATAGAAGTCCTTTGTCAATTAATATGTTTTTTCTATCCTGTCAGTCTGTGACATCCTTATTCATTTTCTTAAAAACAAAAATGGGATGCATTTTCCTTTTATTTACATAAAGACATACTTAATTACAGTGAGGCCCAATATTTTATTTATGTTGTAGTCATTGTACTCTGGGCTCAGTTTCAGAACTTATGTATACATCCCAGTTGTAATTATACCTGTTATATTTTCTTCCAGAAATTGTAACTTTAGTTTTTATATTTATGTTAATCTTTAATTTTTACATATGGTATCTGTTATTTTCAGGGCATATGTTTTTCTGTCCATGTACTTTCAGCTTACCTAAATCTTTATAATTAAAGGTCATCTCCTGCAGTTGTGTCTTGTTTTTTCTATCAACTTTTATAATGTATGACCTTTTAAAATTAAAATATAATTAACATACAATGCTATATTAGTTTCAGATGTACAATGCAATGATTCAACAATTCTATAAATTACTCAGTGCTCTTCATGCTAACTGTACTTGTTTCTCTTTTATTTCACCATCCTCCTACCCACCTCTCCTATGGCAATCACCAATTTGTTCTCTGTTTTTAAGAGACTGTTTTTTTTTTTTGTTTTTCTTTTTTTTCTTTATTTGCTCATTTGTTTTATTTTTTAAGTTCCACATATTAATGAAATCATAAGGTATTTGTCTTTTTCTGTCTGACATTTCACTTAGCATTATACCCTCTAAGTCCACCCATGCTGCAAGTGGCAAGATCTCATTCTTTTTTATAGATGAGTAATATTCCAACATATATGTCACATCTTCTTTATCCATTCATCCTTGATGGCCATTTGTGTTGCTTCCGTATCTTGGCTATTATAAATAATGCTTCAATTACTAAGGGTGCGTATATCTTTTTGAGTTAGTGTTTTTGGTTATTGGGGTAAATACCTAGTCATGGAATTACTGAACCATATGGTGAGATTATTTTTACATTTTCTTGAGGAACCTCCATACTGTTTTCCACATTGGCTGCATCAATTTATATTCCCACGAACAGCGCATGAGGGTTTCTGTTTTTCTACATCCTCACCAACACTTGTTATTTCTTGTCTTTTTAATTCTAGTTATTCTGACAGTTTTAAGGTGATATCTCATTGTGGTTTTCATTTTTATTTACCTGTTGATGAGTGATGTTGAGCATATTTTCATGTGTCTTTTGGCCATTTATATGTCTTCTTTGGCAAAATGTCTGTTCATGTCCTCTGTCCATCTTTCATTGTTTTATTTTTTTCTTTTTTGGTGTTGAGTTGTATAAGTTCTTTATATACTTTGGAATTAATCCCTTTTTGGATATATCATATGAAAACATCTTCTTCCATTCAGATGATCTTTGACTTTTAATGGACCTACTTAATACACATATTTAGATAATTATATTTAACGTAAGTATCAATATGAATGGGATTTGGTGTGTCATTTTACTATTTTTGGTTTATTCAATCTTACTTTGTTATTCTATCTCTACTTTCCTAGAATCAGATATCCAGTTATATACTGGCTTTTTTTTTTTTTAATTTTTTTTAACGTTTATTTATTTTTGAGACAGAGGGAGACAGAGCATGAATGGGGGAGGGTCAGAGAGAGGGAGACACAGAATCTAACACAGGCTCCAGGCTCTGAGCTGTCAGCACAGAGCCCGACGCGGGGCTCGAACTCACGGACCGCGAGATCATGACCTGAGCCGAAGTCGGCCGCTTAACTGAATGAGCCACCCAGGTGCCCCTATACTGGCTTTTTAAATATCTTAACTAAGACACAGCTGACATGTAATAATCAGCACACATTAAAAGTGCACAGTTTGATAAGTTTCGACATATGAATAGATCTATGTAATCATAACTACACTCAATATAATAAACATATAAATCCTCCCCACATTTTTCTTTTTGTAAACCTTTTCTCTTATCCGCAAGCAACCACAGACCAGGATTGTACAAGAGCAGCACTTTCACTTTTTGGTCTGGATAATGTCTTGTGCATGGTAGGTCATTTTGCAGCATCTCTGTCCTCTACCTCTGGCCACTTTCTCATTATATTCACAATGGTTACCTACACATTTCTTACCCCAAATAATCAGTTTCCTTGAAATACTTTAATCATAAACAATAGATCAATACAAAAGACAATCTGATAAATCACAAATGAAGGAATGAGGAAAATCAAATAAATTTGGGTTCTGCAAACAATATCAGTTATTAAGATACCTTTTCTATCTGTAAGAAATCCACAGTATATAATGCAAAAGAATCCCAAAACAATGATTTCATTTTACCCACAACCCACATAGCCCAGACTTAGGTTGAGAAAATTCAGGCAAATAGTCGTATGATACATACTTACTAAATAAAAAGACTTCACAACAGTGAGCACAAGATGAATCTGTAAATAAATTTATCATTTATAATGGCTTATGCATTAACTTTTTGCATGCATTTGGCTTTGCATTTTACATTTAAATAAAAACAAATTACAACTTTTGAGGGGAGAAAAAAAAAGATTTGTTAAGTGGAATGAAGGAAATCTCATTTAAAATTGAATTGGGAAGGGTCTCATGGGTGGCTCCATTGGTTAAGCCTCTAACTTTGCCCTAGGTCATGATCTGGCCATTCCTGAGTTCAAGTCCTGCATCAGGCTCTGTGCTGACAGCTCAAAGCCTGGAGCCTGTTTCGGATTCTATGGCTCCCTCACTCTCTCCACCCATCCCCCACTCATGCTCTGTCTCTCTCACTCTCAAAAATAAATAAACACTAAAAAAAAAAAATCTAATTGGGAGGGCAAGAGGAGAAGCATTCACACCCTACCAACTCACGATCAATTGCAGAACTCAAGAGGAAGAAGTCACCCTGCATTTTCCAATAAGAAGACTACTTTACTAATCCATCAGGAGGGAGGATGATTCCTCTTCTTGGTGAAAAACATCTCAGTCAGGGAGAAACTGCTACAACTCAACAAATGAGAAACTGTCACCACTCTGAACTCTCATTTTCCTCCAAAGTACTTTCATTCAAAATAGCCCTTCCCAACTTCCTCCATATTTTTTCTATAAAGTAATGTCCTTGTCCTCTATTCTCTGGACTTGTCTATGGTTTTGAGATAGCTTGCATGTCCCAAACTGCAATTCCTCTACTATCTTCAAATAAAACTATTTTGCTGGTAAATAATTTGTTGTTTTATTTTCAAGTTCAACAGAATATTTTAGAAAGTCTAAGATAGGTTATTTTTTAACACCATGTATTCTGTGGTGCAAACTTTTAATATAATAAGTGTTCTAGATATTTAGTGATGTGAAATAAACTACCCCATACTTAGGCACAAGATAAATAGCATTCCCTTATTTTTACCATCTATCATAATCTCAGGATTGACTGGATTCTACTAATCTGTCACTGGTCAGAGTCTCTCATTCAGACAGTGGCTTGTGCTGGAGTCATTTAAAAAGTTCCTTATTCACTGTTTGGTGTCTGGTTTAGTAGGGAAACAGTTGGGAGTAGTTCAGACTCCTAGCACATCTTACTCTGTTTGCTTTCCTTAGCCCTGTAGCCTCCATGTAACTGAACTTCTTATTATGGAAGCTGGAGGGTCCCAGAGATGTGTTACAATAGAAACCAGCAGAAACTACATGTTTTTTTCTAACCTCATCTCACCAATTATCAGTCATCAGTACCACTTTCACCACAGTCTAACCATTAAGTCATTCAAAGGAGGGGCATTATTAACTCCAACTCTATCAAAGGTGTATCAAAGTATTAACAGGTAAATTTACATCAAAGAGCATGCAATAGGTCATTTTTATTTACTTGAACTATAAATCTGTTAGGCAGCTAGTTAGGCATGAGCGAGGAGAGAGAAAGCAGATGCTGGTACACCTGCAGAGCCACCTCAGTCTCCCACCCCCAGGGAGGGTTAATAGCCACATCTTCAGAGCCACCACTAAAGGCTAACAGAACAGGAAAGGCCTAACCACAGAGCTGGCTCAAAAGCCAAAAGGGGACTTTTAAGAGCTGAGCATGCACACAAAGGTTGCAACTTGCCCTTAAGTATTTTCAAGGTCACAGCGAAAGCTCAGCAGACAATCATATATATACAGTATGTAAATAAGTACAATTATAACAGAATTCATCATGGGTAGGCACATATGCAGAGGCCAAAATGTTATAGAACCTCCAGCTGTCATTCAGAAATGTCAGTCAAAGCCACATTCACATGTACACAAAGCAGGCTTAAAAGGGTGAAGCTAGAGCTTCTAGGTGCCCTTGCCAATCTTATGCCGGTAATGGCCCACTTTCTTGAAAGTGTACTATCCTAATCTACTCAATGAACCCTATCTCCTCATTCTGATCTCAGGTCTTCCATTCTTTGATGCATCTGGGACAAGAACCGAGACAGCCAGGAACAAATCTATTTCTTTATTTAAAATTAAAAAAAAAATGATAATTACTTCAATCCTGACCTCATGAATTCATCATGAGGACTTTGGCTGTTCTAAATCTTCAGTATATCTGATTGTCTCATTCTACAGTTTTTCCATACCTGAGATATTACAGTTACATCGAACCTGTCCACTTGCATTCTGATGAGCAATAATGAAACCTTAGTTTACAAAAATTTTCTCCCATTTGCAAGCAGGCATGTGCATGCAGAAGTCAAGAGCGAGGGTAATCCATTTCCACCACTTTCATTTCTGCACCATGCATTCATTCACTAGGCAATACACTTTATCATTATTTTGCACAAATCAAGAGACTTTCAAGAAAATGCTATTATAATATTACGATAATCTGTGGTATTTCAATTTTTTTCACATTTCCCATGATGGAAAATATTAATTACAAAGTTGTCATCTCTTTCTAGAACAATAGTTTGGAGGAACAGGTGCATGTGATCTTGGTCTCAGTCTGGAGCTCATTTCAATCAGCTCAGGCGGGCTGCATTTTTAAAGACAGCGCTATTAGTTGTCTCATTTGTTACAACCACTCTTTGCAATTCTCACATCTGTCAAAGTCCATACAAATAGCCCCCTAGAGGAAGCAGATGTTACAAAGTTATAATTTAGATGTTTGTTTTGACTTTTAGGCAAAATCTGGACAGCAAACATCCTGTTCTGTTAAGTAGCATTGTCAAATGCAAATGGGTGATGAATTTCTTTTATTAGTTTGTTACTGCTTTTGAAATGCTTATCTCTATAATTAGTACTAGGGAAAACATAATATTCTCAGAATGCTTAGCCTTTAAATAGATAGGGAAGTAGTGGGGCAGGGAGGGATGGAGGGATGTGATAGATAGCTGATAGATGATAGGTGGATATAATAGATGAGACAAATTTAAATAGATATTGATATATCTGAAAGTCAAGTGTGATTTTAAATTGTAATGATATAATAATGCTAAATTGGTTTAACAATATTCATAAATTTTTGATTTACCCAGAAAATATTACACCATTCATATTTTAATCAAAATAAAAAATATTAGATATTGATTACTGAAGGAAGAAGATAGACTTTTGCAAAATGTTAAATTAAGTTTTGGTTTTGATTTTATCTTGATTTTTACTTTGTTTATACAGCTTCTGTAAGCATATACCTATTATTTCTGAAGAATTAATGGCAGGTTAAGAAACCCTATTAGTTTTCACACTGCGGAATCTCGGGTTTTTTTTAAGTTTATTTATTTATTTTAAGAAAGACAGAAAGCACGAGCCGGGAGGAGCAGAGAGATAGGAAAAGAGAGAATCTCAAGCAGGCTCCACACTATCAGCTCCTTCCCACAAACCATGAGATCATGACCTGAGCTGAAATCAAGGGTTGGCCATTCAATCAACTGAACCACACAGGTAGCATTTTCATTTCGCAACTTATATTTTAATTTACAAAACACAAAGAAGTAAATGAACTAAATTTAATTTTTAGTTTGATATACCAGTAGACACATTTTCTGCTTAATCCTTAGCAGATGTCCTATGATGATAACATTAATGATGATAACAAAACCAAGCTACAGAACGCAATAGATAAACAAAGATCAGGACATACCTTTTACTGTATAGAATTTTTTTTTTTCCTGAAGTGATTTTGGTGTGTCAACATCCAAATGCAAATTTTTCCCTATTTTGGAATTCTAAAACATAAGTTTATTGTATAGAATTTTTACACAATTCTGCATAGATTTTTTTTTTCTGAAGTGATTTTGGTGTGTCAATATCCAAAAAATCAAATTTTTCCCTATTTTGGAATTCCAAAACATAAGTTTATTCTGCTTATATAATATTAGCCCTATTATAAATGTAATGAAAATATTAAAGCTACAGTGAATTGTCTATATATTCTTGTTTTCCCAAGTAGAAAAAGAATACTTATTTTTTCTACTAAGTTTATAGAAGATGGCATGATTTCTTTCTACAGTGAATGAAATCCACTTCATTTTCTTAATTCTTCCAAGCTAGGTTAAATGTTATTCTATCACATAAAAATGAGAAAATATCATCCTCCTTGTCTGTAAGTGAATATGAAAACTTATAAAATTATTCGTGATTTTGTAAGTTACTAAGAATAAAAATTATAAAGTATTTCATATTTCTATGATACAAACCAAATCTAGATATTCATGTACGTGTATGTTATGCCATATACTCAATTGCTTTTGAAAATTTTTCCTTAAAACAGGGGTTAGATTTTTTTTTATTATGAAATTTATTGTCAAATTGGTTTCCATACAATACCCAGTGCTCATCCCAACAGGTGCCCTCCTCAATGCCCATCACCCACTTTCCCGCCCCTACCACCCCCCATCAACCCTCAGTTTATTCTCAGTTTTTAAGAGTTTCTTATGGTTTGGCTCCCTCCCTCTCAACAGGGGTTAAATTTTAATAACACAAATTTGCAGAATGCTGTCAATAATTGTTCACGTTCTTCTTTGTTTCTCCAAAATCATTAATATGATCATGACTTAAATATGATACTTAAAATAATGGCTTGTATTAATTAAAAATAAAATTTGAAAAGGGGTGACTGAGTCTGTTGGTTAAGTATCCGACCTCCGCTCAGGTCATTATCTCACGATTCATGGGTTTGAGCCCCATGTCGGGCTCTGTGCTGACAGCTCAGAGCCTGGAGCCTGCTTCCGATTCTGTGCCTCCCTCTCTCTCTGCCCCTCCCCCGCTCACGCTCTTTCTTTCAAAATAAATACGTAAACTTTAATTTTTTTTAATGTTTATTTATTTTTGAAAGAGAGAGACAGAGACAGAGCATGAGGGGGGAGGGGCAGAGAAAGAGGGAGACACAGAATTCAGAGCAGGCTCCAGGCTCCACATTGTCAGCATGATCCTGACGCATGGTTCGACTCACCAACCATAAGATCATGACCTGAGCCGAAGCAGGATGCTTAACCGAAAGAGCCACCCAGGTGCCCCTAAATAAATAGACTTTTAAAAATAAAATGAAGTTATAACATTAAATTAAGTCAGTGTGGTTAAGACACTGAACTCCTATTTAAAAATTGCCATTATATTGTTCTATTTCTATTTCCAACGGTATTTTATAAAGTTTTAACTATCATTTGCTAATGCTAATTTTTAAAAATCTGCACCAATTTGATAAAGTATGCTATATAATTCTTTTTGTACAACATTTTCAAGAACTTATTAAACACTTGAAATCCTCATTTGTTGAATGAATTGTTATATCTTGCCATTATTATTCTAAGGGATTCACATGTATTTATCTGTTTTTGAAATCCATATATTTTTAAGTTTATTTATTTTTTGAGAGAAACAGCATGAAGGGAGGAGGGGCAGAGAGAGAAGTGGAGAAAGAATCCTAAGGAGGCCCTGCACATTCAGTGTGGAGCCTGATGTGGGGCAAAAATCCATGAACCATGAGATCAAGAGCTAAGCCTAAACCAAGATCAAGAGCTGGCCAATCAACTGACTGAGCCACCCAGATGCCCTTGAAATCCATATGTATATCATGAGTATTAGTATTCTAACATAATAATTATTAGAAAATTTCATTATCTTTTCATTTATTTTATGGTTAAATTTTGTATAAAGCATTTAAAATTATTTATGTTGTCTGTCATATCAGTATTTTTATGTGACTTATTAGTTATATTTAATCAATAGAACCATTTTTATCCCAATATGATACAAATGCATTTACTAAAGAATTATTCTGTTTTTTTTTTATTTACATTTCCTTAGACAATAATCACACATTGAAAGATCATGTTTAATATGTTAAGTTAAATTTATTTTAGTCCCCAATAATTAAAATTTGAGTAAATCATTATGAGGTAATTTAACTTAAATATTTGCTTATTTCAACAGTTATTATATTTCATGTGTATAGTATCAGTATTAGTGTCATGGTATGTCAAACATCATAAATTTTACATGGAAACATTCCTTCCTGTTATTCTTTTAAAATTCTTAATGTTCTTGTCCTATAATTCTTAATTTTTTTAAGTTTATTTATTTATTGTGAGAGAGACAGAGACAGCACAAGTCAAGGAGGGGCAGAGAAAGAGGGAGGCGGAGAATCCCAAGCAGACTCTGCACGGTCAACATGGAGCCCAATGCGGGGCTTGAACTCATGAAACTGTGAGATCATGACCTGAGCCAAAACCAAAAGTCAGATGCTTCCTGAGCTGAAACCAAAAGTCAGATGCTTAACCAACTGAGCCACCCAGGTGCCCAGTCTTGTCTCATAATTCTTATATGCTGTTGGTTCACAAACTTGTCCCTGTACATGGAGGGCAAGGAGAGACTAAAGAAAGAGGCAGACCAATCCAGATTAGCAGGTAGCAGTATTCATAAGCAAGGGAACTTATTTATGGGGCTTGTCTTGGGTGGCAACAATAAAAGTAGACCTCCATACTCACCCATCAAGTCTTAAAAGTATATGTAGAGGCCTTAACTGGGTTTAGTCACAATTCAGTCCCATTGGTCTCAATCCATCTACTCTCTCAAGGCTCCATGGAAGGGAGCCCAGTGTGGGTACAGTAGGCAGAGTGTACGTTCCAAGGAAGGGAGGGCTGAGGAACCTCTGATTTCCCTGTTGTAGATTTAGGGTCAACTGGTAGATGCATCCTCTTGATACGCACCTCTAACACATGCACATGAGTATGTAATTTTTTAACGTTTATTTCTTTTTGAGAGACAGAGAAACAGACCATGTGTGCATATGCGAGCAGGGGAGGGGCAGAGAGAGGGAGAGAGAGAATCCCAAGCAGGCTTCCTGTTGTTACCATGAAGCCTGACATGGGGCTCAATCCCACGAACCATGAGATTGTGACCTGAGCCGAAATCAAAAGTCAGACCCTCAACCGACTGAGCCACCCAGGTGCCCCATGAGTATGTATTAATACATGATGCATGCACACACACACACATAGTTATATATACTGAGTGTATTATATATAAATATATTGGTAAATAAAAAAATAAGAGCATGTATCTAATATCCTATTATGGACTGAATGTCTGTGTCTCAACCAATACTCATGTGTTGAACCCCTAACCCTCAATATAATCGTATTTGGGGGTAAGACTTTGGGGAGGTAATTAGGGTTCAATGATGTCATCTGAATAGAGCCATTATGACAGGATTAGTGCGTTTTTAAGGAGATGAAGAAGCCAGGGCTCTCTCTCTCCCATATGAGGATTCAAAAAGAAGGTTGCCATCTGTAAACCAGTAAGAGAACCTTCAACAAGAATCAACCATCGTGGCACCTTTATCTCTGGTTTCCAGCTTCCAGAATTGTAGTAAATCAATTTATGTTGGTTAATCCACCCACCCTATGGTATTTTGTCAATGCAGGCCAAACTGACTATGATATATTCTATTCCTATATCAATCAACGTAAAGAAAATTTGGGGAAATAGCACAGGTAGGTTTAAATGTATTTAAATATGCTCTTATTTATACTATAGTCTTACATATGTGGGAATCAAAACAAATAATTTTCAACATTATTAAAATAATTTCATTTTATTTTATTATAAACTTTAATTAATATAATAATATCAGAAACTGATTTTAAACCTATTAACTTTCTATACAAATATATGGGAGTAAAATATAATTAACTTATATAGCAAATAGCAAAAAAAGTTAATATCAAGCCAAACAGATACAAAATACAAATACAAATACAAAATACAAACAGAAAGCCAGTAATGAATATAAACATAATGTGTATCTATCTTTATGGATAAACTAGATACATGTTTAAAGGTTAAATGCAAAAAAATAAAATAAATAAACACAGATGTAAATTCCTTTAATCTTCCAGAGGGAAAAATGACTAATGAAGATACCTGAAAGTATTAAAAATATAGAAGACATTCTTTAAAAGCAGGTGTAGCACTGGTATTTTATAAAGAGAGCACATGATTGATATAATTAGACTAAAAGACCCTTTTATATTGGTAATGTATACATGCCACATCAAACATCTATTTTTATGAGACAAAATACATCACGCTGAAATACATTATAGTAAATATGTTACCAATTCTTTCTTTTTTTCTGGTTTCTTGTGTGGAATTTATTTTATATAGGTCACTGAGGTTTATTGTGTACTACTGTTACATTTGTCATGGTTTAATGAATGAAGCAGAAGTGCCCGACCTAAAGTCAGATTATGAGTATTTTGATAAAAATTATCTCCTTAGAGCATGACAAATGACTCAACAAGCCAGTTTCTTTCTAGAGACATATGGAAATGTCAGTTAAAGGTAAACTTTGTAGCTCTGCAAATGGTAGTGATTGAGGGAGCAGCATGACTAAGGTAGTGTGCTTATTAAGAATAACATGATAAAGTAGCCTGCATTTGTTCCTGTGTCCTGAATAAGCAGCTAGGCTCCAAATGAGGTTGTCTACCTCATGTGGTGTTAATAAAAGAAAAGAAATAATGAAAAGCCATGTTGCAATTAAAAAGGATAGACCACAAAACATATAAAATTGTATTCCATAGTATGTGGTAAAGATATCACTTAGTTGTGTGGATTCTATCCTGAAATAATTTAGACCAATAAGTAAAGGGAGTATCATTGCAAATGAAAAACTTCAAAAAACTACAAGTGACTAATTGTTTATATAAACAAGCACATAGACTGAATATTACTATGTTGTAGTAGGTTAAATATACAACTAAGTTATAATAAATACATGTGAGATATATTTTCATGTATTCACTAATTGCACATGTGTCACCAATCTGGAGAAGCCTTTGAGAAAAGATGAGTATTTCAGGTGATTTTAAAATATAAGGAGTGGTGCCTGGGTGGCTCAATTGGTTAAGCGTCTGACTTCGGCTCATGTCATGATCTCAACGGCTCATGGGTTCTAGTCCTGCATCTGGCTCTGTGGTGACAGTGTAGAGCTTGGAGCCTGCTTTGGATCCTGTGTCTCACTTTCTCTGCACCTCCCCCACTCACACTGTCTCTCTATCTCTCTCTTGCAAAAATAAATAAACATTAAAAAAATAAGATATAAGGAGTGTATCCAATTTTTATATTTTAAGTAAGAAAACAGAAAAATAAAAAGTATGTATCACAGGTATAAAATATGAAAATCCAACTGCCTTTCCCCAGAATTTCTGAGTGAAGTATGCGACAGAATAAGCATGAAAGTACCTCGACAGATGCTTGACACAGAATAGATAATTGCTACATGTTGGATCCCTCTCTTTAGATTTAATTTTCAAGTTTTCATTTCCCTTAAGTTTTTAGAAATTCTAGGAGTCACAGACTGAATTAAACTCCTCCAGAGAGCAGACAGGCTATATAATGAGCAAAACCACTGTACTGGTTGTAAGAAGATAAGGAATGGTAAGGCGTCGTATCATCACTGTGCCTTCACACTTACCAAGGTGTGTGCACAACCTCAACAAATTGATAAATCTGTATTTAAAAAAAAAAATTAATGTTTTATTGATTTTTTTAAGAGAGAGAGAGCACAAGCAGGGGAGGGGCAGAGAGAATGGAAGACACAGAATCCGAAGGGGACTCCAGACTCTGAGCTGTCAGCACAGAGCCTGACGTGGGGCTAGAACTCATGAACTGCGAGATCATGACCTGAGCCGAAGTCAGTTGTTCAACCAACTGAACCACCCAGGTGCCCCAGAAAATCTGTATTTTTACTTAAACTTTTCTAAATTTCAATTTTTTGACAATTTAATCTTAATTAAAACACTGTAAAGAACAAATAAATCTTATTTGTAGAGCACAATAAGTTTGTAGCCTTTGATTTTGCTAATATACAAATTTGATCATGATTATTGTCATGTTCTATGATGTTTTTATTACAAGTAGCAGAAGAGAAAATGAAATTTTTTCTTGGTTATTATTTTAAGTATTGGCTGCTTAACAACAAAGGATGAAGGAACAGTCAATGTGATGTAAAAGAAATACAAAATAATAAGATTCTACTATAAATACTTGTTATAATAGTGATAATATAATTGATTTACTTTGATGTTCACTTTCCATACCTGAAAATGAAAAAATATGATTGGAAGATATTTAATATCTATTTAAATTCTTAAGTTCAAAGGTGAAAAATGGCATTGAAATTGTGTCTCAATGTTCAAACCTTTATACTAGTAAACCAGTTAGAATCAGCTGATAGGCTTTCTGTGAGGGATAACAAAGAAACTTCTTAAAGGCAGTTAATATGTATTATTTATCTTTATGTTTTTGGAATCAAATACTGGCCTCTTGAAAAGGTGGTGATTCCATATTGTTAAAAATGTTAAAAATATTTAATTCAATAAGCTTTAAAGTTAAATTTTGCACTGCTCTAAAAAAATCAATATAGGAATTTAAGGTGTCATTTATATCTCTCTGCATGCATAATTCTAAGTAAAGATATGAATAAAGTATGTAGTAAGAGAAGAATATTCTACAGAGAACATTAACTTTCCCACCAAAATTTTACTCATATTCTTCTTGACAGTATTGTATCATGTAAGGTATTTAACACATGAGTGAAAATATAGAACTAGAAAAAAATAATTCTTGACTATTTTTTCTAAATATTTTTAAAATAACTCCTAAAACAAACAAAAATTATCTCTTGCTCTTTATAGTAAAGAAAAACTGTGTATATCTATACCTATGTCTATATATTGATATCAATATTTTTATCTTCTATATTTAAGTGTAACAGTCCTGTATTTCAATGAGGAAAATTTTTATCCTTAAGCACGTATCCTACCAAAAATGGTATAATGATTAATGATAGAAAATGCCAGATGAATGGATATCATAAAAGCTGCCAAAACTTTGATTCTTTTGCAACTTACATTTTATCTTTCATATTCTCTTGATGTAGTTATACATTATTAATGCAGAAACCTGTTATTGCATTCATGAATAATTTAGGGTGTACAAAATGGCTGATGGAAGGTTGAGAAAGAAAAGATGCCAGCACAGAGTTGTGCAAAGCACAAAAACAAATGTTACTCTTAACACTGTGTTCCATGTGTTCAATCAATTGCCTTGTAAATTTTGGTGCTAACTCTGTGATTAAGTAAAGTGAGGAGATCTCTGGCTTCACTACTTAGGAGGATATACATTTTGTTTTTCCTTTTTGGAATTTTCCTCTTATGTAAATTAACTTCTACAACAGAGTGAAAAGCATGTAGCTATATTAGGAATGGTTCTTATGGACAAAGCTGATTTACATTCATCAATATTATAACAATTTATTATATTACTAAAGTGCTTTATTAATTATCCAGTTTTATTTTGCTAATGAATACTACATTAAGATGATATATGTGAGAAATGTATGTTGACATTCTTTAATATATGTGTAAGTCTTAATATGTTTTGTCTAGATTAAATAGTTTCTGCCTAAGTTTAATGTGTGGTTCAAACAAAGGTGGACAGGGGCGCCTGGGTGGCTCAGTCAGTTGATGACCGACTTCCGCTCAGGTCATGATCTCACGGTTTGTGAGTTCGAGCCCCGTGTCGGGCTCTGTGCTGACAGCTCAGAGCCTGGAGCCTGCTTCGGATTCTATGTCTCCTTCTCTCTCTGCCCCTCCCCCATTTGTGCTCTGTCTCTCTCTGTCTCAGAAATAAACATAAAAAAAATTAAAAAACAAAAACAAAAAAAAAAAAAAAACAAAGGTGGACAAAACCATCCCAATCTCTTTCACAAAAAAATCATGTTTTTTTCATGTCGCCCATAAAAAGGGGGATATGACTAAAACAGGCTTTGTGTTAATTTATTAATCATTTAATTAGTGTAATTTTAATGAAACACTTCATGAAAACTTCTGATTCTGGTAACTGTAGGTTAATGCTGAAGGCCAACTTCTCTACTGAGGACACCAAAAATTATGAATAAAATAAAATAATAATTGAAATATGAACATCAAAGTGTTAACAGCATAATAAGGGTTTAATGGGCCACATTTTAGAAGAAAGGAAGAACCTATAAACATGTGTCTACACTTGAGTAGTTTTTGTATTCAGAGGCATTTTTCAATTCAGAAAATATCCACGTAGAAAATTGAGCTTCAGCTTTTATAGTAGAGAGAAATGGGAACATGGGTGTGCAGAGCCTGCTTAGCTAAAGAGGAGAGTCTACTCTATTTCTGTCTTAATCTGGGATCCCTTAAGGCTACTCCTTCAGACTGAGGGTGAAACAGACGTAAAACTACACCTTCAGCCTGTTCTACCTCAGGCCTAGAGTTTGGATTAAATTGTCCTTGTCTCCTAGTGCCCCCTGCCCTTCGAGTATCTAGCACAGAATTAAAGAATATATATTCTCAGAAAGTTAATATTATCCTAGATCTAAAATTCTTACTACAAATAAAGTTTTAAATTCTATATTAAGCACATACTCAATAGAAGCCAGGCACATAAGATTTTAAATACCATGCCTGAGAAACACAGAAATAACAGACAATAGAAGCATATTCAAAAAGACAGATTTGAAAATAAGCACGTACTGTGTGATTACAGATTAGTTATAACTGAATAGAGAAAATGAACTACTTTAAGGTTAGAATAAATTTTCCAAAATTTTACCTGGGGTAATAAAAAAACTATCAAATATAGAGGAGGATGAAATAGGAATATCTCATATATGTTTAATCTGAGTCCCAGTACCAGAAGAAAGAGAATAGTAAAAAGCGATATTTGAAAAGTTAATGAATGAGGTATTTTCCAAAAGGATGACAAATACAAATCAGAAAATTCTACAATCCCACAGAATCGTAAGCAGAATAAATAAAAAGAAATCATCACGAGATACTTCATGGTGAAGCTGCCGAAATGAAAAAGTGCAGGAAATATTAAGGAGTACCAGATAAAATGTAAGACTTCCATTAAAGGAGTGAAAGACTATAATTAATTTTCCAAAAACCAAATTGTCTGCTTAAAATACTGAAGTCACCAATGCACCACAGAAAATTGACTGTATTCTGTTATTCTATAATCCACACGCAAAAAATAAAAGACACAGAAAGTCATGGTCAATTGTGTGTCAATAAATCTGTTCATTGTGATAAATCTGAACAATTTCTAAGAATAATATAAATTACTAAGCCTAAACCAATAGTAATTGCCAACATAATTACTCTTCCTTTTTCATGTCTTCCTGTACTTCTATCCTTTCATCTGAAGAATGTGGTACAATGTTCTATTTTTAGCAGCCATTTTAAAGAATTCTAATGATAAATTCTTTCAAGTTTCATCTAAACATGTCTACATTTAACCTGCATTTTGAAAGATAACTTTATTGAATATAGCATTCTAGGTTGGCAAATATTGTTGTTTTGTTGTTATATTCAAAGATGTAAGATAATATCTCTTCATCCTTTCATTGTTGCTGAAAATATCATCAGCTTTATTGTTGCTCCTTTGGAAAAAAAAATGATCTTTTAACTAGAGACTTTTTTTTTATGTAATTATTCATGCTTAGTGTAAATATTGATTTATGTATATAACAGGATGATAAATTTGAATATTATTTCAAGTTATTTACACTCACTTTTAGTAAAATCAAATGACCATGCTCTTCAGCCTTTTTAGGCTTTTCAGTGCCTCCAACTATGATCGGAATGATTTTTTCCACTGCACTGGTACTATGCTTTACCATAGGACTTGCTTTGTTCTATTGCACGTGGGCAGACGCCAAGTCTGCCAGGGTTAGCCAAGGACAATGATACGTCTTTGAAAGACATCGCAAGAAAAAAATAAAACATATACCTACATGCTGTCCATATAAATACATAGACATAAAGATATAGATATGGAAATATATATATACACACAAAAGAATCTAAATTATGTATGTAACTATATCATATATAATTTACATAATTAATTTTTTTTTATTCTCAAGTTAGTTAATATACAGTGTAGTCTTGGCTTCAGGAGTAGAACCCAGTGATTCATCTCTTACATATGACACCCAGTGTTCATCTCAAAAAGTGCCCTTCTTAATGCCATCCACCCCCACCCCACCATCAGCCCTCAATTTGTTCTCTATTTAAGAGTCTCCTATGGTTCGCCTCCCTCTCTGTTTTTATCTTATTTTTCCTTCCATTCCCCTATGCTCATTTGTTAGGTTTCTCAAATTCCACATATGAGTGAAACCAAATGATGTATGTCTTTCTCTGACATTTCATTAGCATAATACCCTCCAGTTCCATCCACGTTGTTGCAAATGGCAAGAGTACAAAGAAAAATTGAGAATGATAAATGAACTCATGTTTATATCAGAATATAATACCAAATGGTATTGGTCATGTTGTAGTTTCAAAATTTTTAGTGCTCTTCATTTAGATGAGATCATTTCTAACATACATACATGGATTTCATTCAGGAATTCTCCATACCTTTTATAGACTTCCATGAGAGCAGTTATGCTTCCCAATGGACTGATACGATCATCACTCAGTGAGTGTCAAATACAAGTTTTGACAGTATTAACTCTAAATTTTGACTTATTTCTTCATGTTTCTCAATCCTCTCAGTCCTTCTCCCTCTTTTTCATTATGAGATCCCCATGGATGAATCTACCCAAATGACTCTGCTTTTTCAGTAAATCGTAGGATATATTAAATTCAATAGGATGTTACAGGCAAATACCAATTAATCAAATCTAGTTCAACAACAGTAACAAGAAAATATTATGGAATATCAACCTCTGTGTCAGGGCTCCAAAAAAAAGCTCTTTCTTCTCTTAGCCAGGTGCAGATACCTAACTCTTATGGTAAGTCAATAGAAATTTAATTTTAGTCTTCTAATATTTAGGTGAATATGTCTTATCGAAATAATGGTTAACAATTTTGATATAACACTTGAACCATTTCTAGTATGTGAAAATTGATTTCTAAACTGTTAACCTGTTCAACATCATGCTTTTATTTTTATACATTCTAAAATTAAGTTTTTCTCCTAATATATCAGAGATAAAATATTGAATTCCCATATTGCTATTAATCTCTTTAGGAGTGCTCCTAGTGTAAAACCACTTAAAACCATAAATGGCATAGTGATTGAGAGGAAAGAGAAGTCATATGCAATATATTTGGTGATTCCCGAGTCAAACTTAAATGTTAAGTTAAATTAAGTTGACTATGATAAATTGGCAATATTAAAACAGGCGGACATGTTGTAGGATGCTGTAAAGTTAATGAATGATCTTAAGGCAATTAATTTGAGATAAAGTAACAGTGTGGTCCTTAAAAATGATGTGATTATTTTACAAAAGGGAAGAGGATGTAGACATGTAGAGAAGTAGAAGTATTATTACATCTTTCTTTAGTTATATAGAGTCTAATCGTTATGGAAGAAATTGTCCTTTTATGTGTTATATAATTCTCAGTTTTTCTGGAAATTTCTTTTTATAAACTTTTATTTTGGTATGAATTCAAGTTTATAGCAACGTGAGAATATGGTAAGAATCTCCTGTATACCTTTTAACTATATTCACCAATAAATTCCATTTTCCCAGCTATTTGTCTTATTAATCCTCTTATCTGTTCTCGGTCTATATCTCTTTCATTATTATTTTTTAGTTATTATTTATTATTTATTATTATTATTTATAGTTATTATTTTAATTTCCCTAATGATTGTTAGTGTTTAGCATCTTTTCAAGTGCTAATTGCAATACAAATGTCTTCTTTGTAAAGGATTTTCTCAGATCTTTCACCTGTTCTTTATCGGGTTGCTTGTCTTCTTACCATTTGGGTTTTCTTATGTCTATATAGTCTTGATGCAAGTTCCTTTATCTAATATGCAATTTGCCAATATTTTTCCCTAGTCTGTTTCTTGTCTTTTCATTCTTCAATTAGTGTCTTTGGAGTAGCATTTTCTTTTTTTAATTTCAATGGCATATTGTTTGGGGCATGATATCTTAGAAATCTTTTCCTAATTCAAGGACATAAAGTTTTTCCTATGTTTTCTTCTAAATTTTACAAACAGTATTTGTTAGTGTTTTGGTTTTTTCATCATAAATTTGCTGCATATCATTAAGGGATAAAGACAAAATATCTTCAATATATAATTTGACTAACATGTACTAGTGACTGACATTTCAGAAAGTTGTGCACCATGAAGTTAATGAAGTTAGTATATGTAAAACTTCTAGAATGGAGTTTGTTTCATAATTGGCACAAAGTATCATGCTGTGCAATCAAACATGTTAATATGCTAAACTGCTTCAATAAAAATGTGATGCATGGTATGTATGTAATGAGACATATTAATGAGACTGTAAACACATACCAACATGTAATAATCACTATACAAGTTTGTTTCTGTGTTATTATCCTTTTTTCAAATTTGTAAATTTAGGTTCCTTTAATGGTATTGGCATTTATGAATCCTTAACAAATAGAATGCTTATAGCAGAAAAACAATTGGCTAATTTAGTAATATAGAAAAATGAATGGTAAAATCACTGGTACCATAGCAAAGTGGCAAATTATTGATTATAAATCATTTTAAAGAATTTATGTAAACAGTACTAATGTTCTCAGTGGTTATATATTTGGTTAATTAAAATATTTACATTTTCTGTATTTCCTACCTGGATTTTATTTAAATTTTGTAAATGTTTATTTATTTTTGAGAGAGAAACAGAGGGCAAGCAGCAGAGGGGGAGAGAAAGGGGGAGACACAGAATCTAAAGCAGGTTCCAGGCTCTGAGCTGTCAGCACAGAGCCGGACATGGGGCTCCAACCCATCCACCATGAGATCATGACCTGAGCCAAAGTAACTGACTGAGCCACCCAGGAGCCCCTGGATTTTATTTAATAGTTGATTATACTTTGGTATAAAAATGTACTCTTAAGTATTAATAACTTGAGGTTCTGAAAAATGGAATATTTTAAAATTAAGTGGTGCTAACACAGCCTTAAGCTAGAAAAAGATTGATTTATAACACATTTAAATTGTCAATATTTTATCATATATTCACTCCATTCATATCAGAATGAACAATATTAAAAATAAGTAATGTACTTAGCAGTTAATATTTTTGATGTGATTTTCAAAAGTAACTATTTTAATTAGGTCTTTTAAATTATATAGAAGTCTAGGGGCGCCTGGGTGGCTCAGTCGGCTAAGCGTCCGACTTCGGCTCAGGTCACGATCTCACTGTCCGTGGGTTCGAGCCCCGCGTCGGGCTCTGTGCTGACGGCTCAGAGCCTGGAGCCTGTTTCGGATTCTGTGTCTCCCTCTCTCTGACCCTCCCCCATTCATGCTCTGCCTCTCTCTGTCTCAAAAATAAATAAACGTTAAAAAAAAAATTTAAATTATATGGAAGTCTAGTGTAGCATTCTCTATTAAAGTTAAATGGCCAAGTGAAAATTTTATTTACTCAGAGCAACACTTTCAATGGGAGTATATCTATGTGTGTGTTTTTATATTTTTAATATAGATTTTGAAGTATTCTCTGATAAGTGTGAATGCAAAATCTACCACCACTGACACAAATGCGGAATAAATATTTGTTCATTATATATTTGGTTTCTATTATTGTCCACTATATTTCTCAATTTTATTCTGTTTAAATTATTTACTCATTATACAAGAATTCTCATGATGAATCACAAATGCCCAAATATAAGAATCACATATTCAGTACTTATGAGAAAATGATGCATAATTATTATGAATTTTTGATGTATACTCACGCACACACAAAACCCTAATGACTAATAGACACCTCTACATGAAAATATGTGAAAACTTGTATTTTAGGCCAAGGATTTTTAAACATATGTCTTTTTTAACAAAAATAAATGTGATATCTTATTTTGGATCTTTGAAAAACCTCTGTCAGAACTTCAGAAAAATGTGAACAGAGTCTATATGTGAAATTATAGGACTGTATTAATATCAATTTTGGATTTTGATAATTGTTCTATGGTTTAATAATATCTTCTTGTTTTTAAAGTATATTCATTGCAGTACTTACATAATAGTTTATATATAAAAACACATGTATACAGTCAATATTAATGCTAAAGAAAGAGGAAAGGGGAAAAAGGAGATAAATTATAATTAAGTATATATACATTATTTGGGGAATCTGTGTCTAATACTTATTCAGAAATTATTTTTGTAACTTTTAAAATACAAATTTTTCACAATAAAATATTTTATAATTGAGACTAATTCAGTGCTATAATTTTAAAAGAATATAAATATATCATGTTTTTATAAATTAAATAGTAATGAACATACAAATGAACATACAAATCTTCCTCATAAGGTTCCATAGCAATGCAAGAAACCAAATCAATATCCTGGCAAATGAAAAGTGACATGTATATCCTATATTCAATGAAAATTTTAAGCAATTAAGTTGCCTTTTATAACCTTCATATGCTCAATCCCCTAACTAACCTTTTCTCTATCTCTAGTGTTAGCTGATTTTAGATTAATGTATCATTTGATGTGCTTACCCTATACCAAATGTTCTGTGACAAATTATTTACAAATGTCAATGTTCCAATTTAAATCAGGGATGTTTTAATTTAAGTCAGATTTACTTTTCATTTAGTTTCCCTTGTGTTTTTAAATTCTTACTGCAAGGATCAGATTAAAAGTTTTAAATTAAAAAAAAAAAAAAGCAAACTATGAGATATTGATTAAACTAATGAAATGGTCTGTTGAAAGCATATCATCCATAATTAGCTACATTACTTTAATTTAATTCACTTAGTATTTTCCTATTTATGTTTTTCTATGCTTGTTCAAATAGGACACTTAGGTAAAAACAGTAATAAGCCTTAGATAGCTATGTAAAAAAGAAACTTGGAATACAGAATTAACTGAGACTTGATACTTGATTTGTATCCCAATCCATGATAATATTTACTATAGGTGCAAGAGATGATTTTACTGTTAAAAAACGGAGAGTAATTCTATATTTTCTACTGATTTTGTAAGAGATTAGTCTGTTTGCCACACTTCCTTTGGTAGATTCACCTACCCTCAAAACCCCTAACATCAGACCAACAAGTATTCTTGGGAGAAATTAATCAATAGTATCATCACACTTAGGAAAGACTTCTTCTCAAATGTAATTAAAATTGTGATATTTGGGGGTAATTTATCTACTATTTCTGTGTGACAACAGGACACCTGCCTTGTTTCTGCCTACTGTATCCTTTCCAGAGATAAATCTAAATACATTTAATGTATATTTGAGTTAATCTTATTTGACCTTTTTGTTATTTATTTATCTTTACTGTGCACTTTTGTTGAATTTTATCCAGTCTCATCATTTCCTTGGTATTTATGTTTTACTTTACAATTATTTCAGTGCTTAATCTAAAAATCACTAGTTGCATTTTGATGAAAGGCAAATATACATTTCCTAGGAAATGCAAAGACCTTGGAAAAATTCAACTGCATATAGTTCCCTTTTGAATTATATGTTTATTATGTATATTGGGGCGCCTCTGTGGCTCAGTTCATTAAGCGTCTGACTTTGGTTTATGTCATGATCTTGCAGTTCCTGGGTTCCAGCCCCACATCAGGCTCTGTACTTTCAGCTCAGACCCTGGAGCCTGCTTCAGATTCTGTGTCTCCCTCTCTCTCTGCCCCTCCTCTGCTCATGTGCGCGCTCTCTCTCTCTCTCTCTTTCTCTCCCTCTCCCTCTCTCCCTCTCTCTTTCTCTCTCTCTCTCTCAAAAACAAATAAACATTAGGGGCATCTGGGTGGCTCAGTCAGTTAAGCATCTGACTTTGGCTCAGGTCATGATCTCACGGTTCATGAGTTCAAGCCCTGCATCAGGCTCTGTGCTGACAGCCCAGAACCTGAAGCCTGCTTGATTCTGTCTCCCTTTCTGTCTGCTCCTCTCCCGCTCAGGCTCTGTCTCTCTGTCTCTCAAAAATAAACAAATATTTAAAAAATTAAAAATAATAACATTAAAAAAGATTTGTTTATTATGTATATTTTAATTATTCCTGTATGTTAAATTCACCAGACATTGTTACCCCAATATAGTCAATATTCATCTACATTTACTCAAATATGTAGCTCACTTTGCTCCTGAAGAATTATCTGTATCTGCTTTCTATTTACTTTCCTCCTATACCATCACACTTTACTCCAAACTATCTTACCCTTATTATCAAAAAAAATGATCAAGGACTCATTAAATAGACTTCTCATATCCAAATTACAACTATTTACTAGCCACCTGAGTTTTTAGCCATCTCATACTTAGAGTTTCTATGCCATAATTGTCTCATCTATGTAGTGAGTATTGAAAAAAAAAAAAGTATGTACCTTATTTCTCATTCCAATAAATAAGTTAATATATTTAATGTGCTTAGAACAGCACCTGCACATATTAGGTATTATACTTGTGTTATTTTTATCACCACCAATGAAACAGTTCCTTCTAAGGACAATACTAAACAAGATATCTATTTACCAATTTTTATCTTTTGATAAGCATTTTACACTATGGTTGCAGCATCACTTTGGATACACATTTTTAAGCTTTTCTGGCCCATTTTCTCTTCCTCTTAGATTGTTACTTCCATGTTTCTTTTACAGAATTAATGTCTTCTTCCCCAACACTGATTGGATTCCTAAGGATTCTGTCTTCGTCTTTCTTCTCAATATATTGTGAGAAATATATTTGCCTAAGCAATCATATTTATGCCCACATGTTTAATTGCTGGGTATACACAAGTATTTCACTAATTTATAAATATTTCCCAGTTATATTACTTCTATATCAGACATATATATCCAAATGCCTACCTGGCTTCTCTCCTTTGAAATCTCAAAAACATATCAAACATCAAGTGTACTCTTCCCACAAAAATAGACTTAAATTTTCTTTCCAGTATCTTCGCAACAACATAATCAACAATCCAGTTATGTGATGGTAACAATTTGATGACATCTTTAACTTACCCTCACTCTCCATACCTAATTGGTCACCAGATGCTCTCAATAGAAACTTCTGATTATATCTAAAACAATTCAGGTTTCTCTGGATCCCTGAATATTTTCTTATCCCAATATAAATCTATATTCTTCATACCAATTTACAGTGATAGCCTCTATATATGATTTATTGTCATTCTGTCCCATCAATCAGAGGCAAATTCATTAATTTAAATATCCAAATAACTACTATAACTAATATTTTAAACTATTTTCTACTGCCCTGTTAACAAAGAATAATTTTTAAAAAACTTAATATGCCTTTATATTTTGGTACCTATCTCTGCCCGTCTGTACCTTGCAACAAACACACATCTTTGGTCTCATCATCGCAACTATATTACCCATATAATTCCTATAGGGCACCATGTTCTTTCCTATCATAGAGTCCTTGCACATGTTGTTCTGTTCTGTGTGGAAATCTCTTCTTTTGCCAAATTTGAGGCTACTAATACATAAGATTTAAGTTATTTCACTTCATTAGAAAAGATTTTCCATACATACTTGACTAGATCAAATTCTCCAACTGTAAAATTTCCTGTTACCACATATCTTTCTTCTTGTAACACCAGTCACAATTTGTACATGGCTGATTATTTTCATATTTTTCTGTGTATTTCATGGACATCTGTTTTTCCCATCTTTGGGTCTTTACGTCCTAGTATTTAAAAGGTTTATGAGGTTTATTGGATCCTGATTATGTATTTTTAGATCAATTAAGAGGTCTTGATTGAGATTCATCAAGTTATAAGTGAGAGAGAAGACAGGGGTTGAATGTATCACCACAGAGCAGAAAGCAAAGAGTATACTGACAGTCAATAAACTATTGGAAGAAGATGGGTCCACAAAGGATATTTGATAAGCCATGATAGAGAAAAAAAAATGTAAAAAGATGGAGTGGTTACATCAATAAAGTAGAAGATATTAAAGAATCAGTGAGTACAATATCCAGTGATCCTGAGAAATCAATAGACATGCAGAACATTTTCAGTGGAATTAACAATGCAAAAATAATTGGCTATCTTTTTAAAAAATAATTGTCCATCTTAATCACAGCATCGTGCAGTGCTATTTCACAAATAACACTGTATGAGTTTGATTACTAAGTAGGAAATTATAAAGGAAATATAGACTCCTATTTAAGAATATTATCAGTGAAGAAAGACCATATAAGAGATGAATGAAGAGGAAAATTTTACCCTTGTTATCTGAGATGTTCTATTTTTTATATTAAATCAAAGAAATATAAAGATGAGGCTGAAGTTAATGGAAGAGGAGTGATTCCGAAAGCCTAGAACATGAGGAAAGAAGAGAAATCACAAGCTAGACACAATTAAGGTACATATGTGTGGATACAAAAACAAAAACAAAGCAAAACAAAAACAAAACAAACAAAAATTATATGATGGTGGAATTGGGTAGTTGAAAATTAAAATGGAATTGTATGTCAAGAAAAGGAACTAATGCAAGTTTTGCTTATCGTTATTGATCTTCTGTAAATTATCAAATTTCCCTTGGAAAATTAAAACAGAATGAGCTGAAAATATGCTCATGATGTTAGGATTGTAAAATTAATTTAAAAAATTGGATTAGCAGATGAGGATCTTTAGAAGAAGTTAAAGGGAGGCAAGGTCGTCACTGACTACTGAGGAGCACTCAAAAGAAGTAAGAATATATCAATTCATAATGTGACATCTATATATGTATATCATCTATATCTTTATACATATACATTTTCCATTTGGTTGTCTATTTGTGAATTTATTTAGTTATACATTTACTTACTACTAATTTATGCTTATTTGTAGTTATACTAAGGATAGTGTTTATAAGAACTGAAGGCCATATTTTACTTGATCCAAAGCTGAAGTGTCTTATGGTGGAGAAAATAAGTCTATAATAGTAAGAAGAAAGAGGATAATGGAAGGTGAGTGCAATAAAAGGTAATGAAAGTGGCGGAATCGTCAATTTGTTGTGTGTGTAGGCCATGGCTTCCCCTCCTCCTTGACAGCTTAGATTCTTCTTTTTCTCCAGGGTGCTCTTTTATTCACCTCTGTCACATTTCTCTGTCTTCATTATACCACTCCCACTGAAAGCCTAAGAGAACAAGAAAAAGAGGGAAAAAAACAGAAAGAAAAGAGAGAAGAAAGAAAAAGAGGAAGGATTGAGAGATGAATAACCTATTTTGAGGAAATATACAAATATTCAAGATCAGAAATTCTTATATATTGAAGGTTTAACATGTTAAGTAGTTAAAAGTGAAGTCCTGAATTCAAGTGCAACTGTGATGATATAACCCTGTACTGAGAAAATACAGGAATAATAAGGATTAAAACACTGAATGAATGTAGTTAGAAAACTAGTCGAAGTGTTACAGTAAAGTAACAGAAGTGATATTTTGCAGTCATCTAAAATCATAAAATGTGTTAAGTACTGTAGCACATTCTGGAGCTACATCTCTGAAAAATATACAATTTTCTTACTTTTTTACATTTCCTATTTCTTTAAAATGGTATATAATCTGCAAGAGAAATTATTCAAGAATATTCATACTGAAATATTTGGAAGCATTTTGATAATTTGGGAAAATAAAAGAGATTATTGAGAATGATAGTCTCTGAAAATTATTGCCTAATACAGATTTTCATGGGTAGACAGGAAGTAAAAAAGGAAAGATAAATTAAGAAAATAAGGGAAGGAGAAAGAGAAAGAAAAAATGTAAACCTACGAAAAATAACAAATGATCACAGTTGAAATATGCAAAAAGTTTTATATTCAGTTACTTAGAAATGAGACACACTGATGTATATATTGTATATGCCACCTGTTAATAAATATTTAATGTCCAATGTGAGCTAGCTGGGGATTGCTAGTGGAGGTGTCTAGCTAAAGCGAAGGGTAATAATGAAGAATGCAAGGTAGATAGTCTTTGGAAGGAAGAGATTAAGAGCACAACACACATTTCTCCTGTCATTTGCAACTCCATGTTTAACTCTTCATATCATTTTAAATGTCCATTCAAATGTATTCACTTGACCAGCTGTTTTAAGTTTAAAACTGGGATTCTGTTAATTCCACCTGTGGAATCCTCCACATCCACTGTTAACACTTAGCTACTCTTCTGCAGCAGTTAACTCTCTGATTATGAACATGACGACTGAAGAGACATAATATTCAAAAGCCTGTCTTTTATCATGGTGATAAAGGATTGTGCAATATTAATTTTTTGAAAAAAATCGTTGATTAAGCTAACCTTTATTTTAAAATCTCAATGGTCTGGTTGTTTGGTATCTTGTTTTGTTTTGTTTTCATAGGTTTGCTTTTTTTTTTGCTGTTATTTAGGGGAGTGGAGTTTCGTTAGTTGGCGAGTTTTCCTTACAGAGACAAAAAAAAAAAACCATGAGCTTAAAAAAATCACTTAAAATCTTGGCATTTTAAATTATAAAAATGAGTGTGTAGTGGAGCAATGTTCTCTAAAATGTTCAACAGGAAAGCTTCAGAAGTAAATATTGTTAATTTCATTAAATTAATTTTGTCGCAATTTAATCGTATATTTTATTACTATAGAGCATTTATAAGTCCTCCAAATATACCTTTAATTGTGTCATATTTCCATATATAGAAAACACCGAATGTCACAGCTATGTGGGGAAACCTTTGTCATATCAGGTAACTTGATTTTAATAAAACTCAAGAAATATAAGAGTAAGAAAAGAACTATGAAATATAAAATACAATAACTAATCATTGCCCATAGACGACAAAAACAGACACACAGATCATGTTAAAACTAAAATAAAAAGCTCTTGCCGCTCACTAACTTGAGGGCAACAGTTTACCACAGGCAGCATATGTATATTTGTTAAGTCATATATCAGCAAAGCTCGGTAAGCAGTATGTGATATGTGCAGTTTTCTATGTAGATACAAAGGACGTGATGTACATCACCATTTAACTGTGATGGTTTATAAAGCAGTTGAGCTACCAAGTTATGCCACTCCTACTTAAAATAATATAAAATAATTGGCTTAGTTTAGTGGCATTTCAAAGTATTATACTGTGTTCACATTACGGTGTCTTAATGAATAGAATACTGATAATCAGGAAAATGATATTCCCCTTTACTCAAATTGATAGGCAATAATTCATGAAGAATCACCAAAAATGAAGTTGCAAGTCACATTTTATAGTAATTAAAATAATCTATATTGACATGAGAGGAAATTGCCATACTAGTCATATGCTTAATACTTACAAGTACAATTTTTTTTTTCTGTAAGCCTTTAATAAAAAATAAGGAACAAATATATATGGAATATTTTCTGAGATAGAGAAATCAACGGATATAAAACAGGCATGCCCTCAAAGACATTTCTCTCTAATTATGTAGTCAAGATATACACTAATGTTATCTTTAAGAAATATAGGATTCTAGGAAAAGGTGGAAGAAATATCACAGGACAATGTGGATAGAGTTTATCATTAATAATTTGTAACGATCTTTTTTAATGTAACCTTTAAATGACATGAGATATAAACACTGGTGGAGATGTATTGGGAAGGTTTAACAGAACAAGTGGGATTTGTTTGCGAGCTCTTAAAACAGGAAATGCTTTGTGAGTTGGAAGAAGTGTTTAGATACGTGAGAAATACTGAGGAAAAAGCTCAAAGGTACAAAAGTTCACATTGTAGTCCAAGTTGTTAAATAAATCAACTGCTTCGTGTTTAAAGAAGCAGTGTGTAATGGAACTGGATATTCAGTTTATGGCTTTCCTTTGTGAAGCCCCAGGAAATGTAGT
This sequence comes from Panthera uncia, assembly GCF_023721935.1. NCBI lineage: Eukaryota > Metazoa > Chordata > Mammalia > Carnivora > Felidae > Panthera > Panthera uncia. Next base: position 50,756,562 of record NC_064811.1, read on the forward strand.
CTAGGAAATGTTAATCATTTTCTAGACTTCACATACATCTTCATAGATATATGTATTTATATTTGATCCTACAGTGACACAAAATTCAGCTATGGCAGCACTGCATTCCTTTTCCTAAAACATCCTCTTCAATATGATATGCTGTAAAAGATAATAAAACCCAACTATACATTAATTTATTCATTAATTTGATATTTACGAGCTGTCATTTTGATAGATACTGTAAGTATACAAATATTGTGACTCAATAAATTAGAAGCATTTTCATGTTAGAGTGGGAACGCAAGGGAACAGTATATCAACTCTGAATCCATAAAGGTCTCAGAGATGTGCTCCCCCATGATCAGTCTTGAAAGCATATATTACCACACAAGGGATATTGACAAGAATACATTCACAGCATTGGTCAGTGACTGAAAATAGAAAGAAGATTACAGGATGTCCTCAAAGTTAACTGTACTACTTTGAGATTCAGAGAAATTCGGTGTTATTGAATAAAGGGAGTTTTAAGGTAAGAGAATTAGTTCTAAAAATAATTACCTTTCACTTATGTCTTCTTTTAATGATAATGAAACAAAGAGATATGAAATTCTTTATTCAGACCTGAAATAATGAATGATATATATGTTGTCAAATAATGTTATCTGTACTTTACATTGAAAATATGTTTAGATTAGCATAAATATATGCAAATATAACAGTCATCTACTTAATAGCTTAGTTAGCTTATATGTTGAGGTTTGGGCAAATAAAAAGATCTAACCTTGAAAAATAATTTTAGAACTAATTTGGATATAGACAAAAATCAGTAAGAGGCAGGTCAAAATGTGGACTTTATTTTCTGATAAACCTGATTACAAAAACTGTCTTCATCCTTTCATATATTTAGTTACCTTATTTTTAAAGCAGACATAGATTTACCCACTCTGAAACATACAAAACTACAACACTGCTGATCGATTCTACAGGAGCAAGCAAGCCCCTTCAGATATGGCCACAAACCCACCAAAGGCAAACAACCTAAAGGAAAACTGATGAGGTATTGTGATATAGCTACCTAATTCCTTACCACAAATCCACTCGTATAATTCATTCCTGTGCCACTAGGGAGAAAGGTGTGAGAGGGTAGGACATGAGGTCAGTGGGGTAAATCTAGTAGATGTTCCTCCAGATGAGAATAGAAGTATGGAACTATCGACTTCTTTCACATTATAAAAGTAAAATTTAAAAAGAACAGTAATGGGCACCTGGATGGATCAGTCAGTTAAGCATCCGACTCCTGATTTTGGCTCAGGACATGATCTCAGTCATGAGATCGAGCCCCACATCCAGCTTTGCCTCTGAACTGAGTGTGTAGCCTGCTTAAGTCTCTGCCTGCCCCTCCCCCACTTGTACACACACATTCTCTCAAAAAAAAAAAAAATTGAAAAACAAAATAAAAAGAACAGTAAAAATAAAAGCAGAATGTAAGACAATTATTTGCAACTGGGCCTTTGTGCATGCTATTGCTTCTCTCTGAGATTCCATGACCTTGTCTCTTTCCACTTGACAGACAAACATCATTTACTAAGGAAAGATTTCCTAGGCAACCACCACCCTCATCCTGCATACATACGCACTTAGAACTCGGTTTGGGTATCGTTTTCTCCCTTTTGTACATCACAAACATTTGATTGAATAAATGTCCCCGCTGGCATTTACATGTACAATAGTGTTTTAGTTTTTCTGTTTAGTTATTTATTTTTCGAGGGGGAGGGCAAGTCAGGGAAGGGCAAAGAGAGTGGGAGACCAAAATCCCAAGTAGGCTGTGTGCTGGCAGAGCTGCCACGAACCGCGAGATCATGACCTGAGCCGAAGCCAAGAGTCTGACACTTAACGAAGTCTTGAGCCACCAAGGTGCCCCTACGCACATAGTGTGGTTTTTTAATCAGTGAAATTCTAAGCTGCAGGAAAGAAGAAACTGAGACTTTTGCTCCATCCCCATTCAATTACCAAAACTAACAGATTGCCTGACAAAGAGAAACTTTAAAGTAAAAAAATTGTAAAGACATGTTAATGAAACATTCAATAATACAATATTAAAATTCATTTTCCGCAAGTTAGGACAACATAAATAACTGCAAACTATATTTTTATGTCAAAATTGGCCTTTGAAGTATTACCAACCATTCACAATGACAGAAAAAATAAACAGCCTTATGATGAAGAAACATGGATGAATCTAAGGCATAATGATGAGTGAAAGAAGTCGGATGCAAAAGGACACCTACTATTTCTGTTTATATGAAGTTCAAGTAGAATGCAAAATTAATCTATGGTGATTTTGTACAAAATACAGATTACAGTGGAAGTAACTGCTGAGAGGAGGCTTGAGGAAATCTGTGATGCTGAAAAGTTATTTACCTTAGGTTATACATATGTAAAACTTCAACAAGCTGTACATCTAAAATTTTGGATACATGTTGCCTATAAGTTATTAACACAATTTTTAAGTTAACTTTAAAGAATGAAAGATTACCTTGGATAAACTTGGATATTTTCAATTCCGTATGAATTTAAAATCAACTTTTCAGTTTACACAAAACCATCAATTTATAACAGTACTATATTGAATCAAGGAATGATATTTAGGCAGAATTGACATATTTTACAATATTGCACAGAATCAACATTTAAAAATGTATAATAATTAGTCTTCTAAGCAATGCACTTGATGCCTTCCTTTAAATTTTCTTCAATTTGATTAATAAGTCTATAATTTTCTGTCTTGAAATCTCGCATATATTATGTTACTTATATACTTTTTTGTTTTCAAAGCTATTGTAAGTGACACTTTTCCTAAAACTATGTTGTAATTGCTTATAGTTATTGGGTATCAGTAAATTTATTTTCATATTGAACCTGTACATTATAAATGTACACTAATGTACTAAATGTACAATGTTACACTATTGGATTATCTAGATAGAAAATTACACCATTTATAAACAAAAATAGTTTATTTCTATTTCTTAAACTTTTAATTTCCTTTTATCTTCTTTTATTGTCAATGTACTTCAACCCAGTGTTATACTGATGCAGTGATAATGGAAATGCTTTTCTTATTTCCCATTTCAGTGGAAAATACTGAAATTATATATGCTGGAGGGGCGCATGGGTGGCTCAGCCAGTTTAGGGTCCAACTTCTCATTTCCATTCAGGTCATGATCCCAGGGTAGTGGGACCCAGTCCCACGTCGGGCTCCACACTGTGTGTAGAGCCTGCTTAAGATTCTCTCTCTCCCTCTGCCCCTCTCCGCTGCTTGCATTCACTCTCTCTCTCTCAAATAAAAAATAAAAATAAATAAAAATAAAAATCATATATACATATATGTATATATGCATATACATATTAGACTGTTATTAGCTGAAAATAAACTTAGAATTGTTAAGTCTTCTACATAGAGTGATTCTTTTATCATTATGAAACATCCCTTTTTATCTTTCATAATGTTTCTTGCTTTAAAATCTACTGTTCCCTTGTGGGAAAAAAGTTATAGCAGATCTCTTTAGCTATTGTATATATTCTATATACTTTGTCCTTTTACTTACTCTGTAATGATACTTTGTGTCATTATTTTTAATTTGTACCTTCTTTTAAGGTAATGTGCATTTTTTTTTTTACTGACTCTTGTCAGTCTCAACCATTGATTTCTTAATGGAAATATTTGTTTTTGTTTCTTACAATACAATGTAATTGTTGATGCATTTGGATTTATAAGTCATTTTGCCATCTATGTTCTAGTTGTTTTTTTTTTTTTTTAATTTTTTTAACATTTATTTATTTTGAGACAGAGAGAGACAGAGCATGAAGGGGGGAGGGGCAGAGAGAGAAGGAGACACAGAACCGGAAGCAGGCTCCAGGATCTGAGCCATCAGCCCAGAGCCTGACGCGGGGCTCGAACTCACGGACCGCGAGATCGTGACCTGGCTGAAGTTGGATGCTTAACCGACTGAGCCACCCAGGCGCCCCTCTAGTTGTTTTATTTATTCATTTGCCTCTCCTTTTTGGTCAGCTATTAAATTAATATTTATATTATTTTATATATATATATATATATATATATATCATCAACTAGCTAATCCTATACTATTTTATTATTATTATAATGATTACCCTAGAGATTTCTACATACATCCTTGTCATATTGTAACTAAAATTATTATTTTACCACCTACTGGTCAATGTGAGAAATTGAAAGGTTACCTCTTATTTATTTCTCTCTCTTTTCTGATAATGGTGCTTTGTCTTATTCCTATGTATATTTAAATTTCTCAAGATAGTATGGCTATCAGTGTAGACTATATTAATTTAATACATATATTTAACCTTTGTATTTCTATTCATTTCTTCTTGCATCAATATGGAATAATTTTCCTCTGACCTAAAAAATTGTTTTTTATGTTTTCCATTGTAATGTTACACTAGTGACACATGTCCTTAGTTGGTTTTTCTAAAATTGTATTTATTTTCTCTCTTATTTAAAGAAAAATTTTGCTGGGTTTAGAGTCCCATGTTGGCATTATTCTTTTTTTCAGCATGTTGATGACATAATTTGATAGCTTTCTATTATTTATGCCTTATTTTATTTTTACTGGTAAGTAAACTACCATTCTTACATTGTTCTTTGCTTTCTAGCTACTTTTAAAATTTTGTTTATTTTATATCATCAGTTTTCATATAATATGCCAGATGTATTTCTTTTTAAATTTGCGGCACTTTGTAAAACTTCCAAAAGCTGAATATAAAGCCTTTTTTCAATTTTGGAAATTTTTTTCCAATTTTTCAATTTTTTTCAATTTTTCAAATTTTGGAAAATTTTCACAATTATTCCTTTAAATATTTTTCGTATCTATTATCCTGTATTCTTTGCAGACTCCTTATGAACCCTTCTATTACTATTTAAATTCTTATAATAATCATTTATTTTAAAGCATAAATCTTATTCATCAATCACTTCTGTATTTCATTCTACTGTCTTATTTGAATTGCTACTGTTTTATCTTTCTGAAAATCTCATTATTTCTTATTGAATGCTGGGTTATTTTTGTTTCCAAAGAAAAAACTGAGGAACAATTTATGGTTCTGCTGAGGTTATCTTCCAGAAAGAAGTTAATATTGCCTTTGGAAGCAAGTTTAATTATGGTTGATCATCTTAAACTAGTTAGTTTAAACCATCTTAAACCAGCTCTCATTAGGGCTTAGTTTTGCTGTAGATAAGGTCATGTCTATTTCTCATTCATGCTTACTGCTATGTAAGTTTTAGAAGGGCCCCAAAGAAGAGACATGGTATGTTTAACCAGGCCCCTCTTAATTGACAGTTCTAAACTCCAATTTCACTGCTGCCCTACATAACTCAGGATAGTTCAACTTAACTTATAAGGTTCTCATTAACGGCTTTCTTCTCATACTCCTACAATTCAGCTGTAGTTTTTTGGGTTCGCCATTTACTCAAGAGGAAAATTAATGCCAAAAATGTGTTTAATCTCTCTGAGTTTCTAACTCTCTGGGATCTTGATCAATAGTCCAAGGCTTTGGTAACCTTGAAGAACATTTGTTTCATACAATCTAGTCTACCATAGCTGAAAGTGGAATTCTTTATAATGATAAAAGAAAAAAAATACTCTTTCTGAAATTGTCTGAATATAGCAGAGCTGAATATTTAAATATATAACATATTAAATATCATAAGCTAATCCATTTTCTTACTTGCAGATCAAAAAAAAGGTTTAACAGTAGATTCATATGTATGATGTAGGAAAAATACAACACAGTAACAATAACAATAAAACATGCAACATAATATTGTCATGCCTCTGTATCTTTAAACTTCATTATTGCCTAGATCTGGATGTGTGTTGTGTCCCTTTCAACACTTGGTATCATGGGCTGCATATTTCTGAGATTATCATCTAGAAATATCATCATGTTTTGTGTTTCCTATAGTATCACCTCTTAGAAAGTTAACTCTTTTATGTATGTTCCCAAAGTACTTCTTTATTTGTTTTCTTGTTGTTGACATTTCAAGTGTTTATTTAAATTCTAGTTAACATATAGGGTAATATTTGTTTCAGGTATAGAATTTAGTGATTCATTATTTACATCCCAACAAGTGCCTTCCTTAATGCCTATCACCCATTTAGCCCATCCTTGCCCACTTCCCCTCCAACAACCCTTAGTTTGTTCTCTATGGTTAAGAGTCTCTTATGGCTTGCCTCCCTATCTCTTTTTCTTTTTTTCCCCTTCCTCTATCTTCATTTGTTTTGTTTCTTAGATACCACATATGAGTGAAATCATATGGCATTTGTCTTTCTCTGACTGACTTATTTCACTTAGCATAATACACTCTAGCTACATCCACTTGCAAATGGCAAGATTTCATCCTTTTGATGACAGAGTAATATTCCATCACACACACACACACACACACACACACACACACACACACACACACACCTCACCTTCTTTATCCATTCATTGGTTGATGGAAATTTGGGCTCTACCAATAATACGGCTATTGTTGATAGTGATGCTATAAACATTGGCATACATGCATCCCTTCAAACCACTATTTCTGTGTCCTTTGGGTAAATATCTAGTAATGCAATTGTTTGGTCATAGGATAATTCTATTTTTTAATTTTCTGAGGAACCACCATACTGTTTTACAAAGTACTTGTTAACACATGCATCCACTAATGCATTTATCCCATTGATCAGAATTTTTTCATTGCCATCCTTTTGTTTTTTGTTTGTTTTGTTTTGTTTTCCTGCTAGATGATGAATTCCTCTAGAATAGGAATTATCCATCAGAATAGCAGAGACATCTATCACAGTGAAAAATCAGGCACTCAGTATAATTACTGATTCTTAAAACAGGATCCACAAGACACCAGTAAAAAAAAAAAAAAAAAAAAAAAAAAAAAAAAAAAAAAAAAAAAAAAGCTCATAAGTAAAATATCAGACCAGGAATTTAAAACAACAATGATTAATATGCTAAGAATTCTAATGTAAAAAGTACACAATTTGGAAAAACAGATAGTTATGTATAGAGAGAGATGAAAATTCTAATAAAAGAATCCAAAAGAAATGCTAGAAATTGAAAACAATATAACAGAAAGAAAGAATGCTTGTTGCAAAAAAAAAAAAAAAAAAGTATCTTCAATAAAAACATTTATCTTGAATGGGGAAAAAAAATTCCATAGAGAGTGAGCCCATGATCTTGGATGAAAAACAAACAAAAAATTACACTTTATTTTCACTAATGTCTAAGTGAAATTTAGTATTTTATTTAGCTATACATATAGGTAAGAAATGATATTAGTATTAGCAGTATCTGTGATTTTGTTACCACTAAACACCCAAGATAGTTTCATAGCAAAGTATGGGGTTTATTTCAAGAAATTTTGAAATATGATTTAATGTCCCTGCTTTGCATGATGGTAATTATTAATAAGTCACTAGATCATTTTATTTACTATTTTAATGGAGAATGATAGACAGACAGACCAAGTGATCAATAGGTCAGTAGATAGAGAAATAGATGACTATTTCAATAACAATGTTTGTAATTACATCTATTTTAGATATTTAAAAATATTATTCTAAGAAGATGGTCCATAGACTTCCCAAGAATAAAGAGTTCATGACAAAGATGTGTAAGTACCCCTGGAAAACATGTTTTTTGAAGAAAGAATATCAAAAATGCTTTATCGGTGTTAGACAACAATTTGTTTTCATTTATATTAAAAATTAAATATTTTTCACAGGATATAAATTCTGTTTTAGTATAGCTTGCTTATTTAAAAAAATAAAAATTAACTTTAGCATTCCACTACTTATTTGGCGCTTTGAAAACAAAATTTAGGCCATGGTATTCACTTTCTCATGGATGATATGATTACACATTCAAAATGACAACTTTAAGCAGAGAAAGTCCCAGAAAATTCCATGTGTTAATTTATTTATTTTTTGGCTTGCCTAATTTCCAAGACAGATTAACCCAATAGTGAAAGCTCTTATCTCTTAAACTATTCTATTTTTAAAAATGAAAAAGAAAAGTGGAAGTCATATACTGGGCAGTTCTGTCTCTCTCCCTCTCCACCTTCTCTCCCACCCAATAAAAAAATACAAGAATGTTGGTTAAATATTCCTCAGACCTTATGGCCTTAATTCAAGAAGGTATTTAACTGCACTAACACTAAATAAGAAATTTTATCCAATTAAACTGTGAACTGAAAAAAAATTAATAATAAAATAATGATGAATATTTTCTTAAAACATTTGTTTTCCAATTGGATCATAACCATGCAAATCCAAAAACCTACATAAAAATAGAAATATTTACCTGTAATGTTAAAATTTTTCTTATTCGTTATTCATTTGATAAAAACATAAATACATCCTAGTTCAACCCAGTAATTATAAAAATTTCAAGATTCACATCGAATATGAATAAAATGGTGACTTAAAAATGATACCAAGTTACACATATTTTAATCAGACCACAATTCAGTGTATTCAAATTAAATCACACAGAACGTGTAATCTAAAAATGGCCAAGAAAAAAATAAAATTTACTTCAGAAAACAATTTTCTTTCAACTTTAGACTACCAAAATAAAAAAAAAGGAAAAGAAGAAAGAAAAGATAGAAAGAGGAGGAAGGAAGGGAGACAAAGCAAAAGCAAAAATCAAGTGCTGAATGGAAAAAATATATTAGTATTTTCTTAACTATTTACAGGAATTGCAACTTTACTATCTTGAAATTAACTGGTCAAGGCCTGTATTTGTCAAGTCCTTTACAGTAAGACATACTTTACTGAAGAACAGAGCATTTTTCTAGAATCAATTTTCATTTATTAGTGGGTTAATAAGGAGCTTATTGTTAGTATTTTCTCTTCCGTAGAGGTATTCTTAAGAACTAAGACATTATGAAGAACTAAGACATAATGATCCTAACACTTGCTTTAAATGATGATGAAGCTAACTTTATTAAGACCAAAAAAAAAAAAAAAAAAAGGAATCAGATTCATGTGTAGAAAATATTTCTCAAAGATATTAGAATTCCAATGCATACTATGCATATATGTGAAGCCAAAGGCTGAATTGTTGCATGTGAAGTTCCTTTTTTCTATTATAATATCTTATCTACAAATTGGATATGGTCATGTGTCACATAAATTCTGAATAAGAAGCTAGAATGTCAATTTTATCAAAGTTCCATCTGATTACAATGCAGAATAGCTTTAAGCAGAGGCCTTTGGGGGCCCTGCTTCCACTAATAGAGATATGGATAAATTATAAGCTTGCTTGCTGCAGAACCCATAACTTATACAGTAGTCTCTTTTGTAACAGAAGCACTAGAATAGAAATGAGATTTCACAACAATTTTTTTAGTATATCAAGGTTATTACATTGTGTGATTAAACTCATGTAAAATTAACAATCAAATACATTTGTTAATTAATTGTCAACGTTAAAAGATCCCCAACCCTCTCACAGACAAGACTGCCCATGCAACATAATCATAACTAATCACAAACGCCCAAATACATTGTTAATGTTTTACCCCAGAAGTGGAAGTCTTTAGGGGCTGAGCTAGGAACCTGGGGAGGGTTTAGCTTCCCAAAGAATAAAGAGGAAAAACACCCAATAAAGACAGTTTGTGTCTTTCTCATCTATTCTGGCCAGAAATGTGAATGTAAGGCCTAAGGGATAAAGGAGACTCCAATAACATGAGAATAAAGTTGTATGCTAATAACTGAAGGACCTAGTTCTTTGACAACAACGTTGACTTGGAATACCAGGTTTAAACTCTTAGCCTTTAACATCTTTTCACTTATAAATAAACCCATCAACTGTTTCTTAAATTTTTTTAATGTTTATTTATTTTTGAGAGTGGGGAGAGACAGAGAGAGGGAGACACAAAATCCAAAGTAGACTCCAGGCTGGCAGCTGGCAGCACAGAGCCAGGCACAGGGTTCAAATTCACAAACCATGAGATCATGACGTGAGCTGAAATCGGACACTTAACCAACGAAGCCACACAGGGCACCCCCCCCCAATATCTGCTTTTAATTATCCTTAGTGGTTTAGATTTCTAACATATAATTTAAAGATTCACTTATTAGTCTATCATGTAATAGATCTCATAAACCATAGAAATTCTGAATTCCATAATCATGTATATTAAAGTACCTCAAATATCAAATAATTAGATTTATTGCAATCATGCTATACTTAAGTCCAAATTATATAAAATAATAATGATGTTAATAAAGACTTTATAATTAAATATACATACACATATGTAACATAACACTGCTTGCCATTTTAAGTACCAGCAGTACCCATTAAAATAGCAACTTGTATACATAAAAACATTTCAAATTCATATACAATGCCACTTCCTCCTTAGAATTATGTTTATATCCTCATTATCATTACATACACTTTATTATTTTATAACATATGTTATAAATATTAGAAATTCTAGGACAAATTTTCTTGCTTTAAAGTATCCATTTAAATAAAAATAGTTCTATACATTTGCTTAGCATTCTCAAATATTTTAAAAAATTCTATTCAATGCATGATATTTCATGAAATTTTCAGTTAATTTAAAAATTGACCAGTAGTTACAGATGGATACTATTTTTCATTTTGCTCCTAGACACATTAATCAACCGGCAGGCATGTTGGGATCAATCAATTGCATCAGTTGTGTTCATTCATCTTTGTCCTGCCATTCATTCCATGGCAGCAAGGAGCACACTGTGTAATTGAATTTGGTTGAAATCTAATATAAGGGCAAACTGTGACACAGTAGCAATAATCAGTTTGATTCAAAAATTTTAGCAGTAATTTTTGTTTTCTGCGTTCAGCAAAAGGAGTAGGATATTTTATTCTGTATACTATCATAAGTGAGAGCTCTGGGGAAAAGGCACACAGCATGCTTTAGGACACATCAAGTGATCATAGATTCTCAGCTGAAAAATTAGAGATGGTTAGAGGAAGGAGAGTACTAAATACAATAAAATGTGTATAGAAAATAAGGGAATAAAGCTAAGGCTTCGAGGATTTCTCAAGATATATAAGAAAGTTTATGTCTTAAAATTTTCTTGTTAACTATACTGGAATTAAAAATATTTTTTCCATAAATACAGTCATGAATTTAGAGAAAGTTATGTGATACAATAAAGTTCCTTGTTTTAGAGATTTGGAGATTCTGAAAATTATATCTATACTATATATCTATAAGGCTAAGGCTACATCCATATTTATACATAATTGTGTTTAAAGCAAAGCTTTCTCTGGCTCTTTTTTTAAAGTTAATTTTGAAATGTGATCAAAACTAGCCTATGTGAATGAGAATAATCATCTGGAATTATTTGGTTTTATATTTTAAGAAAGTAACAAGTTTTCTCCATTCCACTTCTAGTCTAGAATTAAGTAAATTTTTGGAGAGATTTGAGTCTACATATTCTACCTATTTACTCTATAAATTTTCCATCATACATTCTGGGTTACATTGAAATTTTCATTATTAATTTTTAAATGCCATTTCCTATATCATTATGATTTTCCCTTAACTAGGTAACTGAAAAAGTTTTTATCTCAAAATGATAAAGACTAAATTCAGAGACAAAAGATACTCAGACAAGTTTTTCCTATGGCTGGTTTCAATGGAAAATGCTCATTTTTTTCAGTTTATTTTTTATTTTATTTATTTTTTGTTTCAAGTTTTCATTGAAATTCTAGTTATTTAGCATATAGGACGATATTGGTTTAGGAGAATTTAGTGATTCATCACTTACATATAACAGCCAGTGCTCATCACAAGTACCTTCCTTCACATCCATCACCCATTTAACCCATCCACCTGCTAACCTGCTCTCCAGCAATCCTCAGTTTTTTCTCTAATTAAAAGTCTCTTTGGGTTTGCCTCCCTCTTTTTTTCCTTTTCCTCTATGTTCATCTGTTTTGTTTCTAAATTCCACATGAATGAAATCATATGGCATTTTCTTTTTCTCTGACTTATTTTGCTTAGCATAATACATTGTAGCTCCATCCATGTCATTGCAAATGGCAAAATTACATTCTTTTTTATGGCTAATATTCCAGCGTGTGTGTGTGTGTGTGTGTGTGTGTGTGTGTATAGACCACATCTCTTTATCCATTCATCAGTAGTTGGACATTTAGACTCTTTCCATAATTTGGCTATTGTTAATAATGCTTCTAAAGCATCAGGATGCATGTGCCCCTTTGAAAATGGTAAATACCTATTAGTGCAATTGTTGGGTTGTTCTATTTTTAGGATAGTTGTATTTTCAGCTTTGTGAGGAACCTCCATACTGTTTTCCAGAGTGGCTACACCAGTTTGCATTCCCACCAACAGTGTAAGAGGGTTTCCCTTTCTCTGCATCCTCGCCAACATCTGTTGTTTCCTGTGTTGTGAATTTTAGCCACTCTGACAGGTGTGCAGTGGTATCTCATAGTAGTTTGGGCTTGTATTTCCCTGATGGTGAATGAGTGGAGCATCTTTTCATGTGTCTTTTGGCCACCTGCATGTCTTCTTTGGAAAAATGGCTCTTCGTGTCCTCTGCCCATTTCTTAGCTGGATTATTTGTTTTTTGGACATTGAGTTTGATAAAGTCTTTATACATTTTGGATACTTAACCCTTTATCACATATGTCATTTGAAAATATCTTCTCCCATTCTGAAGATTGCCTTTTACTTTTGTTGATTGTTACCTTCGCTGGGCAGAAGCTTTTTGCCTTGATGAAGTCCCGATAGTTCATATTTGCTTTTGTTTCCCTTGCCTCCAGACATGTGTCTAGTAAGAGGTTGCCTATGGACGATTCAAAGAGGTTGCTGCCTGTGTTCTCCTCTAGGATTTTGATGGTTTCCTGTCTCACATTTAGGTCTTTTGTCCATTTTGAATTTATTTTGTGTATGGTGTAAGAAAGTGGTCCAGTTTCATTCTTCTGCATGTTGCTGTCCGGGTTTCCCAACACCAATTGTTGAAGAGACTGTCTTTTTCCCATTGGATAGTCTTTCCTGCTTTGTTAAAGATCAGTCGACCATATAGTTGTGGGTCCCTATCCCGTCACTTTCAATCTGCGGGTGTCTTTAATTCTAAAATGACTCTTGTCAGCAGCACATAGGTGGGTCTTGTCTTTTTATCCATTCTGATACCCTATGTCTTTTGATTGGAACATTTAGTCCATTTGCATTATTGATAAAAATTTAGTGCCATTGTATTACCTATAGTCCATGTTTCTGGAGATTTTCTTTTTGTCTTTCTAGTCTTTGTTGCCTTTGGTCTTTCTTTCCCAGAGTCCCCTTTAATATTTCTTGCAGGGCTGGTTTAGTAGTCACGAACTCCTTTAGTTTTTGTTTCTGAGAAACTCTTTATCTGTCTATTCTGCATGATAGTCTTGCTGGATAAAGTATTCTTGGCTGCATATTTTTACCATCAGCGTGTTGAATATTTATTTCATGCCTCTCCCTTCTAGCCTGTCAGGTTTCTATGGAGAGATCCACTGCTAAACTGATTTTTCTTTCCTTGTAGGTTAGGGATTTCTTTTCCCTTGCTGCTTTAAGGATTCTTTCCTTATCTCTGTGTTTTGCAAATTTTAATATGATATGTCTTGGTATTGGTCTGCTTTTGTTGATTTTGATGGGAGCTTTCTGTGCCTCCTGGATTTGGATGGCTGTTTTCATTCCCAGATTAGGGAAGTTTACAGATATAATTTCTCAAATAAACATTATGCCCCATTTCCCCTTTCTTCTTCTTCTGGAACTCCTATGATACAAATATTATTATGCTTTATGAAGTTGCTGAGTTTTCTAAATCTACTTTCATGATCCAATATTTTTCCTTCTTTTCAGCTTCATTATTTTCTATAACTTTGTCTTCTGTATCACTTATTCATTTCTCTGCTTCCTCTATATCTGTGGTCATTACGTACAGTCAGTTTTGCATCCTGATCATAGCATTTTTTTTTTTTATTTTGCCCTGACTAGTTTTTAGGTCTTTTATCTCTGTGGTAAGAGACTCCCTGGAGTCTTTCATGCTTTTCTCTATCCCAGCTAGTATCCTTATGATTGTTGTTTTAAATTCTGGTTCAGGCATATTACTTATCTGTATTGATCAATCAGTTTTTTTGGGGAAAGAATTCCTGCATCTTGGCATTTTGCCTGGGTTTCTGTCTTCTGTGTGTTTGAAAGCCATTTACGTTTCCTGCTCCTGAGAGAAATGGCTATATTAAGAGGAATTCCAGAGCCTGATGCTTCACGAAGTGTTTCTGGTATATGCCATGTGCATTCTGGTGTTGTGTTTTGGCTGCTGTTTCCCTCAAGTCAGTCCTCTGCAGAGTTTCTCCTTGACCACATTGGACCATCTTTCCTCATTTGTCCAGACTTCCCTCAGATCCTTGCCTTCATCTTGTCTGTGTCTGCGCTGTTTGCTCACCTGATGGCATAGTGCTCCTGTGTTTTATCTCAGGCATGCAGGCTGGATTTCAAAATTCCAAATTTTAAGGAACCAGTGTTCCACAGAGTAGTGCTGATCCTCAGCAGGAGGGTTTTGCCGCATTGTGGCTAGTGACAGTCTGAGAATGGCATTCACATGAATGCACACGGGCTTGGAGTATACGGTAAAGTGCAGCAAAAAGCCTGGGTCCAGGTTAGCTGCCCTCAGCAACTGCTTCTGCTCCTATGCTAATAAATGGGGAAGCTCAGTGGTACCCACTAGCTCTTTGTCCCTGGAAAGTCAGTGCCACTTCTCCCAAATCCACTCCAAGGAGGGGAACTGTCTCTCCCTGTGTGACCTAGGGGGTCCTCAGACCACACTGTCTGCCCTACTTACCCACTGGAGAGAACCTCTTTGCCTGCCAGGATCCACCCTGGCGATGGGCGAACTTCTAAAAAAACTTCAGCCTTTAGCTCCACTGCTTTTAAAAACTTGTTATTCACATCCCCTCTCATTTTCCCAGTCAAGGTTCTGGGGATATGTTTTACGTGTGCAAACTCTGTGCCCTGCTCATACACTCTCGCATGCTCTCTCTCTCTCCTCTTGCTGATCAGGGCGTCCTCCCCTGTGTAGCACCAGCAGTTCTTTTCTCCCTGAAATCATGTCTCCACACCTCCTACCTTCCACAGTGTGCCCTCTTTTCTCCCTCTAGTTGTGCAGTTTGTTCTCTCAGTCCTCAGATCGATTTCCTGGTTCAGAATGATTTGATATATAACTAGCTGTGTTCAAGGGACAATGTAATCATAAGGTCATCCTACTACTCCAACATCTTAATACCTACACTCTTTGCTTAGCACTTTTAACTCTAGAAACCACCCTGTGCCTGTTTCAGAATAGGTGTTCCAAAATGTATCTAACAAAGAAAAGCGAAATATATATATTCAGTTTCGCTTTTCTTTGTTAGAAAATATACACACACTCTGTTGTTATTGTGTAGAGTGTTTTGTATAGACTTTTAGGTCTAGTTGGTTTATAATATTGTTAAGTCCTCTATTTCTTTATTAAGCTTAAGCCAGGATGTTCTATCCACAATTGAAAGTGAGAAATTTAAGTCTCCAACTATTATGGTATAGCGTTTTGTTTCTCCTTTTAATCCTGTCAAGTTTGCTTCATATATTTTAGGACTTTGTGTCTATATGTTTAAGTGATTATATCTTCTTAAATAGTTGACTTTTTTTTCAATATGTAATGACCTTTTGGTCTCTGGTAACAATTTTTGATAAAGTCTATTTTGCTCAATATTGATATATCTACCTAAGGTCTCTCTTGGTTACTGTTTTCATTGAGTATCTTTTCCATCCTTTCACTTGAAACCTACTTGTGTCCTTGAATCCGAAATGAGTTTCTGGTATACAGCATGTAAATTAATCTTTTTTTTTTCCTTCTGCCAATCTCTGCCTTTTAACAATAAGTTTAATATATTTATATTTAAAGTAATTATAGATAATGAAGGAATTATTTCTGTCAATTTGTTGTTTGTTTTCTCTCTATATTTTTTTTTTCTTTATGGTTGCTTCTTCAGTTTCTCCAGTAAGTCCTTCTTCTGTGCTTTTTTTTTCATTGTTCTATTTTCATTTTGTCTTTAGTTAGTTATAATTTTAGTTCAGTTTAGTGTTCCTTTTGTTTTGTTTAGCAATAACCACTGAAATTATAGTTAACATTCTAAATTTATACCAGTCTAGTTTGAAACAATAACATCTCAACTTTAATAGCTTGTGTTAACTGCATTCCTGTCCACCTCTTCTTTTCCCCTTTACGTTGTTATTGTCACAAATTAGTTTTTGTTGCCACAAATTTAACCTGTACACTGTATTTTCATTAGTATAGATTCCCATTAATGTGAAATAATAATTAGTATTTTATTCATTTTAAGGCATATAGGAAACACAAAGAGGGTTAGAAGCAAAAAAAAATATATAATGTTAGTTCTCATATTTACCTAATTAGAGATCTTTATTTCTTCATGTGGCTTGCAGCTAACACTTAGTATCCTCTTCTTCTAGCATGACAGACTTAATTTAACATTTTATATGGGACATTCTATTAGCATCAGACTCTACTGGCTTTTGTTTACCTGGAAATGTCTTGAATTCTTCTTCATATTTGTAAGATAGCTTTGCTGAATATAGAATTTTTGGTTGACAGTTTTTACTTTCAGCATTTTAAGTATGTCTTCCTCCTTCCTGGCTTCTATGGTTTATAATTTTTAAAAAAGCTATTAATCTTATTGAAAATCTCTTGTATCCAATGAGTCACTTTTCTCTTACTGCTTCCAAGATTTTCTTTGGCTTATGCTTTGGGCATTTTGATTATAATGTCTTGCAGGGTGGATACCTTTCTCTTTATCATGCTTGAAGGTCCTGATCTTGAATATGTAGCTTCATGATATTCATAAATTTTAGGAATCTGGGCGCATTTTTTTTATTTAAATATTTGTCACTGCTTATTTCTGTACACTTTATGAATCTTCCATGAGTGTGTTGGTGTGTGTGAAGAGGTTCCACAGGTTCCTTAGGCTCCATTTATTTATTTTTTTTCATTTTTCTTTCCCTACCTTTATCTATGTGATTTCAATTGCCCTATCTTCTAGTTTGCTTATTCTTTCTTCTACCTACTCAAGTCAGTTATTAAATACCTCTAAATGAAAATTTTATGTCAACCACTGTATTTTTTGAACCAGAATTTCTATTTCACTTATTTCTATAATTTCTTTCTTCATTATTGATATTCTTTACTTTTTAATTTTCTTGACTTCCATTATTTATTTGTCCATGGTTTCATTTAGCCTTCTGGGCATATTTAGGATTGTAACTTAACATCTTTGTCTATGATGTTCAATATCTGAATTCCTCTGGGACAATTTTTGTTAATTTCTCCCTTTCTTTCTTTCCTTTCTTTTCTTTCTTTCTTTCTTTCTTTCTTTCTTTCTTTCTTTCTTCTGTGAATGAGCTATGTCTCCTTTTTATATGATTTATAATTTTTTTTCCTTGTTGAGAACTAGACATTTTGAAAAATATGATATCTCTGAAAGTCAGATTTTCTGCCTTTCCCAGGAATTGCTAATATACCTATGGAGTGTTCATTAGTCCATTTGTTAGTGACTTTTCCAAACTGCTTCTGCAAGGGCTGTATTCCTTGTTCTGTATGGTCACTTATCTCTCTTCTGTTATCTCTATAGTCAGCAAGTGACCTGACAGAGATTTCCTTCAATTCCTGGGTATAATAAGGAGAGAGAAAGATAAGAAATATTCTGTTTTTTTTTTAATTCCCTCTAACAGTTGTTACCAAGAATGTTAGTTTAGACTGAGGAGGCAGAAACAATGGGTATTTCTTGTACTAGCCCTCAGTGAACCACCAGGCAGATCAAAACAAATAAACTTGATCCTTAGAGGATAAAGTTCTATTGCCCAACCTTGCACCAGCAAGCCACACAGGAATTCAAGCCAAATCCCTCATAGCTGCCTGTCATGAATCTGGGCCTTGGACGATAGTAGTTGCTATACTAAATACTGAAATTAACCAAAATTTACCAACTTTTTTCTTCATCAAGTACTCCTTTTGATGCTGGAAGTGTTCAACTGGAATCAAAGGTTTTAAAATAGTTGATTCTGATGATTCTTGCTTATTTCCTGAATTCTCGCTTCCAGGGGGTTGTGACTCCTGGAACTTCCTACTCTGTCATCATTTATTTGATCTTTTTCAATATTTATATAATATTTTCATTAATATAACAGAATGAGCAATATTACATTTGTTTTTTTTCTTTATGTTTTTATTTAAATCCAGGTAGTTAACATACAGTGTAATATTAGTTTCAGGTAATATTACATTTAAAAAAATAAACTGATTTTAAAATAATTTGCCTGTTTTTAAATTAGCACAATGTAAATATTAAAATAAAATAACAAATAGCCAAATTATATTAACAGCCATTCTCCAACATAAGAAGAATTAGTTCCTAAATGTTTCAAGGCTACATTGCTATACAATGTTTTGTTTATAGTCTTTATAAGTATTTTTGCACCCATTTTGAAAATGGGTTATTATTTTCTCTTTTTTTCATGTACCTCTTCCCCCATGAATCCAGATTTTCAAATATGTTACTAGATCCACATTTAAAGGTATTTTTTTTTGTTTTTTTCTATAATTATGAAGAAAGTAAATCTCACTATATTGAAGTAAAACCTGATACCCACCCTTGATTCTTTTTTGTGTGTTTGATAACTTTATCTGCTATATTTAATACTAGCCTTTTGTTGTTGTTTTTTCTAGGAATGTTTATGCATATTCAAGTTACCAGGATCTTTAATTTTTTAGAACTATATGGCTGTTGACCATAGAAATGGGCCCCAGACAGGAAATATAATTCAAGTTCATATAATATCTTTTGCTCTCAAGACTGTGGATATTGCCTAAAATTCTGGCTTTAAAAATGATTTTAGAAGGAAAAAACAAGTTTGTATTTTTTCCGCTATCAGTGGCCTCCCTTCCCACCCCTTCCGTGCCCTCACTTCTGTGGAAGCCAGAAAAAGACTGTAGTTTTGAGCACCAGTAATATAATTAGCATATATTTTAAAATCAATTACGTTTTTTTTTTCTTCCTTATGATAAGATATACCCTGTGATCTGAAATTTAGTTCTCTCATTGGAGTTCCCAATGGAGGGAATTGTTTCTCTGTTTTATCTTAAAATTTTCTGTTCTGTCCATTTAGGTTCTCAGCACAAGGGGGAAATACATGTATTGTTGACTTACCTATATGGTTCCTCCATAGATTTTGTTTTCTCAGTTGTTAGTTGAATTTTTTTTTTCTTTCTTTCCTGCATTGCCTATGACAATCTCAATTTTGCCCTCTCTGCCTTTAATTTGATTTCCAGCATGAAGCTTACTCTCCCTTGTTATTTATGTTATGGAACAGATAGTGTTATTTTTTAAAATCCATTTTTAGCCATTAAATCTCTGTTTTAATGTATCATTTAATAAAATACATCTCATTTAACATATTTAATATTTGCACATTTTATTAGGTTATTGTACCATACAAAGCAATTAGGGAATATTTTCTTATGTTGATTAGATTTTATTTTTATCTTGACTGAATTCTTCTGAATCATGTGTGATAGTTAATTTTATGTAATACATGCTTACACATAATGTATGGTACCCTGTTGTTGGTCAAAAAACAGTCTGGATGTTGCCATGAAGGTATTTTTTAGATGATTAACATTTAAATCAGTAGAGCTACCTTCCATAGTGTGCATGGGTTTCATCCAATTGGTTGAAGGCCTTAAGAGGACAGAACAGAGTTCCACAAGGAAGAAGAAATTCTGCCTCTAGACTGCCTTTGGAATCTAACTTGCAACATCAACTCTTCCCTGAATTTCCATCGTACCCAGTGACCTATAGATTTCAGACATGCCAGCCCCCAGAATAAGATGAGCCAATTCCTTAAAATAATCTGTCTGCTGATGGACAGTTTGCTACAGATACACGTATATAGGTATATTAACATATATGTACACATGTATATGACGTGTATATACATTTACGTATTATTTGTGTGTATATGTGTATACACACGCACATACATGCACACACATGCATATATCTTCTTGGTTCTGTTTCTCCGGGAAAATCTGACTAATACAGCATATCTCACTCTTTCTCCTCCCTTCCTCTTTTCTCTGCCTTTCCCTTTCTCCTTCCATGACATCAGCACTTTGCTACTAGCTCTATAGATTATTATCCTAGATTAAAATTACTCTGGAATATGACAATCCCTGATAATTATTCAGTGTGTTGTTCAGTGAGCTGCTGCAATAATATAAAGGATTCTGAACTAGAGTATAATTGAGGAATTTTACTTAAACTATTCAATTATAGTATCAGTTTCCTTCCTATTTAATTATAGTATCAGTTTCCTTCAGATTCTGTTTGATTTCCTTAAAATGACTTTTTTTAGTCCTTATAAGGTTATTTCTCCACAGTGCTCTAAGGAATAGGTTTAGGCATTTTGCTACAATATGCCAGAAAAAATTATTTTATACTTTAGCCAAAACTTTTTGAACATATCACCAGATTGTTTTACTTACACAAAATGTGTGATGAATGTGTCTGTATTTGAGTTTTGTGGCTAAGTGTGAGAATAAGAAAGTCAATAATAGAATCACTCCATTTTGAAAAAAAATCATTATAAAACACATGACAGCTAGTGTATTTGAAATATTGCCTAATTTACCAATCAGCTTAAGAAATGGAGCATTTACTTATTGAGCCTTTGCTTCTTTAGAATTGTGTTTTAAAATTTTCAAATATGTGGGGTTTTCCTATATATTTATTGTTATCTAATTTAATTCACTTTTGGTCAGATAACTCCATATGATTTTTGCCCTTTCAGATTTATTAAAACTGATTGTTTTGCCTAGCATATGTTCTATCTTGGAGAATATATTATGTACACCTGAAAAGAATATTTAGTGTCTTGTAAATATCAATTAATTCAAAGGGATTGAAGTTAAATAGGTATTTGCAGGTGTGCCTGGGTGGCTTGGTTAAGCAGCTGACTCTTGAGTTCAGTTCAGGTCATGATCTCACAACTGGTGATATGAGCCCCATGTCGGGCTCCTGCTTGGGATACTCTCTTTCTCTCTTTGTCTCTGTCCCTCTCCTGCTCTCACTCTTTCTCAAATCAATAAGCTTTAAAAACATAGGTATTTGCACATGTGTATCTAATTGTTCTATTAATTGCTGAGGGGGGTGGTTAAATCTTAACTATGATTTTGGAGTTGGCTATATCTCCCATTATGTCTGTCAAGTTTTGTTCCATATATTTTTGAGTTCTTATATTAATTTACATATAAAGTTTATATCTTAGTAATAAATTGACCTTTTGTCATTGTTAAATGTAGCTCTCAATGTCTTTAATACCTCACATTTTGAAAACTGATCTAATATTTAAGTAATGATTTTCTTCTTCTTATTCTTTGTATGATACACATAGGATCCATTTTATCTTTATATTTAAAGCACGTCTCTTACAGGCATCATGTAGTTGAGTTTTGCTTTTTTTTCATCTGTTCTGACAATTTCTGCATTTGAATTATGATGTTTAGTCTATGAACATTTTTCTTTTGCTTTCAAGCAACATTATTGAGATATAACTTACACACAAAATATTCATTAATACTGAGTGATCAGTTCCAAGAGTTTTGACAGATATACACAGTTGCATAACCACTACCATGATCATGATACAAAATTGCCATTACGGTCTCCCTACCCCAATCTAGCAAGGAAAACTTATCATTTGCTTTCTGTCAAAATAGTTTTGCCTTTTATAGAATTTATTATAAATGGAATCATACAGTATGTAATCTTTTATATCAGACTTCTTTCGCTAAAAATAATGCTCTTATGATTTATCTATGTTGCTATATGTAACAATAATTTATTCTTTTAAATTTTGAGTAATATTTTAGTGTATGGATATGTAAAATTAGCATATAAATCAATACTTCAGTTAGTGTATCATTTTGTTGTTTCTAACAATGACCATTATGAATAATTTTTTTAAAAACAGGGATATTTACATACAAATCTTTGTGTTGATGTATTTTTATTACTTTTAGGTAAGTCCCTAAGAGTGGAACACATGGGTCATCTGACACATGTAATTTTAAGAAAACTGCCAAACTGTTTCACAAAGGGACTAGATTTCTTTTTTCCATTCTTGGCAGCAGTGTGTGAACATTGTATCTGTTATGCATTTTTGCAAATACCTGATATTTTCAACATTTAAAATTTTATCTATTCTGTGTACAAAGTGATACTACATTATGGTTTCAATTTGCATTAAATGTTGCTTAATAATGTTGACCATAATTTTCATGTATTCATTTACCATTGAGATATACTTTTTGATTAAATGCCTGTAAAGTTTGTACCCATTTAAAAATAGGTTGTCTTATGATTAAATTTTAGAAGCTTTTTATTTATTCTATATACAACTAATTTATAAGATATATTATTTGCAAATATCCTTTTCAAACATGTAGCTTGTCTTCATTTTCTAGCACAAAAATTTTAATTTTTATGGAGTCCATTTGATGAAGGTTAACTTTTTAATGTTTCTTTTTTTGTATGCTCTTTAAAATATCTCAACCAAATCCAAGGTTGCATTTTTTATCCTGATTTTGTCTCTAAAACACTTGTATTTTCTTAGCTCTTGTATAGCCATATGAAACATTTTGAGACACTTTTTATATGGTATAAGGATTGAGGGTTGTTTTTGTTGTTGTTGTAGTTGTTGTTTTATGTATGCATATTTGTTTCAGTAACTTTAGTTGAAAGCATTATCTCTTTCAATTTGAATTACTTGGTATTTTGTTAAAAATCAGTCCATCACCTATGTGATGTCCATCACCAAAAAAGTCTTTTAGGGCTTTGTTCCAATTTTTACATTTCCATCCCAATACCAGGAAAACAGTATTGGTTACTATTTGGTAAAAATTTATATTTCCCTGTATTAAATAGGTCTTGAAATCAGATCATGTAAATTCGTCAAATTTTGGCAAGGGGGGATTATTTTGGCTATTCTAAGGCATTTCTACATATATGTATATTTTAGAATTAGGTTGTGAATTTATACCAAACAAAACCTTCTCTCTTTTTATTGGGATTTAGTTGATCACAGAACAATATAGGATTAACTGACTTTTTATCAACACTGTTACCTGTCCAATGAGCATAGTATATTTCTTAATGTATTTAATTCTTTAATTTCTTTTAGAATTGCTCTGTGGCTTTCAATGTACAGATTGATGTATATTCATAAAGTTATATATAAATGTATCACTTTTTGATAATATTTAAAAAAATCTCAATTTCTAGTGTTCTATGTAGTATGTAGAAATATAAATGATAATTTAGATTTATCTTATGTATTTTGACCTTGCTAAACTCACTTATTAGTTTTGGTAACTTTTTTGCAGAGACCTTGGAATTTTCCCTAAGATCTTCAGTTGCCTGCAAATAGAATGTGTTTTACTTATTCCTTTCTAATTGGTACTTTATTTATTTAATTATTTATTTTTCTTTGTAAAAATGGTTATTGCATCCAGTACAATGAGTAATAGAAATGGTGAGAATGCATATCCCTGGCCTACTCTTAATCTTTCTTTAAATTTTTTTTTCTAATGTTTATTCATTTTTGAGAGACAGAGAGAGACAGAATGTAAGCAGGGGAGGGGCAGAGACGGGGGAGGCAAGATACAGAATGTGAAGCAGGCTCCAGGCTCTGAGCTGTCAGCACAGAGCCCAGGCCGGGCTTGAACCCATGAACCATGAGATCCTGACCTGAGCAGAAGTTGGATGCTTAACCAACTGAAACTCCCAGGCGCCCTGGCCTACTCTTAATCTTAAAAAACATTCAGTGTTTTAACCGTTCAATATGATATTAATAAGAATTTTAGAGATACACCCTTAATTTGTTTCCTTTCTTTTATGAATTTACAAGGCCTTTTTTTGCATTTATCATGAATGTTAAATTTTATCTTTCATTTTTACATCTATTGAGATGACCATGTGGTTTTAGTTTTTTAGTATATTAATATGGTAAATTAAATTAATTGATTTTCAAATGTTAAAGCAACCTTATATTCTGCTAAATGAAATCCGTTTTGTCATGATTGATTATCTTTTTTACATTTTCTTAGATTTTATTTGGTAAAAATTTATATTTCCCTGTATTAAATTTGCTATATATATTTTTTAATTTTGTATTTAATAATTTTTTAACATGTTATTTATTTTTGAAAGACAGAGACAGCATATGTGGGGGAGGAGCAGAGAGAGAGAGACAGAGAGAGACAGAGAGAGAGAGACAGAATGCAAAGCAGGCTTCAGGCTCTGAGCTGTCAGCACAGACCTTGATGCAGGGCTTGAACCCACAAACTGTGAGATCATGACCTGAGCCGAAGTCAGTCGCTTAACTGACTGAGCTACCCAGGTGCCCCTATTTGCTGTAACTTTATTAAGGTTTTTTTTTGTTTGTTTGTTTGTTTTTATGAGAGATGTTGTCTGTGGTTTTGTTTCCTTATATTGTTTTTTTGATTTTGTTATTAGGGTAATATAGGATTTATGAAGTCAAGTTGAGAGAATTCTCTCCAGTGTTATTTTTGGAAGAAATTGTGTAGACTTGGTATCTTAAAAGTGTGATAGAATTCATTAGTGAAGCCATATGGCATAGGGTTTCCTTGAAGGGCTTAAAAAAATTTTTTTTTAAGTTTATTTATTTTGAGCGACAGAGAGACAGAGAAAATGCAAGTGGGGGAGGGGCAGAAAGAGGAAGAGAGAGAGAATCCCAAGCAGGCTCCACACTGTCAGTGCAGAGCCCTATGCAGGGCTTGAACTCAGGAACTATAAGATCATGACCTGAGCAGAAGTTGAATGCCTAACCAACTGAACCACCCAAGTGCCCTGAGGGGATGTTTTTAACTACATATTAAATATACGAATGTATGTAGAGGTAGTTTGGTTATTTATTTTTGTGGATGCTTTCGCATTTTATATCTTTTAAGCAGTTTGTCTACTTACATTATCAAATGTGTTGGCGTAATATTATTAGTGATATCCCTTTATTATGCTTTAAGTTCTTAATATCTATAATCATGTCACCTCTTTGTTTTTAAGATTGGAAATTTATAGCTTCCTTTTTCTTTTTTTTTTTTATTTGCCTGGCTACCTACTTGCTTCACTGATGCTATTTATTTTCAAAACTGACTTTTATTCTCTTCTTTGGTGTTTTGATTCATTGATTTCCACTCTGATGCTTATTGTTTCTTTTCTCTTGCTTACTGTGAATGTAATTGTCTTTTTAAAAGGGATCTTTTGGGGCACCTGGGTGGCTCAGTTGGTTAAGCATCTGACTTTGGCTCAGGTCATGATCTCATGGTTCAAGAGTTTGAGCCCTGCATTGGGCCCTGTGCTGACAGCTCAGAGCCCGGATCCTGCTTCAGATTCTGTGTCTCCCTCTCTCTCTGCTCCTCCCTCGCTCACACACACTCACTCTCTCTCTCTCTCTCTCTCTCAAAAATGAACGTTAAAAAAAATTAGGGGCATCTGGGTGGTTCAGACAGTTGTGTCTGACTTCAGCTCAGGTCATGATCTCATGGTCTGTGAGTTCAAGCCCCACGTCGGGCTTTGTGCTGACAGCTCAGGCCCAAAGCATGCTTCAGATTCTGTGCCTCACTCTCTCTCTGCCCCTCCCCAGCTTGTGCTCTCTCTCTTGCAATAATAAATCAACTTTAAGAAATATTAAAAAAAATTTTAAAGGAATACTTTGATCATATCAGGTTGGAAATATTTCAGGACATTCTTAGTTATCACAGTGATGTGTGATTCCTATTGTCTTGTATTGACCTGATTCAGGAAAAATAACCATACAACCTCCTATACATTGAAACTTTATTAAATAGTAAGAAACCATCCATATGTTAGTACATGTTTATCAGATTGGTATGTTCCTCTATTACTTGAGACACAGAGCAGTACAGTTTGCTGGGGAAGATAGAAATCAGGCAAAATATAATTTGGGTTACATGAAAAAACTAACCTGCATGTGACAAGAGTCTACAGAAAGTAGTGCCAAATGATGGCCATGTGAAGGGACCAAAAATAAGCTTCTGCTTTCTTAATCTTGAATTATGTTTGTGCTATTTTTGATAATTTTCTAAAATATTACAAAATGTTTATGTCATTATAATAAAGAGCAGATATCAATTTTAAAGAGCAAATATCAATTTATAAACCTCAAGAAAGGACTAAAAATAAATATTTTTAATGCATTGTCTTGGCAAACTCCTTCAAATATAAAGACTCCTAGCACACTGAACTTATTCCCATGAGATTAGTTTGGGAAACACTTTTATTTACACCAAAAGCCTTTTATACAATCTAATACCAACTAAATCCTTGAAGGATTCTGCATAATACAGCACTAAAAAGTACCGCATTCATACTGCCCATTTCTATGCAAAGAGACAGAAAATGGATCATTTGGAAGAAACTAATCTCTACTTATTCCTAAGTTTAATTTTCTGAAGGCTTTGAATCATTTGTATTTAAACTGACTGACATTTCCAGTTTATCCAACTGTTAGCAATATAAAATTGCAGATCACAAAAATCGTGTTTTCTTTAAAATATAAAAAAACACATATTTGGAATCTTCTCAGAGTAAATATATTTCAAAAAGACCTTTCTGCCATTCCCACTTTTATCTCAAAAAAGTGTTTTTGGATTTATAACTATCATCTATCCCTTGCTTTCACCAACTTACTGATTCCTAATAAGGGTTAATACATGAAGGTCTGTCCATTCCACTCATTATGAAGCACGTGCAAACTGCCACAAATAAAGTTGAATGAATCTTTTATATTTTACAGTAAAGATCTTTGTAGTTCAAAATTCTTGCATTTATAACTTCTTGAAATTTATCTATGTCATTCTACTTGTTTTTATTTTTAAAACTACAAAATGAGACAATTCCATTAGTCTCTCTCTCTCTCTCTCTCTCTCTCTCTCTCTCTCTCTCTTTTTAAGTTTGTTTATTTTGAAAAGGATAGCTAGTGAGCAGGGAAGGGGCAGAGAAAGAGGAAGAGAGAGAATCCCAAGCACACTCTGCACTGTCAGCCCAGAGACCTATGTGGAGCTCGAATTGATGAAGTTTTGAGGTAATGTGAGGTTGGTGTGGTCCAAAAGAATTCTTGAAGAAGGCTTTGGAGCAAAAAGGTGATTTGATTAAAGCCTGGGGACAGCACCCATCGGCAGGAAGAGCTGCACTGTAAGTGTGTGGGTGGCTGGGGCATTTTATGGAGGTGGGGAAATAAAGTCTAGAGGGAGTTTCCAAAGAGACTTTCACATGCTAAAGACTTACTGGAGGCCAAGCTATTGTTAAGTTAAAGTTGGTTTTTGCTCTAGCAAGACGTGGGGTTTTCTGATAAACTGGTGGAGACTCTTATTAATTTGACCTTTTGTTTTTAGTCCTTTCCCATTTTGGGGTAGCCAGAAGTGTCCAAAGAATATCACACATGTCCCACAGCAGCGGGGGTGCTGTTCACCTGCACTTGACCTTCAGTTTGTCCCACACTCCCTCATCATAATGACTGGAGCCGAAACCAAAGAAATGGATGCTTAACCCACTGAGCCACCTAGGCACCCCTCCATTAGTATCCCTCCTACACAATGCTTTGCCTTTTATGGCCCATAACTACCACTGTAATCTACATGTTACATTATTATCTTTTCTCAATTTTATAAAATTTATTTTAATCATTTTAACTAGTTAAAACATGGAATGAATGTGAATATTGTATCAGTAAAATTTTTGTTAATCTTTCAATAAAATACATTTGATACAGACTCAACCACTACAGAGAGATCTAGACTAGATTTAGAATAATTTAAATACACAGTCATTTTTAAATTGAAGTAATCCACTAATAACTTGACCAACTTAACCAGTATTGATCCCTTTTATATTACCCACCAAAGTTAGAGAAATCAGAGTTAATTCATACTGATACATTTCCACAACTAATGGTATAATTTAATAAATTATATTATGAATACATTATGAATGGAAAATTGTCATTACACTTAGCTCTGGGAACAATAGCAGTTAATATTTTCTAATATATTTTATCTCATAAGAATAGTTTGCACACTAGTCTCACTTGAAATCTCATCAGAATTGATATATATTCCTTACCAAAATTACACAGTTCTTGTAAAGTGATTCTGAAGAATCTTTTTTGCTTGTTTTATGAAAGGAGAGACCTCATAGATCAAAGTGGAAAAGAAAATATAAAAAACAGCAAACAAAGAATATACACAGTACAGCAGAATAAAAATTTCTAATCAAAGCAGTTCTTTCAGTATATTCTTTTAGAAGGTCAAGAAGTGGTACAAAGGTCTAGGTATATTTTTCCTTACATATTTTTTACTCCCAATAAAACCTTTACTTATCCCAAGAAGGTAGGGAAAATAGGACACAATTCATTTTTAATAGGTTTCATAAAAAGAAGAAAAGTGTAATTATTTTTGTAAACTCTACTTTTCATTTGTACTCCATAGAAAACCAAATTATGGGATAAAAATGCTATCTGATATGGATAAATATGATTTAGTCAGCTAACTATATTATGAAATTCAAAAAAAAAAATATCAAGCATAAAACTTGAGGTAGGGAAATCACTGAGCAGTAAATGAGTTAATTTATGTAATTACATATTCATAGACTCACAGAATGTTAGAACTGGGAGAGTTTTGAAAATATGTTATTTCACAGATTAGGGAATTTTTGCTATGTGCTCAATAAAATTTTGGTGATTAATTTGATACGTTTTTTAACTTTAATAAGCAACTACTTTTTATTATTTTTCATGATAAGCAACAGAAAGATGAGTAGAACATTCCAGTGGCTCCTCTTTAAAAAAATATTATTCAAATTTAGTCTTATTTTATCTTGTAAAGATAGTGGTGGGTGAAGACTAACCCAGTTAAAAATTAGTCATTTTCAGGGGCAACTGGGTGGCTTAGTCAGTTGAGCATTCAATTCTTGATTTCTGCTCAGGTCGTGATCCCAGGGTTGTGGGATGAAGCCCTGCATTAGGCTCTGCACTGAGAATGGAGCCTGTTTGAGATTCTCTCTCTCCCTGCCCTTCTCTCCTGCTTGTGCTCTCTCTCTCTCTCTCTCTCTCTCTCTCTCCCTCCCTCCCTCCCTCCCTCCCTCCCTCCCTCTCTAAAATTTAAAAAAAAAAAAAACAAAAAAAAAAAACAAAAGCATTTGTCCTCATCAAGACCGTATGGTACTGACACAAAAACAGACACATAGATCAATGAAACAAAAGAGAAAACCCAAAAATGGACCCATAACTATATGGTCGACTGATCTTTAACAAAGCAGGAAAGACTATCCAATGGGAAAAAGACAGTCTCTTCAACAATTGGTGTTGGGAAACCTGGACAGCAACATGCAGAGAATGAAACTGGACCACTTTCTTACACCATACACAAAATAAATTCAAAGTGGACAAAAGACCTAAATGTGAGACAGGAAACCATCAAAATCCTAGAGGAGAACACAGGCAGCAACCTCTTTGAATCGTCCATAGGCAAACTCTTACTAGACACATGTCTGGAGGTAAGGGAAACAAAAGCAAATATGAACTATCAGGACTTCATCAAGGCAAAAAGCTTCTGCCCAGCGAAGGTAACAATCAACAAAAGTAAAAGGCAATCTTCAGAATGGGAGAAGATATTTTCAAATGACATATGTGATAAAGGGTTAAGTATCCAAAATGTATAAAGACTTTATCAAACTCAATGCCCAAAAAACAAATAATCCAGCTAAGAAATGGGCAGAGGACACGAAGAGCCATTTTTCCAAAGAAGACATGCAGGTGGCCAAAAGACACATGAAAAGATGCTCCACTCATTCACCATCAGGGAAATACAAGCCCAAACTACTATGAGATACCACTGCACACCTGTCAGAGTGGCTAAAATTCACAACACAGGAAACAACAGATGTTGGCGAGGATGCAGAGAAAGGGAAACCCTCTTACACTGTTGGTGGGAATGCAAACTGGTGTAGCCACTCTGGAAAACAGTATGGAGGTTCCTCACAAAGCTGAAAATACAACTACCCTAAAAATAGAACAACCCAACAATTGCACTAATAGGTATTTACCCAAAGGATACAAAAGTACTTATTCAAAGAGGCACATGCATCTGGATGCTTTAGCAGTATTATCAACAATTAGCCAAATTACAGAAAGAGCCTAAATATCCATTGACTGATGAATGGGTAAAGAAGATGTGTTATACATATACAATGGAATATTACTTAGCCATCAAAAAGAATGAAATCTTGCCATTTGCAATGACGTGGATGGAATTATGCTAAGCATAATAAGTCAGTGAGAGAAAGACCAATACCATATGATTTCATTCATATGTGGAATTTAAGAAACAAAACAGATGAACATAGAAGAAGGGAGAAAAAAAGAGAAAGGCAAACCAGAAGAGACTCTTAACTATAGAGGAAAAACTGAGGGTTGTTTGAGGGGAGGTGGGTGGGAGATTGGCTAAATGGGTGATGGATATGAAGAAGATACTTGTGGTGAGCACTGGGTATTATATGTAAGTGATGAATCACTAAATTCTACTCCCAAAATCAATATTACCTTATATGTTAAATAACTAGAATTTAGATAAAAACTTGAAACAACCAAACAGAAAAATACATATATATACATATATATATATATATATATATACACACACACACACACACACACACACACACACACACACACACAACTCAAGTAAGCTAGCTAGCTAAGCAAAGGGAGCAGGTATCTTGGAGGGAGGATGATGATGGGAAAGAAAACAATGTAGAAGTAAATAAATATTTTTCAGAATGCTAACTTGTGTGAAGAAGAAAAAAACATGGTGGTGAGAAAAATATAGAGAAAATGACATTTCGTGAATCCTGACTGACAAGAAGGAGCCTACAATGAGAATGTAGAGAGTGAGAGAATTTCAGACGAGAGGCTGAAAAACTGACAAGATCTTAAGGTCAGATACGTTTAGAGTATTCAAGAAATGGAAGGGAGCTTTTTGGTTAAAATACATTAACAGGAATTGTATAGGATAAGGCTAGAGATGTACAGGACCAAACAAATACCACTGTAATATTGACAATGTGGAAAATTATCTGAGCCCTGTGATACTGGAAAATCCTCCTGCTTGTTTGTGTTAAGGAACCTTCTTTCAGCATAGAGACACCCATGTGACTTTAATAACAGATGACGAGGCCAAGCTCAGACCCTCCAAATTCTCATTTTTAGCTCCATAAATGATTGGGTGAAGTACATGTATGTACTGATAAATCAGAAAAAAATGATTATTAATCTGACCTGATGAAACTTTAGTTAAGGATCCCTCAAGTCCCTGACTTTGAGAAAACTTCAGCCTTAACTCCTCCTGGGAATAAACTGACCTCTGAGTAAAACATTCTCTAATCTACTGTCTGATTATGCCCCATCAAACCTGTTTATTCCACTTTCCTACACAAAGCTGTATTTAGTGTTGTTTACTCCTTCTTGTAGAAGAAAAAAATCTTTTTTGACTAACCTGGGACACCTTTGCAGTCTCATGGTCAGAGCTTTCTCCATCTTTCAATAGTCCATCCCCTATTACAACTCCTTTTTCCATTCTTATAATAATCCTTTTGAACATAGTGTCCCTTACCTAAGCCCTGATTTTTTTTTTTTTTATTTAATAGGCATCCATGTTATGCATTTAGGATTTTTTAAATTAAGTGCTTGGAAATCCCTGAAATATATAAAATAGGAGACATATGTGATCCACTGGGTTTTACTATATTTCTCTGACTGAGCCATGAAGACAGACTACAGCAAGGCAAGAAGGTCTCTTTAGGATATTGTTGCAAGAATGGAGACTAGAATTTATGGCTTGGGCTGTACTAGGCACAATGGAGGAGGAGGGTTTTAGGAATCAATGTGGAGGTTGTGAAAACAGGATTAGGCTAATGGGTTTAGGCCTGAGTTGTGACAAAAAAAAGAATCAAAGTTGGTTTCTGGGTTCTTGGAAAGAGCAATGGATATAGGAAATTGCGGTTCATTTCTAATGGAGATATCAAGTGACTTATTAAATTTTTAAATCCTGAGCTCAGAGGAAAAGAGAAATATGGTCAGAAAATACTAATCAGAACATCCTTAGCAAAGACATTAAATGAAAGCCATGGGCCAAAGAAAAGAATGAAAACAAAGAGGGGACCTACCCCTGAGCTCTAAGGCACTTCATTTCTGTGAACCTGATGAAAAAGAATCAGCAATGAAAACTGAGGCAGCCAACTCTGACATAGGAGGGAAACCAGGTGACTTAAATGTCATGTCCCACAATGGAAAATCTTTGTAATTTACTTCTTTATTTTGTTCTACTGTTAGAGTATAAAGTACTCCCACCTACTGTTGTGACTAAAGCTAGGTATCCTTTGTTTCACTGACATCTCCCTTTCTTCCCAGTAGTCCACTCTAATTTCTGATCTAATTTCTGGATCAGGTGCTACAGAAATGTGTTCCAATAGGCTCTGCCTATATTTAAAGTTTATCTAACTCTCCTTTCTACTCATTCAATGGCTATATTCTGTATTCTTCACTACACTTTGAACTTGCAGTTCTGTTCCCTCACTTAAGAGAACATTGCAAATACTTGTACAAATTATTAAAATGTAGAAAGATAAACAAGTTGAAAGGGATGATAAGAAATTCTATTTGTGGCACAGTGAGTTTGAGACACCCATTATACTCAGGTCAAGACGAAGTAATGGAAATTTTAAGATGCTTCAGCCTAAGTCCCTAAATACTTTGGGTTAATGCAGTTTTTACAAAGAAAGTTGAGTCTGAGTGTTGTGTGAGAAAAGTTCTCACTTTAGAACTAGAAGAAGGTATTGACCCTACTGAAAGTTAAATTCTCCAACTACAAGAGATGGAACTCTTCAGAATTCATCACTTTAGGGTGTACTTCCACTTCTTCTATAAGTATATTAATATAATTTCATGGGTGGGAAACAAAAAAAAAATCAAAATCCGACAGCTAAGTATCTGAGACCTGATACATATTCTCCATAAATATTAAGACTTCTGTCCTTTCATATTTATAATAGAACGTGAAATATTTATCTGTGCTTCTTGGAGTTTAAGGAAATGCTTGAAATGGAAATACCTAAAATATATTTACTTTTTATTTTATTAATGATACTTTAAAAATAATTTTGAAAGTTACATTAATACCAAATTATTATTGTGGTCCTTCAGTTCAAACGGGTGTAGAATAATTCTTTATATAGTCAAGTGACTATTAATTATCATGGCTGAAATTTCAAACATGTTTAACATATATAAATAAAACTATATATTATATAGCTTTATATTTATAAGTAAATTATTTTATGATTATAATATGCATATATTATAATTATATAAATAACATAAACTTAAATACAAAACCCTATAAATAGTACTTTGGATATCCACACAGATATCACCAACGATGCAATTACTGACTTGAGGATATACATTAAATCATAAAATATTTAATAATGTTATTTTATACAAATTGGTTTTTGCCTACAAAATAAACCATGAATTTTTAATTCTCTTTACTGTTGATCATCATCTTCCTATATCAGGATTAGTTTGTAACTGTGTCATAAAATAATCAGGTGCCTACTGTTTAGGACACAATTTTACCTCTCATTAAAAAATTGTTACCATTTACCACATTTGGGAGAAAATTTCCTAAGTTTTTTTTTTAATTAATCCTTTAAAAAAGTGAAATGTGTAGAAAAAGGAAAACAAATAATTCAATGTAAAGAAATAATTTACCGGGGCGCCTGGGTGGCTCAGTCGGTTAAGCGGCCGACTTCAGCTCAGGTCGTGATCTCGCGGTCCGTGAGTTCGAGCCCCGCGTCGGGCTCTGTGCTGACAGCTCAGAGCCTGGAGCCTGTTTCAGATTCTGTGTCTCCCTCTCTCTGACCCTCCCCTGTTCATGCTCTCTCTCTGTCTCAAAAGTAAATAAACGTTAAAAAAAAAATTAATTTCTAAAAAAAAAAAAAAAAAAACTAAAAAAAAAAAATTAATTAAAAAAAAAAAAAAAAAAAAAAAAAAGAAATAATTTACCTAACATGACAGTAAAAAAGTTAAATTTGATGTCATGCTGGGAATCTTTTTTAGGTAGTTGATTATGTGAATTTTTCTGAAGGCTGATTCATAATTTTGTCTTGATTCTTATAGTGTTTGTAGAACAATAAAAGCTACTAAATTCAAGAGAGTATCAACTAATCTAATTTGAACCTTTCATTATTTATATTCATATTGTTTTCCAACTTCTCTATAACTTTTTTTTAATCTTTCACTAATCTGGTACTTAAAATTATTCAACAGAACTTGGTTTGATTAGTGCAGATTCTGTACCTAAAAGGCAATTTCCAACTGCATAACAATTTGTTAATCTGTCTGGAATGTCCAAACAAAGAAGAAAAAGCTCTTTTCTTAATCAAAATAAAATTTTAGACCACTGGGCCCTATTTGTTCGACAAGTTTACCCTTTGGACTTATTTTGTAGGATTCATTTAATGCTTCCATTGAATGGTCTGGCATTTGAAAGGTTTTAAAATGTGAATTGTCCATTCTACAATGTGGAAAAAAAAATCAATGATTTCTACAAGTGCTAAGGGCATAAAGTATTGACCCATTTAAATCAAGCAGTATAGAATAAATCTGCACAGTTTTAATACTGAATTAATTTTGTAAAACATAATTATGCTGATTTTTTTTATTATATTGTTAAAAGATTAACTTAAAATTAAAATTATGTTTGGGGCCCCTGGGTGGCTCAGTCGGTTAAGCGTCCGACTTTAGCTCAGGTCATGATCTTGTGGTTTGTGAGTTCGAGCCCTACATCGGGCTCTGTGCCAACAGCTCAGAGCCTGGAACCTGCTTCGGATTCTGTGTCTCTCTCTCTGCTCCTCCCCTGCTGGCACTCTGTCTCTCTCTCTCTCTCTCTCAAAAATAAATAAACATTTTAAAAATTTAAAAAAATTAAAAAAATAAAATTATGTTTAATCATTTTATCTGTCAATTTTGTTTTGGTTGACAGATTATCAGTCTGACAGAAGATAATTTACTTATTTTAGCAAATGACTAATCTTTTTTTGGTTTTCATTCAATTCTATTTTTATTGTCTGCCCCAACCAATTTAAACTGGCTAAATCAATGTACAGATCTGTTGCATTTCTAGACATCAACAATGAAGCAGCAGAAAGATAAATCAAGAAATCAATTCCACTTACAACTGCACCAAAAACCATAAGATATCTAGGAAGAAACTTTACCACAGAGGTAAAAGTTCTGTACTCTGAAAATATTTCTGATAACAATGCCAGATACAGATTATGATAGATAGATACACAGATATATTGATAGATATCAGTCTTAAAAGTCTACCTAGTCAATGAAATTACTTAGATACAATGGCAGCTGTATGGGAGAAACAATCAGTAATTGATTTGTCAAATATGAATAATTTTCTATTTTTTTACCTTTGATACTTTTATCAACATAATCATCTATTCTTTTGTTTTGGGAGAAGTGATTTGTTTCACATTCTCTCTCTCTCTCTATCACACGCGCGCACACACACACACACACACACGCAGAAAAGGGAGGGGTGATATCTGAAAGTCTCTTAAAGCATTTTTTCAAAGTATATATGTCATTATTTAGAAAACAGTGAAATGTTCCAAAATATTTCATATCTCTTTAAAATTACTAGAATACAATTAGAGCTATTCTACATATTTTTTGAAATAAAAATTGCTAAGATCTTTGTTTATACATTGGCTAACTGAATTTGCCGTTTAAATATACATATATTAGCATACGATAACACATATAATGTACTGGAAAAGAAGTACATA
Organism: Panthera uncia; assembly: GCF_023721935.1. Lineage (NCBI taxonomy): Eukaryota > Metazoa > Chordata > Mammalia > Carnivora > Felidae > Panthera > Panthera uncia. The sequence continues at coordinate 50,792,703 of NC_064811.1, forward strand.
AGTCAAACTGGAAATTTTCATTTTTTTAGAAAATTTTCCTGGAAGTGAATGCCTTAAAATAAAAATTCAACCAAAATAAAAGGCAAGGAAAGATAATTTAAAATAAGTAGCAAAATGTCTACTTACTGAAATGAAAGAAGATAAATTTAAATAAAAAATGACAAAGAACACATTTTAATATACAAAGAATAAGATGTTTTTGATAATTTGTCATATGATTTTTTTAATATTTATTGTGTGAAAGATTGTATGGTCAGGGGTGCCTGGGTGGCTCAGTCAGCTGAGCAATCAACTCTTGATTTTGGCTCAGGTCATGATCACAGGGTCTTGGGACCACATGGGGTTCGCACTAGGTGTAGAGCCTGCTTAAGACTCTCTTTCTCTCTCCCTCTGCCCCTCTCCCTTGCGCGCGCTCTCTCTCTCTCTCTCTCTCTCTCTCTCTCTCAAATAATAATAAAAAAGATTGTATAGGATTTTTGAGGATAAAAAGGAAAAAATAAAAAGCCATCTTTATTATCAAGGAAATTGTTATAAAGAATATTTAAAAAGTTAATTTTAGGTTGATTATATAGTAACTGATTTTAACCAAAGAATATGTCAACTATTTTAGGGAAATTTCTAAATATATTTAAAACTTCAATTGGGCCTTGAACTTGGAAAAGTAGAACATGTTTCACACTAATGATAAAGTAATCTTAAGTGTTTCCATAGTGATAACATTTACAGAGAACCAATGTTCCCATTTCAACAATGTTCATGGTGACTACAATCCAGATTTGCCAATTTACCATGTAGACTTTTTAATTTCGTTTCATTTTTTTTTTTTTTTTTTTTTTTTTTTTTTTTTTTTTTTT
>NC_064811.1:50793656-50841228 GCF_023721935.1 Panthera uncia
TTTTTTTTTTTTTTTTTTTTTTTTTTTTTTTTTTTTTTTGCTTTTGGCCAGACTACCCTAACTCTCAATAGTTTCCTTGGTTCTTGATGTCCCTCAGAGCTTGACCATCTAAAAGCAGTAACTATAATGTTAGTTAGAGGGAATTTGAATATCCGTTTAAATGTAATGAAAATGTGTGACTGACTAGAGTTGGTCTGGGTGAAAATACAGAGACTATGCATATTAAATTAGAAAGTATGGTATCTTTTCTTGAAAATCTTATAAGTACTAGAATACAAATGCTTCACATTTTAACATAAAATTTGCCTAAAATACATACAGCTATGTACTGAAGGTACTTGCATAAAATAATATTGAACATACATTTTTGTTATATACTATCAATAATAGAGGCATGAAGAGAAAATGATTCCAGTTTTTCCACTTTATTTGGGCAAACTTAACACTACCCTACCTTAGTTATGTCATCTAAAATATAGGAAAAATAACAGTAGGTAGCGGCTAAAAAGACACTTGTATTTGTTAGGGTTCAACCAGAAAAACAGAATCACTAGGAGAAACATATATACATAAATTGCAAAGAATTGGCTTTCTCGATCATGGGGCCTGGAAAGGCAAGATCAAAGTCCTTTGGGCAAACCATAAGAAAGGGCAAGCTGGATGAATCTCAGGCATGAACTAAAGCTGTTATTCATAGGTGGATTATTTTCTTCCATCAGGAACCTTTACTTCAGCTCCTAAATCCTTATACCTAATGAAATCAAGCACACCCAGATTAATTGGGATAATATTAAAGCCAACTAATTATGGACTTTAATCACATATACAAAATACCTATGGGACAAAACCCAGATTAGTATTTGATTGAATAGCTGGAAACCATAGCCTAGCCAAATTGACATATAAAACTTGCTGTGGTAACACTGAAGTCATGCTGTAAATTTCAGACAATAAGATACAATACAGAATAATTAAATAATTATATTTATCTTTAGTTTTATTGTTACTAAAGCTCCATTAAATAGATATAATTTATTACTGATATAACATAAGGAAGCTGAGAAGAGGTACTCGGTGTTGATAATAAGCAAAAAGCGGGAATTAAAATCAATGTTTGAGATAACACATGCTTTCTTTATTTTACACTGTACTGCTCACAGAAATAATGAAACAGAAATAATGTGGACCATTACAGTCCAAGAAGTTTATTTAGAACTATTGTTTTCTGTGATGTATGGACTTCTTTTGTCTTTACTGACTACCTTCACAGTTTATAAGTCCTCAGGTACCTTTGCCATCTTTTCCATTTTAATTGTGAAGTATGCAATTCTATTTCATCTGAAACACACTGATACACTTAAAACAAGTAACTGAATTGCCAAAATTTCACAATTTGCATTGTTTTCTCCCTATGAAGTAAAAATAATACAGATTTTTTCATTAACTATTTTCCTAATATAAGAGGACACATCATCATTGTGTCCATTGTATATTAATTTCTTTTTTTGGCAATAGAATAATATTTTTGAAGGATAATGTGATTTCAACAAATAATCAACTGAAAATACATATAATTAATATGTGTTGTGATAGCAGTATTTGACAGAATATATGTGTGTACCTATCAAATATAACTAAAAGGGTATAAATACAAGATAAAAAATATTTCACAAAAGGTATTAAATATATTATGCTACAGACTATGTGTTGATAACACATGCAGTGCATTTTACACATAGAACTTTAATAAATATTGTTGATTATGTAAATAAATATTTGTACTGCCCATGATTATTATTATTTGCTGTAAGCTGGCTCAAAAGGCAAGCATAAACATTATGTAAGATGGTAAAATGAAATTATGAAGCTAACAAACTTTCCAGAGCTTCAGGACTATCTAGAAATATTTTACCATTATTAGAACAATAGACTGTTAAATATCTATAGCACTTATAACTAATGGACTATTTCTTGATACTGGTGTAAACTTAATCATTTATATTCACTCCAAAGAAGCAGTGAGGTATAAATAAGCTTCAAAAAGTACTGACAATGAATAAATGGAAAGGTAGCCATTTAGGTAAAGATAATGTAAGTAACTTCTTTGCGCAAGATGAATTTCAAGGTTGGTTTGAAGACATAATCTGAGTCTCGATACTAAAAGACATCATTTGAGAGAAGAGCACATGTAAGAAAATAATTCAGGAAAATTTGTAAAATTCTATTAAAATCCCACAACTTTAACATGTTTTATCACGCATTACAAAATTTGTTGGCTTAAAACAACAGAACTATAGCCCACCATTCTGGAGGCCAGAAGTCCAAATTCAAGGTGCTAGAATGGTAGCACTCTCTCCAAAGTCTAGGGGAGAATATTCCCTTACTTCTAGCTTCTAGCAGCTCTATGTGTGGCCTCCGCCCATAGTCACATAACTCCAATCTCTTTCTCTGTCTTTATACAGTCTCCTTTTCTCTGTCTCTGTTCTATATGTTTCTCATATTGATATCTGCCCTTCAATTTAGTGCCCACAAGAATGGAAAAGAAGATATCTTCTTGACATTCTCTTTTTAATTTTTTTTATGTTTATTTCTGAGACAGAGACAGAGCATGAGTGGGGGAGGGGCAGAGACAGACACAGAATCAGAAGCAGACAGAATCTGAGCTGTCAGCACAGAGCCCCACATGGGGTTTGAACTCACAAACCGTGAGATCATGACCTGAGCTGAAGTCGGTCGCTCAACCAACTGAGCCACCCAGGCACCCCGACATTCTTAACTAAATATATCAGCAAGACCTTTTCTCCAAATAAGGTTTCATTCATACCTTCTGGAACATGTCCACATCCTTAATGGGGACATTATTCAACTCATTACATCTACTGCCTCCCCCCAACCCCAATTTATACCCCACATACCAAATACCTTTAACCCACCTAACATCACAAATGCTTCAACCAATTACAGTATCAACTCTAAATTCAAACTCTCATTTAAACATAATCAGCCCAAAAGTCCCCAATTTCATGACTTAAATCAGATACCCATGAGAATCAGTATGATTCATCCTGAGACTAAGTTAATCTCCATCTATGAACTTTTAAAATTAGAAAAAAAAGTATCTGTTTCTATAATATAATGGTGGGGCCAGCATAGGTTAAAGATTCTCATTCCAGTGGTGCCTGGGTGGCTCAGTCGGTTAAACGTCCGACTTTGGCTCAGGTCATGATCTCATGGTTCGTGTATTCAAGTCCCATGTCATGCTCTGAGTTACAGCTCAGAGCCTGGAGCCTTCTTTGGATCTGTGTCTCCATGTCTCTCTGTCCCTCCCTACTCATGCTCTCTCTTTCCTTCAAAAATAAGTAAACATTAAAAACAAACAAAAAAAAAGACTCTCATTCCAAAATATAAAAATTGGAAGGAATAAAGTAGCCACTGATCTGAAGCAAATTTGAAATCCAGCAGGACAAATTCTGTTATTTTTCAATGTCTGAGAATAATCCTCTGTAATTCCATGTCCTGACCTCTGGAACCGCAGCAGCCCTGCCTTCTGCACTGCCCATGGCAATCCTACACATCTGTGCAGTGCATGGAGGCTCCGCTTTCAAACGCAGTCTTCCTTCTTTGGAGGGTAGAACATTTTGCAGCCAAGTAGGTCTCTGAATTCATTCTCTACCCTCATAATTTCTGGAATCCCCACAACATTCTCTCATTCCATCCTGCATTATTATTATTATTATTATTATTATTTCTTCTTCTTCTTCTTCTTCTTCTTCTTCTTCTTCTTCTTCTTCTTCTTTAAAGTTTATTTATTTATTTTGAGAGAGAGAGTGTGCACAGAAGGGGCAGACAGAGAGGGAGAGAGAGAGAATCCCAAGCAGGCTCCATTCTGTCAGTGCAAGGAGCCTGACGCAGGGCTCAAACTCACGAACCCATGAGATCATGACCTGAGCCAAAACCAAGAGTACAACTGAGCCACTCAAGTGTCCCTATCCTGCATTTCTTCTGATATAGAATCCTCAAAATTCTGATCCTCCTGTGTGAAACAGGGGTCCATGCCATTAGATCAGAAGGACCTCTACACATCTTTCCTTATTAAACCCATCTCTATTCCTGGCTTCTGTTGAAATGGTTCAGTAGATCCAAGTGTCACACAACTGTTTTCTTCAGCAAAACATTTAAGCCATACCTTTGGTTCTCTGTCCTGAGCATGCTTTTCCAACAATGAATTTACTAATTTTAGTATCTTTTGCAATCTGGATAGGCCAAGAACTTCCCAAATCACCAGTCACTAAAAACTGCATTCGTTTCTTAGGGCTTCCTTAACAAATTACCACAAACTTTATAGTTTAAAAATAACAAATTTATTTCTCGACAGTCTGGGTGCCAGAAATCTGAAATCAAGATGTCCCCAGGTTTTTGCTTCTCTAAGAGGCTCTTGGAGAAAATCCTTGTTTCTTCCAGTTTCTGGTGACTCCAAGTATTTCTTCTCATGTAGCTGCATAACTCCAATCTTTGCCTCTGTCTTCAGATGGCCTTCTTTTCTCTGTAAGTGTTTCTATTCTGTGTCTCTTATAAGAACACTTGTAATTTTATTTAAACTTCGCTGGGATAATATAGCATGATATCATTTCAAGATCCTTAATTTTGTCTACAAATATCTCTCCCCACCCACATTCCAGAAATTAGATCACATTCATAGGCTCTACAATGTGAATGTATCTTTGGGGAGCTAACATTCAGCCCAATGCAAGGACAATAATAGTGTCCCCGTTCTAATCTTATTAGCTGTGTAAAATATAAAACTAGTTATGTGCAACAGACCCTAAATATTTGAGGTTATATGATCCACCAGAAAGATTTTTTTTTTTTACATCCCTACTGGATAAATCTCTACTACATGTTTAATGTTGATCAAAATAGCTAAGACAGGGGCACCTGGGTAGCTCAGTGTGTTGAGCACCCAACTTCAGTTCAGATCATGATCTCACAGTTGGTGAGTTTCAGCCCTGCATCTGCTCGCTGCTGTCAGCGTGGAGTCGGCTTTTGATCCTCTCTGTCCCTTCACCCTCTCTGCCCCTACCCCACTCACACTCTCTCTCATAAAATAAATAAATAAATAAATAAACATTTAAAAAATAGCTAAGACAGACTTTGTATAAATGTGACTTTTTTAGATTTCAAGTATATAAACATAATAATATAATATATATATATATATATATATATATATATATATATATATATAATATAAACATATAGGCCGATATATAATTCAAATCTGTGGTAGTGAGAAACCACTCTGTCGGCTAAATCCAAATACAAACAAGGCATGAATGATACAGTCAATGAGGTGGTTTTAAATAAATAAACAGAATACTTTGCAGTTATTGTATTTTGCAACAATTTTAAATATAATGATATTCAAAAACTAAACACGAATTCCAGGGAAACATATAAACTTAACATAGGTCAATTACCTGATTAACAAAGAACCAATAAGATGCTGTGACTGGCTCAAAAATCATCTGAAAATTCATGATATATCTAGGTAATTTAGCACAAAAATGGGTGGATGAGATTATTGTGCAAAATGTAAAACTGGTTATGTCTAAAAGACCCTAATATCTGAGGTTATATGATTCACCAGAAAGATTTTTTTTAATCCCTACTGGATAAATCTCTACTAATTAGCAAGTAACTTCATTAACCTTAAGACGTTACAAAATAAAAAAACAATGACACGAACTGAATAGAGTCCCCTGAGTAATATTTGGGTATTTTTTGTTTTGGGGTGTTTTTTAAAGATGTGCCACCATCTTTTCAAGTTTTTTTTTTCCAAAATAGGATAATTTTTCTGACATATTAAATTGATAAATGAACAATTACAAATTACTAGGGATTACCATAATCATATTTACTACTACATAAACTTCAATATATCAAAATGGAAATGCAGCTATGAAAAATAATTGTAATTCTCATTATTTGATTGTAATGCAGATAACTTGAATGTAAGTCGGAAGATAAAATAATGGTGATGCAAACAAATCTATTTCAGGGATTTTGAAAATTATAATTATAAAATAAATTATTATACTTGAGAAAAAGGAATTAATTAATTAATACTTGAGAAATTAAATACTTGAGAAAAAGGAAAACAGAGCAACAGTTATAAACTATATGAGTATTACTAAATATATTAAGTAATATGAATTTATAATCAAAATCTACCATTTATATGTTAATGCATACATGATTACAAATTATACTATTAAGAATATTATTGTATAAATTAAGATAAATGTAGCTGCTATGACATAACCTTAATTCCCTTTTATGAACTATATGTTAAGCTATTTTGTCATCCTTTCTGCTGGCCTAGTTATCTTATTACTAATGAATTTTTTTTATTTTTCATTCAATATAGTGTTCTCATTGTCACTATTAAAGTCACCTGTGGGATTACAATTGTTTCTTCATAAATGTTCTCAGTAAAGGAATTGCTTCAATTGATGAAAGAGTGGAATTTAATATTCAAAACCTGAAACCCTGAACAAGGGAAATTATACACTTATATTTACATTAGAATATTTAAAATGAGCAAATTATAAATACACAATTTTGAAACATTATTATGAATCATTTATTATGAAATCATAATATATTCAAAGTTAAACAAATAATGTACAAGTATATAAGTGGACAAGTAGAGCTAAAAATAAATTGTAGCAGTAGAAATGCAGGGGGAGTGCAATGTTTACTCAATTTATTTAAAGGTAATTTAAAGCATATTCCTAGGTTTTACTTGTATTATTTAGGTTGTAGTATAATTTTACTTAAAGTCTGCAAGTAGATGATACAAAATGATTTACATTTGAAAATCGAAACTTTTAAATATGAAGATTAAAAATTTTAGGGGCGCCTGGTGGCGCAGTCGGTTAAGCGTCCGACTTCAGCCAGGTCACGATCTCGCGGTCTGTGAGTTCGAGCCCCGCGTCGGGCTCTGGGCTGATGGCTCGGAGCCTGGAGCCTGTTTCCGATTCTGTGTCTCCCTCTCTCTCTGCCCCTCCCCCGTTCATGCTCTGTCTCTCTCTGTCCCAAAAATAAATAAAAAACGTTGAAAAAAAAAATTAAAAAAAAAAAATTTTTTTTAAATAAAACTTTTATCTAAGGGATGCCTGGGTGGCTCAGTCAGTTAAGCATACAACTCTTGATTTAGGCTCAGGTCAGGATCTCACCACTCCAGAGTTTGAGCCCCATGTCAGGCTCTGTGCTGACAGAGTGAAGCCTGCTTGGGATTCTCTCTCTCCCTCTCTCTCTGCCTCTCCTTTGCTCTCTCCCTCTCTCTCTCCCTAAATAAATAAACATTAAAAAAAAAAAGACATTCTGAAAACTCGATAATCTAATTTACAAAGAAACTCAGAAGATAGGAGACATGAAAATATATTAAAAATATATATTTCTTGGATGAAAGACCTAAATGTGAGACGGAAAACCATCAAAATCCTAGAGGAGAACACAGCCAACAACCTCTTACAAGCTGTAGTTGTAGCAACTTCTAACAAGATAGGTCTCCTGTGGCAAGAGAAACAAAAGCAAAAATAACATGGCTTCATCAAGATAAAAACACTTCTGCACAGTGAAGGAAATGGGTCAACAAAACTAAAGGCAACTTTCAGAATGGGGGAAGATATTTGCAAATGACATATCTGATAAAGGGTTAGTACCAAAATCTATGAAGAATTTATCAAACTCAATGCCCAAAAAAGCAATCCAGTTAAAAAATGGGCAGAAGATATGAAGAAACATTTTCCCAAAGACACTCAGATGGCTAAGAGACACATGAAAAGATGCTCAACATTACTCATCATCAGAGAAATACAAATCAAAACCTCAATGAGATATCACTTCACACTTGTCAGAATCACTAAAATTAACACAGGAAACAACAGGTGTTGGTGAGAATGTGAAGAAAGGGGGACCCTCTTATACTGTTGGTGGAAATGAAAACTGGTATAGCCACTCTGAAAAACAGTATGGAGGTTCCTCAGAAAGTTAAAAATAGAACTACCCTATGATCCAGCAATTACACTACTTTGTATTTACCCAGAGGACACAAAAATACTTCTTCAAAGGGATACATGCACCCTGATACTCATAGCAGCATTATCAACAATAGCCAAATTGTGTAAAGAGTCCAAATGTCTACCAACTGATGAATGAATAAAGAAAATGTGGTATAGATATAGACATAAATACAAATATAGGTACAGATACAGATACAGATACGGATATTATTCAGCCACAAAAAAAAAAAAAAGAATGAAATCTTGCCATTTGCAATGATGTGGATGGAGCTAGAAAGTATTATGCTAAGCAAAGTAAGTTAGAAAAAGACAAATACCATATGATTTTACTCATCAGTGGAATTAAGAAACAAAACAGATGAACACAGGGGTAAAAAGAAAAAAAGACAGGCAAACTAGAAAACAGACTGTTAACTATAGTGAACAAACTGATGGTTACTGGCAGACAGATGAACAGGGGAATGGGTTAAATGGGTGATGAGTATTAATGAGGGCAGTTGTGATGAGCACTGGGTATTGTATGTAAGTGATGAATCACTAAATTCTATACCAGAAATTAATATTAAACTGTATGTTAACTAACTGGAATTTAAATAAAAATTTGAAAAAGAAGAAAATGTGTATGTATATATATATTTCTACCTTATGAGTTTGGACAAAAATACACATGTATATTTCATACTCATATAAACAGTTTATATCCACATATATCCATATATATGTAGTTTTTATGAGCACCCCAAGACACTAAGATGTATGTGTATACATTTTAATTAACTTATTGTGATGCTAAAGGTTTTTCTTTAATCTGAAAGTTATAATAAACTTTACAATCAATAATTTTTTAAAGAATTAAGTGTTTAAGCTCATTTTGAGAGAGAGAGAGAGAGAGAGAGTGAGCACATGAGCATGAGTTGGGAAGGGGCAGAGGAAGAGAGAGAATCCAAAGCAGGCTCCACACTGTCAGCACAGAGCCTGACTCAGGGATTCATCTCCCAAACCAGAGATCATGACCTGAGCTGAAATCAAGAGTCTAATGCTTAACCGACTGAGCTCCCCAGGAGCCCCAAGAATTAGAGTTTTTAAGATAACCCATACACCAATTATCATTCAACCCTTCCATTATTCAGTAATACAAATATGGAAATAAAAGCTAAATAATTTAACATCCTTCACAGAATTTTTTTTAAGCTTCATTAATGGCTTGTGATTTGGTCAAAAGGTCTTGAATGATTAAAAACTTGAAAAACTAATACAACTCAAATAACCTGATGATGTCTTTTATTTCTTTTTCTTGCCTTAAATGCTGTGGCTAGGACTTTCAATACTATCTTAGATAAAAGTGGTGAGAGCAGACATCCTTGTCTTGTTTCTAGTCTTAAAGGAAAAGCTTTCAGCTTTTCATCATCAATTTTGATGTTAGCTGTGGGTTTGTCATAGGTGGCCTTTATTACGCTGAGGTACATTCTCTATACTTTTTTTGAATCAATGCTTTTTTAAATGAAAATTGGTAGAGCTATGCCATGTCACTTTTTTTTCAATAAAAGAATAGTGTGCATGTTTCAGGTTATAAACAATCCTTCAGAAATCAGTTTCACACAAAAGTTATTTTTATGTTGAGTAGATATATACACATTCTGTAAATACACTCACACGTACATAGATATAAGTGGGATTTGTCTACTTCTTGTGGTTATTGATTTTAAAGCATGTTCAGTTCACTTCAACCTTGTGTAGATTTTATGTAGAGATTTTACTGCTTTTCTGGTTACTTTTCTCATTATTTTTAGTTATAATGGTACAATTATTATCATGGTACATGATACATGGGGCAATTTTTCAAGTGTCCTAAGTAGTAGGAATAACTTTGCTTCAATCATTATAAGGTATCTAAGATTGATGACACCACTACAACCAATTCTTTAAATCTGTCACACTGGAATTCTCAAATGATTAGGAATTACTCTTCTGTGGCTGTTGTTTGCAAAGAGCAGCTAACCAAAGCATACAGTGCATAGTAAAAAAGAAAACAATGATAAGAGAATAAGAATTCAGACACTGCCAAATGCAGTCTTCTTGACATTGAAAAATGATCCCCCCACTTTTTTAATGAACGTAATTTTAGCAATCTTATGTGATTTAGTGACTGAATACATGGTCCAAAACTATTATTTTTCTGACAACATATATGGATCTTTTCTGAGACTCATGAACTAATTAGACACGTATGACTTTTTGCTTTATACAGAGCTGGGACTTGGTTCTTGTTCAGAGTGATGTCTTCAATTTAAAATGGGATAGAGTTAGCTAAGGAAGAAATATGAAACAGGTGTCCAAATCAAGAAATGGGTATTGTTGGCTCAAGCTGATCTAGAAAAGTGTGTGTATCTGACCAGGATTTGAGGAGCAAGTGAGAAGAGAAAAGAATACAAGTAGTCTAATGTGGAAAGTAGATTGCTGTCAAGGATTCCTAGGAATAAATTTAATGCATTTGTGAAATTGTGTATATATTTTAATGGATTCTGCCTTTGATGGGTCAGAGAAGAGATGATTAATGCATCACTATACTACCCATACATGCTGTGGTAAAGTATCAGAAAGCTTAAGAAAATAGATAATAGAAATAACAATAATAATAATAATGGAAAATTACTTTTTTAGTTATGTACTTCATTGCATTTTATCAAAAATATTCTGTAAAGCGTAGAATGGTAAAATGGAAATAATGAATTCACAGAATCTTGAATATAAAGATATTTATAGTAAAATATATTTCTAGGGGTGCCTGGGTGGCTCAGTCAGTTGGGCATCCGGCTTTGGCTCAGGTCCTGATCTCACAGTTTGTGAATTCGAGCCCTGTGTCCAGCTCTGTGCTGATAGCTCAGAGCCTGGGGCCTGCTTGTGATTCTGTGTCTCCCTTTCTCTCTGCCCCTCCCCTGCTTGTGCTCTGTCTCTCTCTCTCTCAAAAATAAATGAAATGAAAAAAATAAAAAATAAAAGAAAATACATTTCTATACAAATAATTAACAACAACAACAAAATTCTTAACACTACCAAGTATTTACAGCAAGTTTACAAGATGCAGGTTGATAGAAAAGTGTTCATTGTTGTTCTATATATCATCAATGAACAACTGGATTTTGAAATTAAAAACACAACACCATTTACATTAGCACATACACATAAAACATGAAGGGCTTTAGTATAAATCTAACATAAAATGTACAAAATCTATATGAAGAAATCTTTAAAAAGAAATGCTGATGCAAGAAATCAACAATCTAAATGAATAGTAAGATATTCCATGTCTGTGGTTAAGAAGAATAAGTATTATTAAGATGTCAGTTCTTCTCAACTTGATAGCATAATCGCGGTCAAAATCCCAGCAGCTTATTTTTGATATCAACAAACTGACTCTAAAATTTAGATGGAAAAGCCAAAGACCCAGAATAGCCAACATAGCACTGAAGGAAAAAACAAACAAACAACAACAACAACAAAAAACTCAGAAACTGACACTGACTGACTTCGATATTCGTTGTAAGTCTAGTAATCAAGACAGTGCGGTACTGGCAAAAGAATAAGCAAATGTATCAATGGAACAGAAGTGGAAGTTCTGTTAACTAACTTTGACAAAGGAACAAAGGTAATTCAGTGGAGAAAGGATAATCTTTTCAATAAATATGCTGGAATAACTGAAAATTCACATGCAAAAAAAAAAAATCGATACAGAGTAAGATTTTACACTCTTCCCCATACACACACACACCCTCAAAATTTATCATACACCTAAATTTAAAGTGCAAAACTTAAAAAACTTGTAGAATATAATAAAGAAGAAAACTGATGACCATTTTTTTTTCATATTTTAAGCAATTAAATTAACATTTATTTCCATTTGGATTAAAATATACACATCATAAACTACTTACTGTTCCCTAATTTCAGAATATTATATAATTACCCAAGCATTGGGCTAATGGATGGATTCTGGACATGGGCAGTGAAGAAAGAGGAACAAAGAACTCAGGAACCTTAAGATTGCTTTTTCTATTTTAAAACAAAACTACTGACTGACGAGCTACTTTAAGTGATTTTCCTTATTCATAATGGTGATGACTCTTTAGATACAACACCAAAAGCATAATTATGAAAAAAAATGAGGGGCGCCTAGGAGGCTCAGTTGGTTGAGCGTCTGACTTCTGCTCAGGTCATGATCTTATGGTTCGTGAGTTAGAGCCACGCATCGGGCTCTGTGCTGACAGCTCAGAGCCTGGGGCCTGCTTCGGATTCTGTGTCCCCTTCTCTCTCTGCCCCACCCCTGCTTGTGCTCTGTCTTTCTCTGTCTTTCAAAAATGAATAAACATAAAAAAAAAATGGTAAGTTGGGACTTCATTAAAATTAAAAACTTCTGCTCTGTGAAAAAACAGTTAAGAGAAAGAAAAGACAAGCCACAGACTGGGATAAAATATTTGCAAAACATATTATTTAAAAAACTGGTAACTAAATTTTTAAAAAGAACTCTTAAAACTCAACAGTGGAAAACAACCCAATTTTAATCTTTTTTTTTTTTTTTTTTTTTTTTTAATCTGGAGTTCCTGGATGGCTCAGTTAAGCAGCTGACTCTTGATATTGGCTCAGGTCCTGATGTCACAGTCATGAGATCAAGTCCCATTCAAGCTGCGTGTGGAGCTCCGCTAGAGATTCTCTCTCTCTCTCTCTCTCTCTCTCCCTCCCTCCCTCTCTCTGTCTCTCTCACTCTGCCCCTCCCCACCCTTGCACGTGTGCTCTTGCTCTCTCTCAAAAAAAAATGAAAAAAATATATATATTATATTAAAATAGGTAGAAATCTGAATAGATACCTCACCAAAGAAGACATACAAATGTCACATAATCATAGGAAAAAATACTCAACAGCATGTGTCACTAGGAAATTGCAAATTAAAACAGTAATAAGATATCACTATACAGCTATTAGAATGGGTAAAACTCCAAACCCTGACAATACCAAATGCTGGTAAAAATGTAGATTAAGAAGAACTCTCATTCATTGCTGGTGAGGATGCAAAATGGTACAGCCACTTTGGAACACAGTTTGACAGTTTTATACAACACTATTTACAGAATACCAACATGATTGGGCAATCCTGCATCTAGGTCAAATGACCCAAAGGAGTTGAAAACTTATATACACAGAAATCTGCACATGAATGTTCACAGATGCTTTATTCATAATTGCTAAGACGTGGAATCGGTCAGCTGTCCTTCAATAGGAATATGGATAAGTAAAATGTTATATACATTCATACAATTGAATAGCATTGAGAAGTAAGAAAGTAATGAGTTAATCAAACCACAAACAAAGACATGGAGGAACTTTGAATGGTATTGCTAAGTGAAAGAAATCAATCTGAAAAGGCTACATATTGTATGATTCTAACTATAAGACATTCTGGAGAAGGCAAAACTATGGAAATTGAAAAAGAAAAAAAAACACAAAAACCAAAACAGTGATTGTCAGGAAGCTGGAGAAGGCTGGACATAATGAATAGATGGAGCACAAAGCAATTTTGGGCTGTGAAACTACTCTGTACGATATTTTAACAGTACATGTGTGACATTATGCATTTGCCCAAATCCTTAAAACCATATAACACAAAGAGAAAAAGCTCTTAGGTAAAATGGACTTAATAATGTACCAATGCTGGCTCATCAACTGTAATATAATTACAATTACTGTGCAGGGGGACAAGGGGATTATATAGGATTTCTCTGTACTTTCTTTTTTTTTTAAATTTTTTTTTTAATGTTTATTTATTTTTGAGAGAGAGAGAGAGAGACAGAGCATGAGCGGGGGAGGAGCAGCAAGAGAGGGAGACACAGAATCCGAAGCAGGTTCCAGACTCTGAGCTGTCAGCACAGAGCCCGACACGGGGCTCGAACTCACAAACCACGAGATCATGACCTGAGCTGAAGCTGGACCTCAACCGACTGAGCCACCCAGGCGCCCCTCTATACTTTCTGCACAATTTTTCTACAAATTTAAAAAGTGCTCTAAAATTAAAATCTATTAAAATATAATTTTAGACTTTTTATAATCATTAATGTTTATTTATTTAATATTTATTTGTTTTTGAGAAAGAGAGAAAGAGAGAGAGAGAGAGAGAGAGAGAGAGAGAGAGAGAAAGAGAAAGTGTGATGGGGGAGGGGCAGAGAAAGAGAAACAGAAACTAAAGCAGGTTCCAGGTTCTGAGCTTTCAGCACAGAGCTCGATGTGGAGCTCGAACTCATAAACTGTGAGATCATCATCTTAGCTCACAACCTGACCTGAAGGTGGACACTTAACCAACTGAGCCACCCAGGCACCCCCAATTTTGTACTTTTTAAACACAGCTTTTTCTTTTCTATTTTTTTTTTTTTTTATCATAGGTAACTGTAGCAGATTCAAAGTAAGGAGAAAATGTACATCTCCCTTGGCTTTGACTTGCATGTCATTTTATTTTTTTCATTTGGTTAAAAAAGGCAACCACAGATTAATTATATTTGTGACCTCCAGTGTGTAAAACACTGGTTTTAATTCTGTCCAGAACACCAGGTATTTATAATTTCATAGAAACATGTATGGAATCAATCAGAGATGTGGAGGCTTTCTGTAAATAAATGTAAGGCACAAATAGTGACTTATGAAGCAGGGTCTTTAATCTAAAGCACTTCCTAAATATTTACTGTTGTGACGTTATTCCACCTCCTACACCTTACTCTGAAACCATATGAGAACAACATGCTAAAAAAAACACTGAAAGTATCACTACACTTACATCAGTAACTTATGAATTAATTCTGAAAGCCTGGCACAATTTAAACTTTTACAAAGTCATTGTTTTTTTTAGACATCTATTTCTTTTAAAGACTGCTTCATTTCTTTAGTATGGCAATTTCAAATAATATGTTGCTCTAAAATAATTATCTTGTTTTTAACATATATGAAGAATGCTTCAAGGACACCAGCGTGGCTCAGTAGGTTAAGCATCCAACACTTGATTCTGATTCATGACCTCACAGAGGTGGAGCCTTGCATCAGGCTACATGCTGACAGAGCATAGCCTGCTTGGGATCCTGCCTCCCTCTCTCCCTGTCTCTCCCGTGCTTGCTCTCTATTTCTCTTTCAAAATAAAATTAAAAAAAAAAAAAAAAAAAGATTGCTTTAGAAATTTATATGTACAAAGTTTATTTATTTTGAGAGAGAGAGTGTGGGAGAGAGAGAATCCCAAGCAGGCTCTATGCTGTCAGCGAAAGAGCCCAACAATCAGATAAGTCGATTTATCTTCACCTTTCCTTCTTTTACTCCATCCCATTTTGTTTCAGTACTAATCAGAAATCACATTCAAACAATGATAGTTAATAAATACAGAGCTTAATGCAATTTATCTGTTCTCTATCCGCTTATATTCATTAAATTGAATGGTTTCATTTTTATTAAAAATGAGGGTATTCTCAGAAATATGAACCTTTTGGGGCACCTGGGTGGCTCAGTCAGTTAAGCGTCCATCTTTGGCTCATGTCATGATCTCACGGTTCATGAGTTCGAGCCCCGTGCCAGTCTCTGTGCTGACAGCTCAGAGCCTGGAGCTTGCTCTGGATTCTGTGTCTCGCTCTTTCTTCCCCTGCCTCTCTCTCTGTCTCTCTCTCTCTCTCTCTCTGTCTCTCTCTCTCTCTGTCTGTCTCTCTCAAAAATAAATAAACATTAAAAAAAATTTTTTTAAAGAAATACGACCTTTTTAGGTTTCCCATAAAAGCATATGTTGAAAATCAATTTAAGGAAGGGTATCTAAGCTTGTACATCCTAGCCTTCATATCCTTCAGCAAAAAGTCTTGCTGGAATAACATAGGTTAAAGATGTGACAAAATAATCTTAATAAAATTATAACATCTCCAAAAATATTTCTTTGAAAATAATAAAAAGAAAATAAATTTGAGTGGCTCAAGTAGAAAATTATGCTCTCATAGAAACAAAAGGTAAAGTTAGAGATTATTTACTTGTGAATATGAACTTTAAAAGTAATAAAGTAGGTAAAAGGACAGTAATATATTCACTTTGGAAGTTCTAATAGAGAAAGCATTTTTATCCCATTAAAATTGATCAAATTAAGACTTCCATTAAAAAATAATAACATTTGAGGAAAAATAAATTTATTTCTATCTTTAAATAAAACACATTAGTTCAATATTTAACAGAGCTTACCTTGACCTCCATTTGGAAAAAGAGATATATGTGGTAGAAATATTATGAAAATATTTTTTTCAATATTTGCATCTGAAATATAGCAGGAAAATTAACAGAAGAATATACTTTTGCTTCAGGCATCCCTTCCTTCAGTCACTCTATATACATTTCATTATTCTCTTCACACACACACAAGATACACAAAAACCTGCATTCAATTTGTTTTCATTTGCATTTAGTTTTCTTCCTTTTATCAATTTTTTTTAATTTTTTTTTTAATCTTTATTTATTTTTGAGACAGAGAGAGACAGAGCATGAACGTGGGAGGGTCAGAAAGAGAGGGAGACACAGAATCTGAAACAGGCTCCAGGCTCTGAGCTGTCAGCACAGAGCCCGACGCGGGGCTCAAACCCACAGACCGTGAGATCATGACCTGAGCCGAAGTCGGACACTTAACCGACTGAGCCACCCAGGCGCCCCTCTTCCTTTTATCAATTAAAAAAAATATCTGATAAATGGATTCTCTATGCTTTTGTGATCTGATATTATTTGATTTTAGCAGCAACTTTTGAGTTAAGACTATTTAATACTGGAAGGCTCTCTATAAACATGTTTATGCAACATGGCAATGAAATTTTATTTAGTTGATTTTTAAGTTTACTTATTTTGAGAGAGTGAGAGCACAATCAGGGAAAGAACAGAGAAATAGGGATAGAGAGGATCTCAAGCAGGCTCTGTGCTGACCGCACACAGCCCTATACGGAACTTGAACTCACGAACCATGAGATCATGACCTGAGCTGAAATCAAGGGTTGGATGCTTAACTGACTGAGTCACCCAGGCATCCCAAATTTTATTTAATTGTGATTATGGTTTTAAATTTTATTATACATATACTCAGACTGCAAGATACTATTTAGA
The DNA here is from genome assembly GCF_023721935.1 of Panthera uncia. NCBI lineage: Eukaryota > Metazoa > Chordata > Mammalia > Carnivora > Felidae > Panthera > Panthera uncia. The sequence goes on from NC_064811.1 coordinate 50,810,889, forward strand.
AAAGAAGCTTCACAACTATATTAAATACAAATTGGGGTTTGATGATTTCATATCTTATCAAAACCTGAAAACTGTATTAAACACAAATTGGGGTTTGATGATTTCATACCTTATCAAAACCTGAAAAAAATGAATCTTCACAATTCTTAGATGAACCTGTTGTGCTAGGTAGAGTTTGGAAAGCTGCATGCCTAAGCCAACAGTGGAAAACTTTAAATACTGCCTATCAACCTCAAATGTCAATGGAAGATTATTAGTAATAAATATCCTGGGGAGCTCTAATTACCTCCTACTGCTCCACTGCTTTAGAGAAGATGTTCTATCCACACAGGTCATGCTGTGTAACATATTCATCAAATATTTTCTGTGCTAATGAGAATTTGTACAGGAAAACAAACAAAAAATAATGCTTTATCAAAAACAACAGTGAAAGAACAGCACATACCAAAGCAAAGAATTCTTGCCATTAAGAAATAAAATCTCCAATTTACAAAAATCATACTGACTGGTATTATACCTTCTTTAATATTCTGTCTGGAAACAAACAGGTAAAGAGGTATTTACACATCATTAAGGCTATTTTATTTGTCCTCCATCCTTTCAGAATGAGGTACTACATTTTTGCACACTTGAAAATCACTTTAAAAATGCATCTCTAGTGCCACAAGTTTCTCTTCCATTGTCATCATATGAGTTATTTAAATATCTAGTATATTCAAAATGTTATTCATTTATGGGGATATTTTCACAGTTATGACATGAAAAATTTTAATGTGCCAGTTCTTTTAAATGTAAGTCTGTTTCCCTAAAAGATAACTTTCCAGAAAAACAAATGGCATTAAAATTTTTTTAATCCAAATTAGGATTTGAATTTTAAAATTTCATAGGTCTATTTTAATGTTCTTTACATTTTAACAAAAGACAGAAAGATTAACATAGATTTGAACTGTGTGGGCCCACTCATATGTAGATTTTGAACAGTACAATACTGTAAATGTATTTTGACTTTCTAATAATTTTCTTAATAACATTTTCTTTTCTCTAGCTTCCTTTACTTATGAATACAGTGTATAATAAATATAACATACAAAATATGTGTTAATCAATATTATGTGTTTATGCCTTTATCTGTAAGGCCCCCAGTCAACAGTAGGCTAACAGTAGTTAAATTTTTGAGGAATCAAAATTTAGACGTGTGGGACATCACTGTGTCTAACCTCCATGTTGTTCAAAGGCCAACTGGGATTGAAAATTATTTTGGGGGCACCTGGGTGGCTCAGTCAGTTAAGTGCCCAACTCTTGATTTTGGCTCAGGTCATGATCTCATGGTTCAAGTTCTGCATTGGGTTCTGTGCTCACAGCACAGAAACTGCTTGGGATTTTCTCTCTACCTCTCTCTTTGCTCCTCCCTCTCTTTCTCTCAAAATAAATAAATAAACTTAAAAAATTATTTTTTAAGATCCTTCACTGAGTTATTACAACTATCTACGTTCTAGAGTTTTTAAACAACTGAACATTCTGCTAATCATCTGGATTTCAGTTGGTTATTTTTTCATTGGTTCCACGTCTGCTGCTTCCTCTCACACCAGGTCCTTCAAAAAAACTGATGTCTTTTTCATCCCATAACCTTCCTACTGCAGAATCCACAATCTCTTCAAATTCCTTTTTTAAAGTGACAACCTTAAAATATGAGATTTCTACAATTATAGTTATCTTAATTATTCTCTTTCTACAATTAGACTTCCTGATCTACTTCACTTGTTCACTATATGAAATTATAGTGTATCTGATGGACTCTCTCCCCTGCTATATTAAAAACAGCATGAAAGCAGTATCTGACTGCTTCCCCAAGGTTTAAGTGTTCTAGGATACAGTAAGTATGAAAATGGATTAAATCAACATTAAGCATTTTTAATTTCATTTAAATTTAATTAATTTAATTGTCTATAAGCCTACCTCAAATCTCCAGAAGATTTTTATTTAAATTTATTCAAATAAATTACTATAAAACATATTATTTATGTCAAAGTTTTTATGAGAATTAAATGAATATATATATGTATATGCATACACACATACTAGAAAAGTTCTTGGCACACAATCAACATTTGTGAATTTATTTAATAATGGTTTTTTTTGTAATTTATCAAAGAATTTTTTTACACAACTGTCTGTGAAATTCTAATATACTATATCTAAAACTTATTATTGGGACAATTAAAATTATACAGACCACTCTTTTATAGAAGCTATTTTGGTAGTGGGAAAAACAAAACACTTTAAATTCTAGAATTTAATATCATCATTCCTAAAACATGGATCATTATTTTGAGAAACTTTATGTTTTCCAAATTAATATTTTATGTCTACAGTCACACAACACACACACACACACACACACACACACACACACATCTCATCTCATTTTGGATAAAATTATTCTATATCCTGGCAACCAGGATACTAAATTATACCTTATTAACTGCCTGCCTAAAAGTACTGAGAGTACTGACTTTGGACTCAGAATCCTGGATCATTTTTACCATGTTCTTCCATTTGGTAATGTACCTTAAGCAAGCTATACACACTTCTGAGGTTCTATTTCTTCCACTGTGAAATAAGGAATATGATTCTATTCCTCAGAGTGTGGTTATAAAGATTCAATTAGATGATATATGAATCAATATGCCTAGAATTCAGTAAAGATCTAATAAATGCTACATAGATGCTGTATTATTTTTATTTATTACTAGGTTCCAAAGCATTCACTCTTAGAAACATAGGTTGAGAGGAATATAGCTGTAATTTGAGATGGTGATTCAAAAGGGGGTAGACACAGAAACCTTAGACAATGGAAATCAAATTCTACAAAAAAATTATTTATAACTCCTAAACATATTTGTGCCTAAAACGAATTTAAAAATCTCGGGGCGCCTGGGTGGCTCAGTCGGTTAAGCGGCCGACTTCGACTCAGGTCATGATCTCACGGTCTGTGAGTTCAAGCCCCGCATCGGGCTCTGTGCTGACAGCTCAGAGCCTGGAGCCTGTTTCAGATTCTGTGTCTCCCTCTCTCTGACCCTCCCCCATTCATGCTCTGTCTCTACCTCAAAAATAAATAAACGTTAAAAAAAATAAAAATAAAAATCTCTTTGAGGGGTGCCTGGGTGGCTCAGTTGGTTAAGCATCCTACTTAGGCTCAGGTCATGATCTCACAGCTTGTGAGTTCAAGCCCCATATAAGGCTCTCTGCTCTCAGCACAGAGCCAGCCTGCTTTGGATCCTCTGTCTCTGTCTCTCTCTCTCTCTCTCTCTCTCTCTCTCTGCCCCACCCCGGCTCGTGCTTGTGCTCTCTCTCTGTCAGAAATAAATAAATATTTAAAAAATAAATAAATAAAAATAAAAATCTCTTTGAAATCTCTGAGTTAAGTTCATCTTCTATGTGAATAATTTATAGTAGTAAATGTGTGGAAACCAAGGATCATCATTTATAACAAAAACTATATTCATATTTACTTTTAAAATCTGCAGTGTTACTCCATGTTTGGATACCTGTTGTTTTTTTTTTTTTCCATATGTTTTCTTTGAAAATATTTCCTCTCCAATTTAGAAAAGTGGATTGGAATGAAAGAAACTTTTTTACTATTTGTATTAATCTAAAATTCTACAACCTAAGTAAATAAAGCAAATACGAAGTAAGTTCTACTCTAAACCTAAAAAGAAGTTTAAATAATTGCTTAGGATTCTAGTTATTAGTTGAAAGTATAATTGAGGACAAATAATGAAAAAAGGAGCCTCATTATTTTAAAATGAAAGCTTAATGTTTTATCTTAACTGATATGTGAATATGCAGATTTTTAAATTAATTAAAAATATGCAGCATTTATGTTTCTGTTTCACAACTCAGGTAAACCAAAAGCTACTTCTCTAAGTTTTTATGTAAATTCCAGTTAGTTAACATACAATGTAATATTAGTTTCAGGTGTAGAATTTAGTTATTTAAATTAATAGAATATTCTTATTGAACTCATCATGTCTCTGATCAAGTAGTGATGAAATGAGATAGATTTAATTTGCAAATTAACATTGTAAGTTTGTCCAGGTATATATTATTCCTGGGTTTTGGATTTTTCCTAAGAATTTAGAATGCATAAGCAAGAATGTGTCAACAAGCAGTAAGTAATCATCACAGTTAGATTTTGTCTCATGTGTCAGTCCTCATAAGAAAATATATTAAACAGGGGCGCCTGGGTGGCGCAGTCGGTTAAGCGTCCGGCTTCAGCCAGGTCACGATCTTGCGGTCCGTGAGTTCGAGCCCCGCGTCAGGCTCTGGGCTGACGGCTCGGAGCCTGGAGCCTGTTTCCGATTCTGTGTCTCCCTCTCTCTCTGCCCCTCCCCCGTTCATGCTCTGTCTCTCTCTGTCCCAAAAATAAAAAAAAATAAAAAAACGTTGAAAAAAAATATATTAAACAGTAATATAGGCCAACTTTTGAGGGTTAGCCTATTGGAGAATCCTTATTTCTACATGACATTTATTTTTAAAGACAATTGTAAACTAAGTTAACATACAATCCATTACTCTTCCTGTTACAGTTTTTACTTATTCTGTACAGAAAATAATTTTTTTAATATCACAGACTAATTATGAAATCATCTTTTTTGCAGTTAAATAATTGAAAACAAAGGTGAACAAGTATATAAAACATGATACAATGTAGTGTGCATGTCTACACATAATAGAGATACATGTATTATGTGTATACATATACATATGTGTGTATATATATGTATATACACACACATATATTGTATACACATGTACATACAGTAAAGCCTTGGTTTCTGAGCATAATTCATTCTAGAAACATGCTTGTAATCCAAGCACCTATATATCAAAGCAAACACTCTCTATTGGCTCAATGGAATCTTTTTCTTTTCGTGCAATGTTAACAAGGAACCTATCCAATGACACTTGTGTTTGTCTCCTTTTGAGAATTTCACATAAGTATGACACTGCATTGTCATTAAACTGATTGATTGCTTGCACTGCTACAGCATTATTCCTGTGGTGCTTTTCTACAAAATTTTGCACTGTTTCCCAAGATATAAAATCTTGCAATTTTGTCTACTTGCATACCCGTGTTTCTCGATGATTTCCTTCTTAACTTCCACCGCAATCATCTCCTTCTTATCACCTTTTTTTTTCAACTTTTCTCTGCATGGGGACCATTGTATACGCTCCACAGATGTTGACTACAGTATGGTATTAATAAACTCTTGTCATATACTGCATTTAATGTAACTGGCAATAAGGCAGGAGAGGAAAAGGTCTATATCTGCAGGCAGCCTGACCTAGAATGAAGCAAAACATACCTAAGCTTACTCTCGTATGGAAAATAAAGGAGTGTCTGTAGGTGTTCTGAAGTGACAACAAATACACTAGTGCCAGTCGTGAGCACCTTCCAACATTCCAAAAAAATCACTGATTTCTGCGAAACACTGCGGACTGAGATGGAGCACCTGAGCATGAGTGATGATCACCCACAATCCCACAGCAAGAGACAGAGAAGAATTATTGGCTCAGTTGTGATGTGACATTCAGCGTCACGTCACATACTACTCGTACTGCAAGACACTGCTCATTTATCAAGCTAAAATTTATTAGAAATGTTTTCTTGTCTTGCAGAACACATGCAGAAGAAGTTACTCATAATCCAAGGTTTCACTGTATTTGCCTACATATATACATACATACACACAAGTATATACACACATACACAAAGATTATCATGGATATATGCATATGTAATTGAATATTCTGTCCTCTGGCATGTAGAGAAATGCATGACCATATATAATGAATACAATATATATATTTCACATATGTATTCCAAATCACATACTCCTAAACAAAGTCAGCTAGCTACACCCCAAATCAGTGCATATTATAAGTGGATTCTAGCTCACTTCAAGCTTTCTTTCAGTGAATAAGCATTGAAGTGGCTTTGCTTCATCTTTACAAAATTGAAATTTAAAACAATATGTAACTCATAGGGCATTTGTAAAAATTAAGTACAAAAATGCATGGTAAATGATTTTCATAATATCTATATATGTTAGCTAATATAATTATCACGATTATAATTACCAGTAGGGCCTAAAATAAGAATATACTATATCATAAGATATCGGCTCACAGAATTTTATATCCTCCAATGTCTATAAACTATAAAACATTTCTATTCTGTTAATGAGTTTAATAACTTTGTAGATACTTTGACATTTATAATCCAAAGTTTTGAAGAGCATTAGCTCCAGAAATCTTCATTATTTTTAAAGATAAATATTTTAGAATATCAATATTAAAATATGTCAAAGTATTTTACAATTATTTAAACTGTATGGAACATTATAAATAACATTTTTCTTTTTAAAATACATATATTTGAGGGGGTGCCTGGGTGGCTTAGTCGGTTGAGCGTCCGGCTTCGACTCAGGTCATGATCTCAGTTTGTGAGTTCGAGCCCCACGTTGGGCTCTGTGCTGACAGCTCAGATCCTGGAGCGTTTCAGATTCTGTATCTCCCTCTCTCTCTGTTCCTCACTCACTTGTGCTCGCTCTCTCTCTCAAAAATAAATAAACATCAAAAAAAATTTTAAATACATATGTTTGAGTCTATGATACAAGAAACAGACACGCATGAATGCTTTTTCAAAGTCTAATATTTTACTAGAGCACTGAAATATTTCAATTGTTTGTTAAAAGATAAACTGAGGCATATTAAAAACATTAAGGGTTTATTTGAGCAAAACTGATTCAATACAGCAAATAGAAAGAAGCTCAGAACAGCTGTACAAAATGAGACTTTTATAGAGAGAAGGAAGCAGGAAAAAGGAAGTTATACTGGCAAAAAAAGCAGGCTTGTTATTGCAAAGTTACTTTCCTTTAGACAATGGGAGGGATCCATTAGGCAGATCATCTAACTAGTGTTGATCGGGTGATTCCTGATTGACAGGTTTTAAAACTTCATTTCTAGGAAAGCTGTAACTGTCAAATCTCAGTTTGGTGACATGGTACTTATTATAAGTGACTCCATTTTGGGCCTGTTTTATTTTCAACATGTTGAACATCTCTAAAAATGTCTATAGAAATGTACCGCTAGTTATATATATTATGTATATTATCTTTTCAACTTAATACATCAATGAAAATTATTATATTCCAAATAAATTTTACATAATTGGAAACAGAAGAGTCAGGCAATGTATACTCAGTAAAATTTTGACTTGTTTACTGATGTAGAATCTTTTGGAACATAGCTTCTAACCAAGGGACCCATATGCTGAAGGATGTGTTCTGAATAGCACATGACCCTGGGATCCACAATTTTTCCCATACACCACATCACCCAGAGGTACACAACCTGAAACAACACTGAAATGTTGTGTCATTCCAGAGTCACACAACACTGGCATACGAAAACCTTGGCTATAACCCCTGGAGGGTTTGAGTGTCATTTTTCAGGATGCAGCATAGGCACTGACACACACAAAAAAATGATATACTGTATAGAGGTAGAATCGATTCATCCAACCATCATTCCCAATATCCTACTTGCAAATTTTTTTTTTTTTCATTCCTCCTGGAGGCTGTATCAAGTAGAGGACTGTTCAGTAAATATTCAATTCCCATTGCTCCCAACCCACTCATACACATGCCATGGAAAGATTATATTTTTCTGCTCCGTTGATGTTGAATTTGGCAATATAATCTGCTTGGCTCCTTAAAGTATATTTCCCCACACTTTGACTTTGGGCTCAGACAGTGACTTGCTTTAATCAGCGGTATGGTAGCAGAGATGACTCATGCAAAGGCTTGATGTGCACTAGCATAGTTAAACAAGGACGTGGGCCTTGTCTCCCTGTGTTTCTGCCACTATGAGAAGGTAGCCCACTTGATCCCAAAAGAACAAGAGACACATGGAGCAGAACCAATCCAGTCAACTAGCAGACCCACAGCTTAAAGAGGAGCTTTCCCAATAGACCTCTGAGCATCATAATAAATGCTTATTGTTTGGAGATTTTAAACAAATAAATAAAACAACCTTATCAGGTTATCTATAGACTCTACCCTAGTTGTTGTGACAGACAACTTGATTTCAAAAATTCAAATAAAAAAGGAAAATTTCCAGAAGGCTAAATCTACCTCTTATTTTTCTACTATTTCCTACTACACTCTTTTGATACTATTAGGTATTTGAAAACGTAATTGTGTAATTATAGATTTCCTATATTTGGCAAAAACATAGGAGAACACGGTTAAGCATATTTTAATACTAACTATAAGAGGGGACATTATGCTGAGTTTTTTCCCCTCGTTTTAAAATATATTCACCGTTGCAGTAAAACACCAGTGTACTTTAAAAGTGCCATTATAGCTGACCCCATAAATACCAAATTCACATTAAAGTAAGTGCTGAAGAATTCATGAATTGCTAACAATCTACTATGAAGTGTATTCTTTGTCTTTTTTCTTTTCCCCAACAAAGATGAAAACAGAAATCATCAATTTAATTACAGTGCTTGTATTCCCGCCTTTGTTATCCAAAGGAAGAACATTGTTATTTGTGACTTATTCAACCTACCACAAAATGTGCAAGTTAATTTCCAACTTTATTTTGTAACGTGAAGCAGGGAGTCTTTAAGCTGTCACAGCCCATGACAGGTATTTAAAACTTGTGTTGCTAGTTCTAAACATATTCAGAAAGCTGACATTTCTGAACAGACTATGTCTCCATTCTGACTGGCAAGAATATTTAATGGAAAAATTTATTATTCTTTATTGAATAAAAAACATAGAGTAAAATTGAAACATCTAGAAAAAGTAACTTTTGCAATTAATGTAGTATACGTTCAATTAAATATCAAAACAAAATGCTATTTACTGAACATAATTAGGCCAAACCTAACTCTTCGGCTAATACTTTATAACATCAATCAATCAGCCTTTCTCTTGACCTCCAAGAAATTAATCTATTGTTAGATCTAATACAATACTGGTTGTAGAAAACAAATCAATATCTTCTATGTCTGTTTTACCTACATTTTTACATAAATGTAAATAAAATAGATAAATAGATAATAGATAAATTAGATAAATAAAATCATGACAACTCTGATACACTGTCATTTGGCCAATAAATTGAATTTAAATTATATGTTGATTAGGAAACTAAATTCCTACAAAAAATTGTTATGTTACAATTCCTGTTATGTTACAATTCTTAAGAGGTGAAATTCTCATAAGTAAAACAGAAAATCCAAGATTTTAACTTAATTAGTATTGATGGTACAACTTATGTTAAGAGTCTTTAAAGTCATGAACTAATTATTTACCCCAGCTATTTTATTATGCTCCAGATGAACTGCATAAAATGTATAATATATGTTGTATTTCCTATAACTATCATATATACAATCACATAATATATAAAATATATAATATACAATTATAAAATAAATATGATAATAAAACCTTTGCACTTTAAAAATTTAATATTAAAATCTTTTATCTAAATTCACTTAATCTGTAAAATATAACTGTAAATTTCTTTGTTTATATTTATTTGTATATCTGACACAACAGTGCTCTAAGTCAATACCTTTTTGAATAGTGACAATAATTCAGTACCTTTCCATAAATTTCCCAAGACAAGGATGATTGTTTCTGGCTCCAAAGGAATAAAAAATTAGCCTAGACTCTTTAAAAAAAAGTTATTTTTTATCCTCAATTAATTTATAATGGTCTATTCTCTTATGGAAATACAGCAAATAATCAACAGCATGGAATTAATATACAGAATAATGAAGACAGATGAAGAAAAAGATACTGGGAAAACAAACTATTCCAATAATAGCAAGTGTAACAGACATCTAATGTGTTGAAGAACTTATGAAAGCAACAATAATTATTCTTAAATATGATACCAACTAATAGACCAGAGACAGGGGTTATAGGCCTATGGAGAGGAGAACACAAATACTCCTTTTAACAAGATAGCATTTAAAGGGAGAACTCCAAAGTATATTCAAGTCAAATCAATCATTCTCCAGAAAGAGCTCCATGAAAGCAAAAATTTTACTCTATTGTTCATAACCATAATTCTTAGTACTTAGAACCCTGCTTGGCATGTGGTTAGCACTTGATAAATATTAAATGAATATATGAATGAATGGACCTCTTGAATAGAAGCCTTTTGTAAGTTAGACAAAGAAGTGAAAATAAAAATTCCAAAGGCAAGGGGTGCCTGGGTGGCCCAATCAGGTAAGCCTCCGACTCTTGGTTTCAGCACAGTTCATGGTCTCATCATTTGTGGGATTGAGCTTGAGATTCTCTCATTCCCTCTCCTTTGGTCCCCTCCCTGTCACGTGCTCTCTCCCTCTCTCTCTCTCTCACAATAAATAAATAAACAAACAAACAAACAAACATACAAACATTTAAAGAGACTAAGAGGGGCACCTGGGTTGCTCAGTTGGTTAAGCCTCTGAGCTTAGCTCAGGTCATGATCTCACAGTCCATGGGTTTGAGCCCCAAATCGTGCTGTGTGCTGACAGCATGGAGCCTGCTTTAGATTCTGTGTCTCCCTCTCTCTCTTCCCTTCCCCCACTCATGCTCTGTCTGCTCTTGCTCTCAAAATAAATAAATAAATAAATAAATAATCATTTTTTTTAAATATTAAAAAAGACTAAGAAATAAATTTATAAAAAAAAATTCGAAAGGCAGGAATGATATCCTAAACTTGAGTGGTTAAAGGGATAAATACTATAAAATGGTATAAAAAGTCAAAATGGTATTTTAAAGTATACAAATCCCTGAAGAATCCCCATGGTACTTGGGGAAAAAAACTGATTACAGGTCTGGTAGAAAAGGTACAAGATGTGCCTGAGATATTGTGCAAACAACAATGCAAATGAAACAATAATAGACAATTTTAGTGATGTCAAAAATATAAGGATCCAAATTAGAGAAACCTCCACTGGTTAATACTGAGATATATGTGGATGAAATCATATAATATCTAAAACTGGCTTAAAAATAATCCACTGGGGTGGGTTGGTGGGGTGCTTGATAGGATCTATAGATAAAACACAAACAATTTTGAGTTAATAAACAGAATCTAGGTAATGACTCCTTGACGGTTCATTATACCAGAATACATTTTTCCACGTGTGAAAATTTCCCTTAAAAATATTAACTAGAGTTTAAATGTAATGTATCCTGACATACAGGTAGTGTTTTGCAAAAATGAAATACACTGTTTTAACAAAATGACATTTCTTGTTTCATAAAGGTTTATATTTCATATTCTTAAGTAAATGCTTAAAAAATAAAGAAATTATATAGAAAAAGAAATATGTAATAAACATACAATTTTGTATTTCTAGAACTCTGATCATCTTTTGCTTATAAAATGGTCTCTCCTTAACACATAATTAGGCTTGCATGTCAAGCTAGACCAAGCAGACAACTCCTCTAGGATGTGTGCCACAACTTTTAGATAAGAGTAAGCCTAAAAAACTTGTAGGATGTAATCTAAGGACATCATGTCCAGCAATTAGCTGGAATATGTCTAAGAGATGAAGAGATGAACTGGTATCAGAGATCTCTTAAGCATTTAGTTTCAGCCATACCTAAACTCCTGGGTAAAAGTAATGTCCTTACTTTTTTTTAAGGTATTTTAAGTTAGAATTATTTCACTTTCAATCTAAAATATGTTAATGAATATAGGCCAATAATGACCAATGATAGAATCAGATGATAATTAAATTGAGATAGTTTTGTAAATCAACTAGTATGGATACTATATGTATCAGAAGTTAGAAGAATGGTCCCTATTAAATCAGATACAGGACAGTGAAAAAAATCTAAGGTAAAACAGAGGATCATGCCCACAGTGATTGGTTTAATGGCTTGATAAGAATATTGCTAGTGAGATAACCAGCTGCCTTAGGATACTAGATAAAGAAAGATGGTTAGGAACAGATTTATTGCAATTTATATGCAAATACCTTCAATATATTAAATGTGGAATTACTGAACAAGTAAAGACTGAAAAGAATAGCCTTGATACATATAGAAGAAGGCAGAAAAAAATTAAAATAATAATAAGTAAAAACTAGAAAGAAGACTACTGACCATATTAATACAATTTATCAGTCAGAATCTGTGGAGAGGAGGACCTAGTTAGAGTTTTATATAAGAATCATAGCTTAATGTATATTAATTCTTTTGAGTTTCAGGACATATTGGAGTTAAATATAAAAATAGTTTATAAGTCATTTGTCTTTATGGGCACAGTCACTCTTTTGCTGTTCGTGTTTTTAGTATACAGCTTAAAAGCAAAACAAAACAAAAAGAATTTCCAATTAATTTTATACATCAAAACATAGAGATTTTGAGGCTTTTATTTCATAATTAAAGTCAGAATTTTGGTGCCAGTATAAAGTATATTCATGCAAATATCACACACTAAGGGAAAGTACCTTTGTTATACTAGGAAATACAGGAAATATAAGAGTAAACTCCCAATTATAAGAGAAGGCAAGGAAGATTTGCTTGAATAAATAAAGTAACATTTCAAAGAATAGATGATTTTATTCAGGTTGCTCTGTGAATGTTTGTTTTATTCCAATAGTATTCAGTATTTGCTCAGAAAAAAAAAGAAAAATAAATGTTTCTAAAAGAAATAATGTTTCAAGTATGAAGTTGTCAATGAAATACATTTCTACACCAAATAAAAAATGTATTTGTATTTTACTTAGTTTTATATTCATAGAAATTCTCATTTCCAATGTACAGATAAGAAAATCTACACTTCATTCAATTTTCTGCATTTCCCACCTATTTCAATCAAAAGTAAGCTAAAGGGTTTTTATTGCTTCTTCAAAATTGTTCAGAGTTACCATAGCAAGTTTTTATAGTTATTTCACAGTCCTATTTTAATAGATTATTGTATATTGATACTTCATTTAATATAGTTTCTCAGTTAAAAAAGAAAGAAAAAAATCTTGGTTTTAATACTGTGAAGTCTCTTAAAATCTCATTTAAATGGCTTAAACATCACTCTGCCAAAAAAGCAAAAAGACATACATTCCTCCTTATGTAATTATTGCCTAATTTTATTTAAGTTTATGTATTTATTTTGAGAGACAGAGAGAGTGTGTGAGTGGAGAAGAGCAGAGAGAGAGAGAGAGAGAGAGAGAGAGAGGGAGAAAGAACCCCAAGCAGGCTCTGCACTGTCAGCTCAGAACCCAACACAGGGCTCAATCTCACAAATCGTGAGATCATGACCTGAATTGAAATCACAAGTCAGACGCTTACGCAATTGAGCCACCCAGGTGCCCTAGCTGTTGCCTAATTTAAAAAAAAAAAAAAAAAAAAAAAAAGTACTTAAACTGAACACACAGCATTCTTTTATAAACTTTTAAATGATTTATTAAGTTGTAACTAAATCACATAATTAATTAGTTAACATACAGAGATAATGATATTTAGGAGACATCATCTCTCAACACTGCATTAAAAAATTTTTTTTAATGTTTATTTAGTTTTGAGAGAGAGAGAGAGAGAGAGACAGAGAATGAGTGGGGAGGGGCAGAAAAAGAGGGAGACACAGAATCCGAAGCAGGCTCCAGGCTCTGTGCTGTCAACAGAGTCCAACACATACTGTGAGATCATTACCCGAGCCAAAGTCAGATGTTTAACCACCTGAGCCACCCAGGCACCCAAACACTGAATTTTTAAAATGCACCTGACAAACATTTATAAAAGTCGATACATGCCTAGCTATTCTATATTCCATGTATATGATAGAATAGATATAATCTGTCTTCTGAAATGGGGTGGGAAAGGAGGCAATGGTTTGAAAACCAAATAAATGACAAATGTACAAAAAACACCAAATGTAAACTTCGGGTGGAAGAAAGTTACCAAAAGCCGTTACAGAGAATGGTGTGAGGGGGGCATTCAAAGTTATCACAGAAGGCTTAATTGAGATGATATCTAAGGTGAGCCATCCAGGATGATTTAGAGCCACAGCTCCATAAGAGCATAGCCTGTTCAATGGCCTTAATCCTGGAAAGGGTTTGGTATATTTGTCGAATGAGAAACAGTCCTGGCTGACATTGGCTACTAGGGCACAGGTGGTGGAGCATCATGGGATTTGACTGGCATAATAGGCTGCCTCAGACTATTATGTGTCAGAGCAGGAACCATAGAGTTTACTCTGAATGGAAAACTCCCAGAACATAAAGCTAGTGGTTGGGGTAGGGTGGGGAAATGTGGGCTGATGGTGCTATTGTATAATGTGATTTAGGTTGTAAAAAGATCACTGGGCTATTTATGAAGAATACATTGGAGTTTATAATTCCAGTAATGATTCCTTATGCATTTTACCTATAAAAAGCAAACACTGAAACTTCTTAAAAAAATTAGGTGAGACTCTCCGTATAAATATAATTACATATATTTCTTTACAGTGGTACCACTAGATTACAATTCAATTTTTCAAGTGTGTGATTTTCCTGACAAAAGCATACGAAATTGCATATAAAAATTCTTTTAAAAACACTGCATTTGAATTTCCCCTACAACTATATTTTTGTATTTGGTATTATATATATATATATATATATATATATATATATGTATGTATTTTATATATTTTGTATATATGCCTCTGGTATCATGCGGGTACTAAACATCACAATGTGCACATGGCAAACCCCACAACAAACAATATTGTAGCCTTAAATACCAACAGTGTTGTATCTGAAAAATCCAGGCTTACCAAGTCCCTGTGAGTAACATAAAATGACTAGGAACCAGAAACATTATAGAGAGAGCAAGATGGAGTCACTCATGTCAAGCAGGGACCTGTGTCAAGCAATGATGCAAGAATAACGGGCATTGCAACTACCAGATATCCCCAAGATCGACACCAGATGATGACACAGTCTGAACTGTTAACCAGCAGAAACACAGGAGGTCTGAAAAGGCCCAAGACTGATTAAATCCTTTAAAAGAGAGGATTTGTGCAGCAAACTGTCAGACTCCTCAGACACTGACCCTTCTAAGTCTGTCTACTTCAAAAAGGCAGCTGCCTCTGAAGACTCTGCCTCATCTCTGAAAAGAACAGAGATCCTTCACTGCTTGAACACTGCAAGCAGTAAATGCCGAGAGAGATCACCCGGACCCCAGACCCAGGCCTTATTTCAACTGTGCACCCGCAGACTGACTTCTAGTTTAGCTCCTTAACTTCCTACCCGCCTCCCTTTCTATCTTATTTGTGTGACTTGTCTTGTGCCTCGCTTTGCGGGAGGTGTGAGAAGCCAAATTAAACGTGTGGTGAAATATCGCTGATTTTGGGATCCTGAACCTGCATTGTTAACCTTGCTTTATGACTGAATAAACATGACATTATGGAAACACACAACTCGTGTGTGAGCCTTCACAGCCTTCTTATAACAAGCATACAACTTTGTCCCGCGTCAATTTACCATTAAAACAAGATGCAATCACAAGGATAAAAAGAAACTGAAATTAACTTGGCAAAACGGTGGAAGGAGAGGTGCCCTGCTCTAGTCCCTCCCACAGAAACTCCCATCAAGCAACTACCCATGAGGCTTTGGGAGACTTCTGGAACACAGGCGGAAACGTTATAGTTCACCTGCCAAACAAGACAAACAAAAGACCTGACAAACACTGCATTACAAGGGTAAGAAAAGCAGTGCCATTTTACCGCCACACCCCTCCCGGAAGTGCATTAGCACAACGCTGAGAAAGTCCCCGCCCACATTTCCTCCTGTGAGGGAGAGACCTAGAGGGAGTTCAACTCCATGGGCTTCTCTGACACTGACAGAGAAGCCCACTTCTGATTCAAGTGTGAACAACGTGGGGTCCGGCACGTTTAGACCATCTGGGGACAGCGAGGAATGAGGAAAACGGTCAGGGTTTTCTGTGACCAGTCCTTGGAATCTCAGTGATGCTGGACCCTCGCCTTTCGGGCCAACCACAGAGCAAAAGGGTTTGCTCTATCACACAGCTTTCCCAATGCCACACACAGATGAGGAGCCTGTCGCCAAGCTTGCTCTGCCTCATCCTCAGGGCCTCCCGCAGCGGAACCCACACCTGGAGCTCTTCTCCACGGCAGACCCTGCCAGTCACCTGGCAATCAGAAACCCACCTACCAGTCTGTGCGCGGCACCACTGGCAGTCTCATCCCCCTGAAGAGCCTCATCAACAGCTTTCGCCCAATGCTGGAGCTTGTCTGGAGGCCACCTTCATCGCGAAGCCCTGCAAGTGTCTTCCTGAACCCTGCGCGCCACTCACGTCAACGTCGACGTAAAGCCCTGTTCCTGGCCACGCCCACCCAGAAAGCCCCGCGGGGAACCATCGCTTTACAGAGCCCAGTTAGCGGTTTTGCCGGACAATCGAGCCCAGCCAGCCGATTCAGGTGACCTCAGCGATTTACTGGCGGTGTCCTCACCAGAACTCAGAGCTCAGCAAGACAGCCCTGCCGAACTGCAGGGCCGTGGCAGTGTATCCTGCCCAATTGTGGACCCTGAGACCCCAACCCTGATCCTTATCCAATTGCAGACCCTGGCAACAGGTCACCCACCGGGCAAAGACCGGTCAGCTGGCCCTGCTGAAACTCTGAACCCACCAGGCAGCCCCAGCCCCCTCCAGAATGGATTCCAAGAGAGGGAACTGGCTCACTATGGACACCACCAACTGATGTGCCCAGAATTGTTGGCTGGCTGATGTTGGTTTGCACCCTCAGGAGTTTCTAGGTGAAATCTGAAATTGGCCCCATACATGGAGGACAAGAAGAGACTGAAGAAAGAGGCAGACCACTCCAGATTGGTAGGTGGCAATTCTAATAAGCAAGGAAACTTACTTGGGAGGCTTGTTAGGCATTTGCAAGATAAGTAGATCTCTACCCCAGCCTACCAGAATTTTAAGTTTATATAGAGGCCTTCACTGGGTTCAATCAGGTATACAGTGTAGATGGTCTCAACAGCACCTTACTATCTCAATGATATTTCTTTGAAACAGCATCTAGTATGGATAAAGCAAGTGGAATGCATGTTCCAAGGACAAGGGAAGCGGTGTAGAGCTTCCAATTTCCTGGGTCCAGCCTGTGGGTCAAATGTTGGTCATGTCCTCTTGATAATGTCCTCCAACAATCCACCCCTCTTGAGGAGCTCTTAAAATCTTACACACACCTCATTCCCCTTCCACACTGTGCCCTGAGAGGTCAGCAAGGGCTTTCACTGGCATAGAAGTTGCTTGTTTGGCAGCTTTCTGGCTGTATTGGAAGCAGATGCTACAGTGACAGTACAGGCATATGCAAGAGAAAACACAGGTTAAAATAATGATGCCCAAAATAAGTAACATTTTTTTCCCCAGGAGCTCAAAGATCTAATCCACTGCTTTATTAAGTCCCCTAGGCTGAGAGTTGGATCATTCAGGGCATTCAATTATTGACTAATGTGATTTAATAAAGATAATACATTAGCTGACTCATGGATGTGAACACACAACATTCTCTTTGAATGACAACACAGTTGCCTCCTTGCAAGGTAGTGATAATGTCCAAGGCCCTCCTATTTTGGAGGACAGCTTGTCTTCTTAGACACATTTCCAGTGTTCAGGAGAGACTGGCTTTATCAGCTGTCATTCAACCCTTGCTTGGCGAATGTAGTAAGGGCTTCTATGTACGCCATAACATCCTCCATGCCAATGGAGGGGATAAAGGTGGTGTCCTGGATGACTGTACCAGTGGAACACAGGATGTGCTCATCTGCCATTGAGGAGAGGGAGGTTGGCAATGGTTACCATGAGGCAGATTCCCCTTTGTGCCCTGGGTAAACCCAGAGTGCAATGGTTCAACCACCCAAGTGGAAGCTAAGTCCAGTGCAGAGCCCAATGCAGGGCTTGAACTGCCAACCCTGAGATCAAGACCTGAGCTGAGATTAAGAATTGGACACTTAACTGACTGAGACACCCAAGCACCTCCAGCCAAACTTTTCTTAGTTCAGGTCACTAGCTTCTGTGGTTCATAATTGTTTCCATTCAGATGGTGTCAGTGTTGAGGTGAATAGTGACTACAGTCCTTGTGGGCAGATTGTCCTGACCAGATTCATCTGTATTCCAGGCATCGATGGGAATTTCCCCCAGTCCCTCTCTGCAGGACACAATGGCCACCACAGAATAGGGGTGGGGGCATTTGGAGTATCTACCCACTCTGAAGGGCCTAGTAGCAGCTACATTTCTAGAGCCAGTGGTTTGGAAAACAGGATACTCCTCTGTTGCAAATAGGCATGCCACTTAGTCAAAGTGAGGGTGAGTCATGGCTCACTTTGTCTCTCCCACTGTGTCCAGCACCATTACTTCCACAGTCACAGGCACATCTAACTGAAATGGTAGCCCTGCTTAGGAGATGGCCAGAGCTTTAATCTACTTCACCAGTATTTTTGACTGCTCAAAGGTGACTTGCTGCTCTGATCCCCAGCCCCACACTTGCCCTTTATTTATTCAGCAATATAAGTGATAAAGACACAATGCTAGGTAGGCAATAAAAGTCCTCTAAAACCCCCAAACCCTACAAAAACTTGCACCTCTTTCATACTCTTAGGCTTGCGCCTAATCAATTACAGTTTCTGGGTAGGCTTACACCTAATCAATTATGGCGTCTGGAACAACACATTTCTTACCTGACCAAACAACTCCCAAAAACTTTATGGCAGTACCTAAACCTTGAATTTTCTGGGGGTTCACTGCCTGTCATCTCCCTTGCAGATGTCCCAGCAAAGTCTATAGAGTGTCCTGTAGCAGAAGCAAGTCTTCACATGTTATCATTATATCATCAATGTAATGAGCCCATTTTACTAATGTGTGGAAGGAGAACAGGGGCAGTTCATGAGTTACTATCCCATTACATACTGTGGGTTTATGCAGGTAACCCAGAGGAAGCACTTGAAAGATCCATGATGCTCCTCCCACATCAAGGTAAATTGATCTTGTGACTTAGCAGCCAGGGATATATTTAAAAAAAAAGTATTGACTAAATCTAGCAGAGTATGGTACATTTCTAGGACTGTGGTCAAGGTATCTAAGATGGTGGCAATGTCAGGCACAGCTTCATAGATGGGAGATAACACGCTGTTCAGTTCTTGATAGATATCATCTATCATGAGCCATGTGACTTTTTTACCAGCCAAACTGGGCTGTTGGAAACAATATGGGCAGAGTGTACAATACCCAGCTGGTGCAGCTCTTGGATATTTCTCCTATTTCATTGTGCCCCTGGGCAATTTATATTGTGTGACAGTTACCACTCTTCCTTGGGGGAGGCAGGTTTGGCAGCTTCTCATTAGTGTTTCCCCCAGCACTTGTGGAATGTACCAATCGAAGTTTGTAGAGCATGACTTTATAGGATATCAGTGTTAAGTATGTTTCTTGGTATTGGAGAGATAAAAATCTCATATTCTCATGGAAAAGAATGCCCAGTTAGCAATGTCAAAAAGACCTTCTTGACCATAACTATTTGTCCTGTATAACCATTGGTGGCACTGAGGGGGCCAGAAAACTTTTGAGGGCTAGTATCAACTAGAGTCATCATCTTTTGTTTATTTCTGGGGAACCAGTGAATATTGAGCTCAACCTGATGTCTGGTCACCTCCAGTGGCCCTCTCCTGCAGGCAGTCTTGGCTGAAATTATATAGTCAGGGCATGGGAGACACCTACCCTGAGTAGGACTATATTCCTGAGGTCTTTGCTGAAACAGGAGGGGCATCAGAGAGGGTAGGGGCAGGTGAGAAAGGTCTTAACTGTTGTTAAGGTTTTAAGGCTTTACACAGGCCACCCAGCATAGTGTTGTGATACTGGTCTATCTTTGTAGGTGGGATCATGGCAACAGTGAGGTCAAGCCACATGTGCTTCTACGTGACTTTTATTGGACCCTTTACACATGATTGGAATAGCCTTTTCGCTTTTCAAGTTCCCTCTCTGTGTTGGGTCTTTCCAATAGCCTGTACCCATTCCTAGGATTTGTGAAATTACCCCAGATGAATCATGGATTTCCCAACATTATGTATGCTTGCCCATGACTGCTCGGGATATCTATTCCATACTATGTGATGGGTGTGGACTGTAGTGTCTCACTTTCATTTCTACAGTGAATGTGACCTAATCAGGGCCTTGAAACATCAGGGCATAGATGGTCTGTCTCATTTCCAACTCCCTAAGAATTTTTGTACATTCTCTATAGATTTCCAGGGTCCTACATGCCCAGGGAGAACCCTTTCATTGGACTCAACCTCCCTGAAGGCTAGAATAATGCAAACTATAAGGGAATGAGTATCTTGAACCCCCCAAATGCAGTGTGGGTACTGCCAGAGGACAGAGAGTATGGTGATGTTCCTGCCTGGTCAAAGAAGTACCATTGCTCTTCCGCATCCCATAGCTGCACTAACCCTCTAACCATGTCTGGATACTTTCCCTGGCCTTTTACTGGAATTTGGCATCTATTATCAGTAAGCTCAGCAGGAGTAAGCTCATCATGAACATTTCCTGATTTAGGGCCTGCCCCACTGGGTGGCATTGTTGTTGTGGTGGTTTTGCTTTCCTTTTTTTTTTTTTTTTTTAAAGTTTATTTTTGAGACAGAGATAGAGCATAAGTAGGGGAGGGGCAGAGAGAGAGAGAGAGAAAGAGAGAGGGAGACACAGAGTCCCAAGCAGGCTCCAGGCTCCGAGCTGTCAGCACAGAGCCTGGCGCAGGGCTCGAATCCACGAACTGTGAGATCATGACCTGAACTGAAGTTGGACCTCCAACCGAGCCACCCAGGCGCCCCTACTTTCCTTTGTATTAGGAGTTGGATGGCATGGTCCCATGAAATTTCATCTATTTCACTGTCAATTATCACAACATCCTTCTCTTTGCTCTCCTAAATCCCCCAGGGATTCCACCTCTTAGGGTTCTAATCGGGCTTTGTCAAAGCGCTTGGAACTTAATCCAAGGCAACTTGCACCCTCCTACCTTTGCAAAACAGCATGCTAAGGTCTCCAATTTATATTATAATTCTATTCTCCCACCTTATCTACTAGACCCAAAGCTAGCAGAGTAGTGGAGAGCCACATGTTCTACTCTAAGTCAGCTCTTCTTTCAAATTTCTAATTTGAACTTCAGCCTCTAATTGGACATCAGTGGCCAAACTGACCACAGCAGGGGCCAGAACACTGTGTCAGCTATTTGTTCCCCTCTTTGCTTCAGTCCAATATGCATCAAACCAGCCACTGACTTGGGAGCATCCCCATACTAACATGATACACAAGTATCTAACATATGGATCACCCCTCCACACATAAAGGTCAATGGCCAACTCAGGATTTCCCCCATAAATGTTTGTTTTGTTTTGTTTTGTTTTTCCTAAGACCTATTTATCTGGTCTTCTACTAGCTAGCCAAGTGTTAGTGAGCTCCCTCAGCAGCTTCCCAGGTGAAATCTGAGGCTGACCTTGCACATGAAGACTAGAGAGAATGAGGAAAGAGGCAGGCCATTCCAGATTGATAGGTGGCAATTTTAATAAGCAAGGGAAATTACTTATGAGGTGTGTCTTGGGCAGTCACAAGATGAGTAGATCTCCACTGCTCTTCAACAGAATCTTAAAAGTTTATATAAAGGCCTTCAGTGGGATCTGTCACATATACCATCCAGATGGTCACAACAGCACATTGTCATCTCAAGGCTGTGTCATTATGGGAAGGCAAGGGGAATGCACATTCCAAGGATGGGGAAAGGGCGAGGAGCCTCTGATTGCTGGGGTCTAGGTCATAGGTCAATGGGTACTTATGTCCTCTCTGTAACCTTATCCAACAGCTGACTGGTGAAATCTTTCCTTTGCCAAAGCCAGCCTGTCAGACTGGAAGAGATCTTCAAATGTGCAGAAATAAGGCAAGAATGCAAGGATTAGGAAGAAACAGGAAAACATGACACCTCCAAAGGAAGCTAATAAATCTCTAGCCACTGATCTTAAAGAGATGGGGATCTATGAAGGCCCAAAGAAGAATTCAAAACAATTCTCTTAAAGAGGCTCAGTGAACTACACATAATGGAATGAAACAAAATATAAATAATTGTGAGGAAGACAGGTATTCACAAACACATTGAAATTAAACAACATATTTTTAACAACTTTTTGGTTCAAGAAAAAATCAAGGAAGAAATTAGAAAGTACCTTGAGAGGGGCACCAGGGTGGCTTAGTCAGTTAAGTGTCCGACTTTGGCTCAGGGCATAATCTCTCAGTTCGTGGATTCAAGCCCCACTTTGGACTCTGTGCTGACATCTCAGTCTGGAGCCTGCTTGGATTCTGTGTCTCCCCCTCTCTCTCCCCCTCCCCTGCTTATGCTCTGTCTCTCTATGTCTCTCAAAAATAAATAAATGTTAAAAAATATTAAAAATAAAAGGAAGTACCTCGAGAAAAATTAAAACAAAAACACAGCATACCAAAACGTATAGGATGCAGCAAAAGTAGTAAGGGGGGGGGTTTATAGCAATAGATAATGACCTCACAAAAGAGAGAAAGCTCTCAAATCAACAACCTCAACAAACAGGAAAAAAAAAAATGAAGCTCAAAGTTAGCAGAAGGAACGAAATTTTAAGATTTAGAGCAGAAATAAATTAAAAATAAAAATAGAAAAGCAAAATTGATGTGATTTTTTAAGGATAAAATTTTTAAAAAATACTTAAACTTACTAAAAAAAAAGAGTGAAGTCTCAAATAAATAAAACCAGAAATGAAAAGGGAGACATTACAACTCATGCCACAGAAATTTTGAAAACATCATAAAGGGTTATTATATATCAACAAATTGGACAACCTATATGAATTGGATAAGTTCCTAGAAACACAATTCACCAAGACTGAACCAAGAAGAAAGCTTGAACATTGCAGTTATAATCAAGGAGATAGAATCATTAATGGAAAACCTCCCAACAAATAAAAATCAAGGTGAATTCTACCAAACATTTAAAAATAATAATAACAATTCTTTTTTTAAAAGCTTCCAAAAATATACAGAGGGAACACTTCCAAACTTATTTTTGAGGCAGCATCACTTAAGACAAAGAATTGAAACTATAGAACTAAAAGAAAACATACTGGAAAAATAATTCTTGATATTGGCCTTGCCAGTGAATTCTTGAATGTGACACCAAAAGCACAGGTAAGAAAAACACAGACAGACAAATGAGACTAGATCAAGCTGAAAGGCTGCTGCACAGCAAAGGAAATAATCAACAAATGTAAGGCAAACTATGGAATGAGAAAACTATTCGCAAACCATATATCTGATATGGGGTTAATATCCAAAATATATAGGGAACTTTTATAACTCACTATCAAAAAAACCCAAAAACTCAAATTAAAAATGAGCAAAGGACTTTTATAGACATTTCTCCAAAGAAGACATACAAAATTCCAACAAGTATATGGAAAGGTGCTCCACATCACTAATGATGAGGGAAATGCAAGTCAAAACCATTGGAAGATATCACCTCACACCTGTTAATATGGCTATTATTAAGAAGATGAGTCATATATAATAAGCTTTGAGGAGAATGTGGAGAAAAGGGAACCTTCATACACTGTTGATATGACTGCAAAATGGTGTAGTCATTATGAAAGATAATATGGACGTTCCTCAAAATTAAAAATAGAACTACCATGTGATCCAGAAGTCCCAGTTCTGAATACTTATACAAAAGAATTGAAATTGGGATCTCATAGAGATATTTGTACTTTCATGTTCATTGAAGAATTATTCACAGTAGTCAAGATGTGGAAACAACCGAAATGTTAATTGATGGATGAATGGGTAACGAAAACATGTAGATAATGTGTGTAGACATATGATAGAATATTAGTCATCCTTGCAAAAGAAGGAAATCCTGTCATTTGCTACAATGTAGATGGACTTGGAAGGCATTATGCTAAGTGTAATAAACCAAACATAGACAGATACTACATGATCCCACTTCTATCAGGAATCTAAAATAGTCAAACTCATTGAAGCAAAGAGGAGAGTAGAGATGACCAAGGTTTGGGGAAGGGGAATCAGAGACATTGATCAAAGGGTATGTAGTTTTATTTATGAAAGATAAATAAGTCCAAGAGATCTACTGTACAGCATAGTGCATATAATTAACAATACTATACTGTATCCTTAAAAATTTAAGATGATCATATATTAAATGTCCTTAAAAAAGAGGAGGGAAGGAAACTTCTAGAGGTTATGGTTGAGTTTAAGGCATTGTATATGGTGACAGTTGCATAGGTGTATTCATATCTTTAAATTCATCATAATGTCTACATTAAATATATAAAGTTTTTTTGTATGTCAATACTTCCTAAATGTTTTTAAATAAATAAAGGGGGCTCCATGGTGGCTCAAGTGGTTAAACATCTCATAATTGATTTTGGCTTAGGTCATGATCTCACATTTCCTGAAATCGAGCCCCACATTGGGTTCTGTGTTGCCAGCATGGAGCCTGCTTGGGATTCTCTCTCTCCTGCTCTCTCTACCCCTCCCTTGCTTGCACTCTTCCTTCTCTCTTTCAAGATAAATAATTAAGTAAAATATAAATAAATAAATAAATAAATAAACAAATAAATAAATAAAGGAAAGAGCACACTGAAATAGAGAAACTATGAGATGATAAATGTAGTTATTTTTATGCCCCCTACCCCCTCCAAAAAATAATAAAAGAAATAGAAATAGCAAATGACAATATTTACGGTCTCAGGGAGTCAAAGGACTCAAGTGAGCTAGAATGTCCTTTGCTCATGTTACAGGGGCTTTTCACTTCTAGGACACTGTTTCTAGGCATACCCTGACATTGACATATCTTCTAGAGACAATAATTGTGATCTCTTAATCTTTAAATTTTTTTTAATATTTATTTATTCTTGAGACAGAGACAGAGCGTGAACAGGGAAGGGGCAGAGAGAGAGGAAGACATAGAATCCGAAGCAGGCTCCAGGCTCTGAGCTGTCAGCAGAGAGCCCGACACGGGGCTCGAACCCATGAACTGTGAGATCATGACCTGAGTCCAAGTCGGACGCTTAACTAACTGAGCTACCCAGGCACCCTGTGATGTCTTAATCTTTAAATGTTGCCAATAAAACTTCACTTTTTAAAAACGTGGTATGGGCTAGCAAAGTATGATACAAATTATGTGTAGGCCTACTTTGGCAGAACTGTAATATGGAGGTCTTTGGTGATGATCAAGAACGGTTTCAGTGTTGTGTTGGGACTGAAGGTACTGGAAGTTATTTAGGGAGATAGTGGTGTGAGGATGCAGTGTGAATTACTGTAAGATATGCTTTTTAAAAAATTTTGCTGTGAGTTTATAGCTGAAAAGGGGTATGGATTGAAGTTTGGAATGTATGTATAAAGAGATACGTAGTTGGATAGATGAAGATATATTTTGAGATGTGAATTTTATATCTTATTAGTATGCTATAGGAATGATTTAATAGAAATAGAAATTGATCACATATGAGAGAAAAGCAATAATTGCAATAATGAGATCTTGAAAGAAATGTAGACTCCAGAGTGAAAATTGAAGCCTTGATTTTATAAAAAGAAACTAAAAATAAAAAATAGAGAATACTGTACAGCAGGTATAAGAAGGATGATATGTTTGGAGATGAGATGAAAAAGTGCTTGTTTCTTTTTAGGTTAAAGCAGCAGGGATTGGCTAAATAAATATTACTTAAATATATACACATCAAATTCCATTTGCCCTGGTAGTCTGAGAATCACACTATATGCCTAAAGAAGTAAATACTCTATGTGCTTTGAATTATTCTGTAGTATATGGACGTTACTAACACTATCAATGTGATGTCTATAACTTATTTCCTTAATCTTTTAAAAAAATATGTAGTAGTACCTGGATGAGTTTATTAGTATTTATCGTATGCAATATCATACCTACCAAATCTAATTATCATTAATTTTACATGTGTGGGTATGCTTTGTTATGAAAGACCTGAAAATTTTGTGTTCATATATAGAAAAATCTCCCTATGGGTAAAAGTACATCTTATATACATTTCTATATGATATAAAATATATATTTACATATTCATATATTTATATATGAATGTACTGTTATCAGTCATTTTAAAAAAAGCAACTTGAGGAGAAAAAGTAAAACTGAAGTAATATTGAAAGGCATGATAAGTAATATCTGTTTATACATATAGAATTAATTGCTTAGTTAATATTATTATAGACAACAGCATACAATTTCATTTTGAATCATGTTTAACAACAAAAAAAAATTTGAGTTTTTTGCTATTTTCTTTAGCAGTTGATTTCACACACCTACATGCCATTAGTGCTTTAATCTTCTAATCAACCAAAATAACTTGACCCAGAAAAAACTTGCTTCCAATTATCAGCAATATAAGAAATATTATTGATTAAAATGATGTGACAATGTCAGAGCCACAACTATTTGTAAGATCTATAAAGCTGTTTAGCCTCCAACAAAAGGATTTTCAAACTGTGTTCAGCATCATACTGTGTCTATCATAATGTTAATAGTTCTCTTTCAAAATGCTTCCATTGCCCATAAAATTGACAAGTTATTATTTTTACCTTTCTAGATATTGTCAGTTTAAATTAGTATATTAAAAATATGACAAATCCTACAGTAAATAAATGATAACTTTTTATTGTATGTATTATTTTAAAGTTTATGTATTTGGGGCACCTGGGTGGCTCAGTCAGTTGAGCATCCAACTTTGGCTCAGGTCGTGATCTCACAGCTCATGAGTTCGAGCCCCGCGTCGGGCTCTGTGCTGACAGCTCAGAGCCTGGAGCCTACTTCAGATTCTGTGTTTCCCTCTCTGTCTGTCCCTCCCCCACCCATGCTCTGTCTCTCTCTGTCTCCCAAAATAAGTAATAAAAAAAAGTTAAAAAAGATAAAAAAATATGGTAACAATGGCCTTATTTATGCTCAAAGGTAACCTGCCAACATACCCTGAGAAATGAGACACTACTGTTCTAGGGATCTGATAGAAAAATGTTATTTTAGGATATTCACCATACCTCATGTTTAAGGGAAGGGAAAAGATTTTATAATTATGCCTGTTAATGGCAAAGGCGCGCGTGTGTGTGTGTGTGTGTGCTTTTACTTATGTCTTCGCTTCTCTGGTGAGCCAACATCATAATGAAGGATAAAATAAAAGCCATCTGACTTAACCATTCTTGTGAGATGTCTTTTATTGTTGTTAA
Organism: Panthera uncia; assembly: GCF_023721935.1. Taxonomy (NCBI): domain Eukaryota; kingdom Metazoa; phylum Chordata; class Mammalia; order Carnivora; family Felidae; genus Panthera; species Panthera uncia. The sequence goes on from NC_064811.1 coordinate 50,838,254, forward strand.
ACAATTCCACCATTCCAGCATAAATCCCTCTCTCTGTTCTCCCAGGATCACCTCATACCTGACTATTTTCAAATAGAATGGCAGGGGCACCTGGGTGGCTGTCAGTTAAGTGTCTGACTTCGGCTCAGGTCATGATCTCACAGCTTGTGGGTTCGAGCCCCATGTCGGGCTCTGTGCTGGCAGCTCAGAGCCTGGAGCCTACTTCGGATTCTCTGTCTCCCTCTCATTCTCTGTCCCTCCCCCACTCAAACTCTGTCTCTCTCTCAAAAAAAAATAAATAAACATTTAAAAAAATTTTTAAAAAAGAATGGCTATTATCAAAAACACAAGAAATAAGTTTGGCTAGGATGTGGAGAAAAGGGAAAATCTGTGCACTGTTGGTAGGAATCCCACTATGGAAAATAGTATAAAGACGTTCCTCAAAAAATTAAAAATAAAAAGACTGTATGATGCAGCAATTCTACCTTTAGGTATTTATCCAGAGAATATAAAAATACTCAAAACAATGTTTGCACTCCCATGATTGTTGCAGCATTATTTACAATAGCCAAGGCAAGATATGGAAACAATTTAAGTGTCCATCAACAGATAAGAAAGAAATGATATATAATTGAATGTTATTCAGCCATATTAAAGAAGGAAATCTTGCCATTTGTGACTTGAGTGGAACTTGAGCACATTATGCTAAGTGAAATAAGTGAGACAGAGGAAAACAAACACCATAATACAGAGAACTCATAAATACAGAGAATTTATTGGCAGTTGCCAGAGATATGGGTTGGGAGGTGGGTGAAATGAGTGAAGGAAGTCAAAAGGTATAAACTTCCAGCTATAAAATAAATGTCTGGAATCCAATATACAACATGGTGACTATGGTTAATAATAGTATTTCATACTTTAAAGCTGCTAAGAGTTTGGGTCTTAAAAGTTCTTATTAAAAGAGAAAACATTTGTGTAACTATGTATGAAGACAGATATTAATTAGGCTTATTGTGGTAATCATTTCACAGCATATGCAAATACCAAATAATTATGTTGTACACTTGAAACTAATATAATAGTACATGTTAATTGTATCTTAATAAAAATCATGTGTAAATGTAAAGGGCCTAAGTAGCCAAAACAAATTTGAAAAAGATAAATAATATTGGAGCACAACCATACAAGATTTTATGATTTATTATAAAGTTCCAGTATTAAAAAGAGTGTGATATTGACATAAATAAAGAAATGGAACATGAATCTAGAAATAGACCTACACATATAGGGACAACTGATATTTCATAAAGATACAAATACAATTATTGGAGGAAAAAAAGTGTCCTTTTCAAAAACTGATGTTGGAACAATTGGATATCTATATTCAAATAATAGACTTCAATGGATACCTTACAATATATGAAAAAGTTCAAAATAGATCAAAGATAAAATTATAAGATCTAAAACTATTAAGTTTCTAGAATAAAATATATAAGAAAAATTCTATAACTATGGGTTAAGCAAAGATTACTTTCTTTTGATAGCAATGAACGTGATCCAAAAAGAATATGTTGATAAGTTGCACTTCATCAAAATTAAAACCTTCAGGTCTTCAAAAAACATTGTTAAAGATTAAAAGTCAAGTCATAAACTGGAAGAAAATATTTGTAAAACATATATAAGATAAAGGACTCATATATAAAGAACTTTCAAAGCTCAATTATAAGAAAACAAATATCCAAATTAAAAATTGACAAAAGATTTGAGCAGACACTTAACCTGAGAAGATACAGAAATACTGGAGATAGAGATTTTAATCATTGTTCCTTTGCGTGGAACACAATGCTAAGATTTGTCAGTGGAGAAATATTCTAAGAAGAAGGGTTTTCATCATTTACTTCTTCCTTGTTTTGAACAGCTGTCAGGGTAAGAGTTATGGGGACATTCAGCGATACTCTATTGAAGCTGCTCACTCAGAGCGTTCAATCCCCTTGACTTCACAATTCCAGCTCCAGTAGAGTGAACATCTCTCTTCAGTTCTCCCACTTCAGAGACCACAGAGCCCAGGTCTCATTCTGCATTGCAAATGAGAACTCTCCCTGTATACAAAGCATTCTTTCTGGGAGTGTAGACTGGTAAATGTCCACATATGAATCGCTTTTCAGTAACCAGCTTCATCCAAAGGAAAGAATGTGAACCAAAAAGAATATGTTGATAAGTTGAATTTCATCAAAATTAAAAGCTTCAGGTCTTAAACATCACCAGGATCATATCAAATCTAATGACTGGTGGATGTGTAGGTATGAAGTCCCAGTCTCCTTATCTTAATTTAGGCAACTTTGAAGGACCTCCCAGCTCCAGAACTTTCCATGGTATTAGCTGAGGCCTTTCTTTAGAATTGTATCACAGTTCAATTTCTCTCTCTCTGATTTGCTTTCTTACATTCTCATCAGTGTAGTTTTCAAGAGCAATTCCCAACAAACTTTTGGCACGAAAAACTCCATCTCAAAGTCTGGTTCTACCTTGAAATTACGGCTCTCAGTAATTACTTTAAAATAATAGATAGACTCAAATTTTATTATACTTACTTTTCTATAATATTTGATAGCAGTATATTTTGTAACATGAAAATATTTGTTCCTTTTATCTTCTTGTGTAGCAAATTACCAAAAACTTACTGGTTTCAAACAACATACATTTATTGTCTCACAGGTTCCATAGGTCAGAATTATAGATGGAGATCACTAGGTCCGCTGCTCAGGGTCTCACCCAACTTTAGCTAGGTTCTTGGCCAGATCTGCAAACTGATCTGAGGCTGAAGGTCACCTTTCAAGCTCACTTGTTGGCAGAGTTCAGTTCTTTGTGGTTGTGATGGGAAGTCTCTCTCTGTTTTCTTTTCTTTCTTCCTTTTTTCTTTCCTCCATTCCCTTTCTTTCTCTTTCTTCCTTCCTTTCTTTCTTTCTTTCTTTCTTTCTTTCTTTCTTTCTTTCTTTCTT
>NC_064811.1:50841238-51035840 GCF_023721935.1 Panthera uncia
CTTTCTTTCTTTCTTTCTTTCTTTCTTTCTTTCTTTCTTTCTTTCTTTCTTATTTTCCTAGTTATTGGCCAGAGATACTCTTGGCTCAGAGGTTGGCAACCAATCATTGCCACATGATCCTCTCCATAAGATCTCTTACAATGCGGTAGGTCATTTCCTCAAGACCAGGTCAGGTGAAATCATCTGATACTTTACTTTCTTTAAGGGCTCATCTGATAATCTTTCTCACCCAGGATAATATCACTTTCGATTTACTCAAAGCAACTATTGGTAACTGCTCATGGGAGTAATAGCTCATCATATTCAAAGGTCTTGCCCACCTCCAAAAAGGAGTGATTTGTAAAATATGGCAATAAAGGTTTGGGCTACTGGGTATCAGTTTAACATTCTGCCTACCGTGATATTCATATAGCATCTTCCTTCATGTGATTATGTAACTTTTAAAAAGTGTCCATAATACTTTAGTTAAAACGTGAAATACAGATTGCAGTTTTGTAGGCATAATTGAACTGTGCTGGTGAATTTCACTGAGAAAGAAGTAATGGAAGAGGAGTTAAGGAAAGGAAAGAGGGAGGAGAGAAAGAAGAATCATTGGATTGATTTATCTTTTGTAATGCAATCCAAAGTCTATTATGAATAAGAAATTGCTTAAAGTAGGGGCACTTGGGTGGCTCAGTCGGTTAAGTGTTCAGCTCTTGGTTTCAGCTCAGGTCATGATCTTGCAGTGAGTTTGAGTCCCATGTAGGGCTCTGCTCTGACAGCACAGAGTGTTTGGGATTCTCTGTCTCTGTCTCTGTCTCTGTCTCTCTCTCTCTCTCTCTGCCCTTCCCTGCTCTCTCTCAAAAAAAAAAAAAAACTTTAAAAAAAAGAGAAATTGCTTAAAGTAGAAATACAAAAACTAGAAGTGACAACATTTAAGTTTTAAGATGTAATTTGTAATGTAGTATAACTTCTTATCCTTTCCTTTTTAAAGATTATTCTTGCCGAGTAGGAACCAGATGAAGTAAACTTGGAAAATTCCACTTTTATCTGTGCCCCTGTTATTCATTCCTTACCTTAGGAGAAAAAGCAATTTCCCAAGTGAATGAGTTTTGCATTAAGCAATTGTACATGCTATACCCATCTCTTTTGAGCACATCTTTCCAGATTTACCAGTAAAAAGGACATCACCCTGCTCTGGTTTCCAGCCCACAGAGTTCCCTGTATCAGAGGTTTGTGATTGTCTGTTTCTCTCTGATTCTGAATTTGGGCAGGGGAGGAAGAAACACTAATCACTGGCTCTCTAAACTATCAGCAACCATTAAATGTATTTAATGCATGTGCATTTAGAATGATGAAGGGCAAGTGGAAAATCCCTAGAAGATCAAGTTCACATGCTTTACAATTTTGAAAAAGGTTAATGGCTTTAATATGTGGTGCCCTTCTATATTTGAATTCTGTACTTTGGTTAAAGGTATGCATTTTAATCTTTTAATAGTTTTTTTTTTTCAACTTTGTTAGTTATGCATGCTTTGCACCTGCTTCCACAGCTGTTAACCACTATGTCCTCTAAATTACTTCTTGGATTTTTTTTTAGAACTTTATTTTTCTATGCTTCCTATTAGTTCTCTAATTTGGTGTCATTGAGTGGATTTCCACTTCTGAATTGATGATATGCTAATTTGTCTGGAAAATAATTTCTGAAACCCTGAGAATTTTTGTTCAGTGCCATATTTACTACAGGGCATCAGTTTAAACATCAGGCAATTGGTTATGTCTTGGTGTCAGATAAGGCTGATTGCCTTCAGAAAGCTTTTGGCATAGCTTCCACATCGACATCCTGATTGTATCACATTCATAGGGAGAAACACATTGCCATCCTACTGTGTTAACCAAGTTATTAATTATAGATTTCCACTATTTCCACATCAGGCACAAGAGTAAAGGTGACAAACCTGTAATTATGCCTATGGAGTGAATGTATTGCTATAACAAATTAATATTTATAAAGCTCTTTCATATTATTTTAGAATGCTTCCAAAATCTTATTTACTAGATGGTTTTTAGCAACATTCTAAATCACACAGTCACACTTCATTTTCAGAATTTTATTTCTAAATATAATCCTAATCCTTCTCTAGGCTTAGAAAATAAAATTAATGTGGTTATATATATTTCTATGTGTTCTCCCACCTGGTTAAACTGATACATTAATCAAAATACCTGATAGTCTTTGATGTCTTACAACCTCAATTTGTGCCATTTGGGGAGATAGGCTTGCTATACTTGTAACATATAATTTCGAATGAAATATAATGTGATATTTATGAATAAGAAATTATTTTTTAAAAACATTAACATGTTATGTGACATGTGGATAGCTTATAGTTTTAAAATGTCCACTTATGTGTATTTAATATTTTTAATGAGAATTAGGGTTTTCCTATATTAATATGTCATTCATGCAATAAATGCTTACTTTAGGCATATGTATGATGCTAAAACTGAGGGAAATTATAATATTCTATTTCAGATTTTTTTATATCAAGTAATAGATTTATCATGCTTATTTTATAGAAGTGTTCTCGTGTACTTCTATTGTTAATTCTAAGTGAAATATTCATAGAGACTTCACTGCACTTATAAAATTCAGCTTATATAACACAATCCTAGAATCTATGGTGAATTGCTTTAGTTAACTCTCATCAGACCCTATTTATTCATTAATGCATGTATTCATTCAGCAAATATGGAGAGTCTCATTCTGTGCAAGGTATCCTGCTAGACCTAAAGATACAAGAGTAAACTGCAGAGCTGAGGTACCCAAGTCCATGGAGCTTCAAGTTGATACTTTAAAAACTATATTTTATAGTGGCACCTGGGTGGCTCAGTCAGTTAGGAGACTGACTCGTGATTTCAGCTCAGGTCATAATCTCCTGGGATCAAGCCCCACATTGGGCTCCACACTGTCAGTGAAGAGCCTGCTTGGGATTCTCTCCCTCTCTCTCTATCCACCCTCACCTCTCAAAATAAATAAATAAACATAAAAAAATACATTTTATAGATATAGAAACTTTGGTCTACATATAACTCTCTGTTAGAGCCACTCTGCCAATCTCCAAACTTAGATCATCCCTACTTATAACTGTATTTTAATAGCACTCATACTGCTGTTGAGCCGACTGCACAAAGGAATATGCAATGTAATCAATACAACTGTTTTTATTTTGTTCCTAAGTCCACACTACCTTTTAAAAATCTTCAGAACATTTTCTCTCATGGAATATAGCAAATCTACACCCATAATATTTACTAACAGCTATTGCCTTGCTTATAAATTCCACAGGAGTTTTACATAAATGTGTACCTAGGGAAACAACCTTTTGCATCCATACTCTACCTAACTCTATCCTAGAAAACTCACTTCCCCACTCCCCTGTCATTGCATGAACAGACATTTCTCTTTCCACATAAGTCCCATCTACTTACCCCTACACAGATCCTTAATTTTTGTGGACTTCTTCACATCTTAAATCTCTGCCTTCAAGAGATAGTCTATGGTATGTGTGTTAGTCGAGAAATCAGGGTTTCAGGATAAAAAACAATTCCAAGTGATCATGGACATATTCATATCCAAATGTAGTTTTTCATATATCTTTCTAATCCATGTGATGTATTGATAATCAATACATAAAATCTTAGTGTACCTAAAACTACTTTAACATTCATCTATGCATATATCCCTTTCATTTTAGTATTGCATTCAAACAGTTAACCTCACATGTAAGTGTGGATTCATTCATTTAGCCTGAGAAATATTTCATAATTTATACTTCCAGCTCATATCCTCCAATTCAACCATTATATCTATATATAGCAATTAGTATAATTTTCAATAAATTCAACATAAAACTCACAATTATCTTTCTTGACTATCTTTTTACATCAAAGTCATATTTGTCAATAACATTTCCATGCTTTCTGTTTTGACTAATTTTCTTTTATGTCTGAATAATAGTTGGCACCAAAATTTGAAATTCCTTCCTTTATGTGTCACACCTAATTTATAGCCCTTGGGTTAGTATAGAATAAACAACTCATGTTCCACTTTACTAGATATACTTAATCTTAACAACACAATTACATTTTTCCTATCATAATTTGAATTGTTCTATCATTTCCCCATTAAATTAGATTTTATGGTAATTATAAAGAGACATTTTACATATTGTGAGTTTGTTATAAAATGAGAGAGTGAATGGATTGAACACATATTTTGTATTTAAGGTATTTGATTTTTGAAAGAAGACATATAAAAACAAAAAGGAAAAAGAAATGATGAAAATGCATTTTTTTCTAACGAAATTATTATAAATATATGCCAATTATTTTTCAAATATAATACCTAATATATAAGACATACATAATATACATATTTTGTTTGTTGGTCACGTTAAGAAATGTTAATATAATAAGGAAAATGCCTTAACTCCTGGGATTTACTGAGTAAAAGGTTGTAGATCTTCCGAGTTCCTGTTGTTCTAGGTCATTCTTTGGGGAAAAATATTTCAGGCACTGCTTAAGGAAGGGGGAAAATATCGGACTCTGAGCTTGATTCCTTTTAAGAATCTGGCTATATATATATATATATATATATATATAGCTATAATCACTACATAGCTGTTATGTAGGCACATACATAATAGATGGCTATGAAGCCAAAGTGGGATGGAGCAAGGATAGAATGACTATTGCCTCCAAAAAAGTTATGTTACATTTAATGGAGTAAATAGTTTTTCTCCCTGTGTAAGCATGTTTGCTTGTAGACCTCAAACTACAACGGGCTTAATGTTTACAGATTTTTAAAATTTTTTTTTTAATGTTTATTTATTTTTGACAGAGAGAGACAGAGCATGAGCGGGGGAGGGGCAGGAGACAGGGAGACACAGAATCCAAAGCAGGCTCCAGGCTCTGAGCTGTCAGCACAGAGCCCGACGCGGGGCTCAAACTCACAGACCGTGAGATCATGACTTGAGCCAAAGTCGGACTCTCAACCAACTGAGCCACCCAGGCACCCATATTGTTTACAGATTAATAGCAGTATCTGTTATTTTTGTTGCATAAATTGTGTTAATATAGATTTAAAAAATCAAATAACTTCAGATAGAAACTTTTGAAAGAGTCTTAAAAAACAGCAGTTATAGACTGAATGTTTGTGTCTCCCCAAAATTTGTATGTTGAAGACCTAAACACCAAGGAAGGGTTATAAGGGGATGAAAGGAGAAGGCAACCCAAAGGGAGAGCCCTCACCAGATATAGACATTGCTGAGACATTAATCTTAGACATGCAAACTCTAGAATTGAGAGAAAATAAATTGCAATTGTTTAAGCCACCCAGTCTAGTATTGTGTTATGGTAGCCCAAGATGACTAAGACAAATATGCAAGTCAGTATCTATACATGTCTAAATGTTTGAACGCTCATGTGTTTATTTTACCATAAGTAGGAATATGAAAGAAAGTTTTAACATTATAAACAATACAAATGTATTCAAGTATTTTGTAAAAATATTTTTAAGTGAGAAACATTCAATAATGCATTAATACAACAATTTAAACCACTCTGTGGGATTTTCAACTATGAACAGATTTTCAACTTATAAAACAACAAAATTCAGAATAGTAGTATAAATGGAAGTTGTGAAAACATATGGTAATAAATACCAATAAGGATACTCTGAGAAGGGCACCTGGGTGGCTCAGTCAGTTGAGTGTCTGACTTCAGCTCAGTTAATGATTCATAGTTTGTGAGTTCAAGCCCCACGTTGGCTCTCTGCTATCAGCACACTTCAGATCCTCTGTTCCCCTCTCTCTTTGCCCCTCCCTGCTCATTCTGTCTCCCTCTCTCTTTCTCTCTCCCCCCCTCAAAAATAAAACATTTAAAAAAAGATACTCTGAGAAAACAGGCATTAACATTTGATCTTATTATTTCATACTTCATTATTATCCTAAACAATACAATAAGTACATATGTATGTTTTATAAAATAACTTGACCATGTGGTGGAGGTGAATTTATAATAGTAAAATAATTTATTATTAAAATATAAACCTACATTTAAAAAATGAATGTTACATTTATAAGTTTATATAAGTATACATTTATATATATTTGCATACATTTATAAGTATATATATTTATACATTTATAAGTAAATATTTATACTTTTATTTATAAGTATATATATTTGCATTTATAAGTATATATATTTATAAGTATATATATTTATATACTTTTATAAGTATATTTATAAGCATACATTTATAAGTAATATATTTATAAGTATATACATTTATAAGTATATATATTTGCATGTACTTAATAGTTAAAAGGTTGCTTAGACATATTATTATGTACATGATACATTTTATGTATGTATGTACAAAATAAAAAAGTAACTGGTAATATTCCATTATCCCATATTAATGTCATAATTTAATACTCAAATGAAAATCTTGTAATATAAATTCTAAACTACACCGAGTCTTCTAGCAACCTTAATGCAAAATAAAATCTTATTATTACCTAATGAATTCATAATTTACATTAAAATATCAAAATGTATTTAAGACTCATGGTTTAAAAGTTTGCAACTATAAAACTTATTATATTGTCAGGTTTTAAATGTGAATTGACCTAAAAGTCAAATGAAAGTACTTGAATACTCAATTAAAATGCTTAGTTAATGTCACTTGAAGAAGCTAGAGAATTAGTTAATATGATTAGAAATATTTTTTTTAAAAGAACATTTAGTAATATATTATTGTGATGGACATAGATAATGTTCTTTTTTTGAGAAGTAGCATAAGCAGTTTTTTACTACCTTTTAAAACTGTGTCTATGGGGCACCTTGGTGGCTCAGTCGATTAAGCGTCCAACTTCAGCTCAGGTCATGATCTCACAGGTCGTGGGTTCTAGCCCCGCGTTGGGCTCTGTGCTGACAGCTCAGAGCCTGGAGCCTGTTTCAGATTCTGTGTCTCCCTCTCTCTCTGCCCCTCCCCTGTTCGCACTCTGTCTCTGTCTCAAAAATAAATTAAAAAAATTTTTTTTAAATTAATTAAAAAAAACTGTATCTAAACACTTTACTCCTACCTACAATTCTGAAATAAAAATTAAATCTGTGTTTGTTTTTAATGTAAATGATTACCTTCCACAATTACAATATTATAAAAGGACCATGAATAATAGACAAATAATCATGAATTTGACACCATTTCATTAAAAAAAAAAGGTTTCTTGGTGCATTCTAAAATACGGTCAAATGATTTAGTGACTTTTCTATTTTATTATGCATAGAAAAAATATCCAATATAATTATTTCAGTTGTAAAATAATGTCAAGGAATTAAACACAGTTAAAATATATAACTTATATTTAAATGGATAGCATAGAATAGCATTTTTAGGTCTTAGTTATTTAAGGCCTTGTTTACCTTGTAGTTATACAAAAAAAGTGTTTTACGTTTTTCTACAATAAAAAATCTACTGAATTTAAATATTTAATGGTTGCAGACTTCAGTGTACCACTATTTTTTTTAATGATAAAAAAGTATATTATTCTATGTAACGGTTGATCTAGTTACATAGATCATAGGTTTATTGAATTAGAATACAAATAATTCTTTCAAAAGATTTTCTTTCAATAAGCCTTAAAATGATAAAACATGCAATATATCATGATCAAGTATTACATGTGTTTTAATGACATCTGGATTTATATCAATTTAAAAATAGAACTTGTAGAAACATTGTTTATTAATTTTAATGAAGTATTTTAGTAAGAATTTTGACATTTAATTCATAATTTGACTTAACAAAACAACTAAACAAGAAATATTAAAATTATTTAATATTTTTCCCACAAAGATTTGGGAAATTCAGTACTTAAAAAGGACAATGAAAGCTAAGTTGAAGGAACACACACACACGCGCACACACACACACGCATCTACAACAAAGAGTTTTTAAAATTAAACATGAAAATCTGGTGTATCATTATTATAAAATCACTAAGAAGGATAGTATATCAGTGTATACATACTTATTATCATAAGTGATGGAGCTTCATCAATTTATCTCTCTGGGATTCATCTCCTTTTCTTAAAAAAAATTACTACAAGGAGTAAAGTTTCTTTACAGTTTCACTTTTGGGTTTTGTTTTTATTGTTTTTGGGGGTAGTTTTTTCTCTGGTTCTAAATAATGGTCTTGATGATGATATAAGACATACTAGATATATATTATCACATAAATATTGCCAGGTAGTCTATAAGCAAAAAATAGAGCCAACCTAAAATTAATGAGAATTTGGCACTTATTTACCCTAAACAGAAATCAGAAAGTCTTAATAGATTGCAAAATCTCTGATTAAAAAGATAAAATTATTACATAGTATGGCTATTAAATGCTCTTAGAGATATTTTGCATTACTTTTTGAGTTGTGAGGACTTTTTTTATAACAGGTAGTAAGATATAATTACCATGACATAAAATCCATCCTTTTAAAGTGTACAAATCAGTCTTTAGGTATATTCAAAGAGTTTAGCATGCATCACCACTTTGGGAAATTATCACTAATAAAAGAAACTCCACACTGATTAGCAATTATTCCTCATTTTCCCTTATGCCCAGACCCTGGAAATCACTAATCTACTTTCTGTCTTTATGGACTTTCTATTCTGGACATTTCATATAAATGGAATCATGTAATATGGGACCTTTTATGTCTAGTTTCTCTTCCTTAGCACAATGTTTTGTTTTTTAAGATCCCTCCATGCTATATTATGTATAGTTACGTATCTCAGAGTTCAACTTATCTGTTTCATCCTGCTTTCTTCACTCCTTCCTAAGTACTGTTGCAGAGTACTCTCCAATAAAGACTGTGTATGTGAATCTCTTTCTCTGAATTGTTTCCAGGGAACTTGGCCTTGGACACAGAGTACATAGAATTAACCTGACAAAAAGAAAACAAGGAGTCTTCCCAGTAGCCATTAGCTAACTCAATATGCTTTCTGTAACACTTAGCTTAATTTGTTTTATTATTACAGCACACCAGCCCTATAAAGCATGTGTTTACTTCATATTTCAATTCACTTTAGTGTAGTGATTGAGGGAACTGGCTCTGAAGATAGACAGATCTGGGTGTAAATGCCAGCTGTACCTCTCACTAGATCTGTAGTTACACACTGCCTTCATGAGAATTTGATGGCAACCTTTAACATATATAAACCTCTCAGCATAACACCTGACATATAAAAATAATAAAATCAGTGTTAGTTGTACCTATTATTAGTAGTAACTAAAAATGAATACAACAAAGTATTCATAATTTTAAAAATTAATATAAGTGGACATAAAATCTCTATAGTTAGATGAACGGTCTTTCCATTACATACAAGGTATTTGCCTAAGGAAGTTAATATATTTTATTCAGATTTCATATTCCAAGGTTTTTAAATTTGCTGTTTTAATAAAATTTTAATTTTTTTAAAAAAATTTTTTTTAACATTTATTCACTTTAGAGACAAAGAGAGACAGAGCATGAATGGGGGAAGGTCAGAGAGAGAGGAAGACAAAGAATCTGAAACAGGCTCCAGGCTCTGAGCTGTCAGCACAGAGCCCGACGCAGGGCTCGAACTCACGGACCGCGAGATCATGACCTGAGCCGAAGTCAGTCGCCCAACCGACTGAGCCACCCAGGCGCCCCTACAATTTTAATTTTAAAATATCCCTCTGTGCTATTGGGGATAGAAGAAATGCACTAAAAGTACATGATAGGGTTTTGCAAGTATTGGCCTCTCCTAGCCACGTTCCATAATTACAGGCTCCAACTTAATAAAAGTTTATTGCTGTTAGGTTTTCATCCGAAGTATAATATTTCATCCAGAGTGTTACAGTTGGCTGGTTTGTTTGAAGTATTTTTTGTTTGTTTTGTTTTGTTTTGCTTTGCTTAGATTATAACATTAAAGCATAGAATCTTTGGTGTAATGTATGTCATTTTCCCTCTAATTTAAATAATAGACTGAACTAAAAATCCATGGATGATAAGGAAAGTAAAAGATCACAAGAAACATAACACCAAGGGAAACTGTTTAAGAAAATGAGTTGTCACCTTCGGGCCCTCATTTTAAGGTTGTTCTGATAATGGAACCAGGAACTTGTAAAAGACTAGATCAATCATCATTTCAATTAACTTTGTAACTACCTGGTTAAGAAGTATAGTCTTATTATGTTTCAATTATAATTATGTCTACTTGATGCTTAAAATTGACACATTTTGTTAAACAGTAAAAATTGTATTTTCAAATTATAGTTATGAATTATTCTAGTTATGCAAGAAATTAGCAGGGTGCCTGGGTGGCTCAGTCAGTTCAGTGTCCTACTTAGCTCAGGTCATGATCTCATGGCTTGTGGGTTAGGGCCCCACATCGGGCCCTGTGCTGGTATCTCAGAGCCTGGAGCCTGCTTTGGATTCTGTGTCTCCCTTTCTCTCTGCCCCCTCCCATGCTTGCGCTCTGTGTGTGTGTGTGTGTCTCTCTCTCTCTCTCAAAAAGTAACCATTAAAAAAGTACATTAGAAAAAATTTTCTTTATTTTTATTGAAATTATTCTGCATTATAAAATAATAAACAATGCATACCATTTTTATAAGTTTAATCACAGTATGACTGTACTTTCAGTTGTATTAGAGGCATTGTTGACTAAAAATAATGTTTTATACCAAGACTAAATTGAAATATTTAATTAATTAATTTAATTAATTAAAATTGAAATATTTTCTCATTTCTTTCTAATTTTTTCATCTTTATCTTTTAACTTATAACTTTAATCTTGTAATTTTAACTTTTTATATTATAGTCTAACCTTTTTATTTTCACCCTTTTTGTTTCAACAAGTATTTCCAAAACTGCTCTTACTCTTACACGTTATTTTCAATAAATATGGAGATGAAAATATGAAAAAAAATGGTGCCTAAAATGTTCTTATTTGTTCTGAATTGGATTTCTTAATTATAATTAATGAGATATCAGTTGTCATTACAACCAGATAGGTCAGAAAGTAGAGATTAGATGCAAATAAAAATACAGATAATTCAAAGCAATGTGACATTCTAAAATTGTCATTTTTATACATCATTTGAGACTATTTTTTATAAGAACTACTAGTAGGTATAAATATGATTTAGTCATTCATCATTCAAATATTCCTGCATGATTTTTTAATTCGAACCTTATATGTTTGAATGTTACATTACATTGCTACGACATTTGAAAACTCAACACATCTAACTAAATATGTTGGTTCACTTGAAACTATATCCAGTTCTTGACTTAATATGCCCTAATTAATATGATGACATTAACATATTTTCTAAATACATTGGCTTACTTGGGGATTAGGAAATATATAACAAGTTGTTATATCAACTAAGCATTCTTATACAAATACAAAAATATAAAAAAATACATGTAAATACCTGGGTATCTTATTATAAACTACTACATGATGAACCCAGTGTAAATTCTAATTACCAAATTCAGTTATATTTCAAGTTGTTTTTAATTTTTTTTAATGTTTATTATTTTTGAGAAGGAGAGACAGAGAGAGAACAAGCAGGGGAGGGGCAGAGAGAGGGAGACACAGAATCAGAAGCAGGCTCCAGGCTCTGAGCGCTCAGCACAGAGCCCAACAAGGAGCTCGAACTCAAAGACCGCGAGATCATGACCTGAGCCGAAGTCTGCCGCCCAACCGACTGGGCCACCCAGGCTCCCCAAGTTGTTTTTAATTTTTAAAATAAAAATACTGCATTACTTTTATGAGATGGTATACAAGGATTTAGCACTACTTTTCAAAAAGATTATAAAATTTGATAATGTTAGTATAAAGTAAACCACTTGTACCTAAAGTTACTTTAATACAATACAGATATTAGTTTGTTATCTCAATTAAATTGAGTTCACTTATTTTATTTAATCAGTGTGCTTTAACCATCTTGAAGCTTAGGTTGTGCCTTTTGATGTCCATTGGAGTTTCCAATAACTTGAGATTCTATCCAGTTGTTAAAGGTATATGTAAGGGTCATATTTTTAACTTTTATTTCCATCTCCAATTTTATATGCAATAAGAGTGTACAGGAGTAATTTTTATTGCTTTGTCTTACGTATTAATTGGGTACATTTTGATTATTTTTTTCCATGAATTGTGTGGGGATTTTTGTAAATCTCATTGATAATACATTTTTATAAGTTTATATAAAACTCAGTAAAGCATAAAATATTTTGATAACTTTGAAGTGTTTGATGAGGCTGATCTTTTCATTTTCACTGAGTTTAATGGAATATCCCTGTAATCTTATATTTTCGTATTTGTCATTTTTCCTTACATGTTTTCTTTACTCATTCTAAGCCACAGAGTCAAATTCTGAGTAGATTGAATAATTCAATTTTAAAGTATTTTTTTATTCACTACAGAATGCACATAACAATATTTGCTGAGAACATATTACTGTCAGAAACTCATTTAGGCATTAAAGATAGAATTGTTAACATTTAATTAATAACTTGAAATTTTATGGTTTCATTCTATCACAGAATTAACAAAATATTTATTTATAAATTCACTGAGGGGTCACACATCACTATTCCCTACATCAATGAAAATAATCTAACACCTGCTATTGGTGTCATGGCACACATAAGTGAGAAATTTCTATTTCCTTTGATTTTTTTAAAAATGAGGTCCCATAATTCAATTGCATTTGTATATCATTTTTCCAAACTCTTTTTGAAATGAGCCCGTATTACTTAGATTATTTAGTCATTCCAGTCATGATGATTAAGATAATTTTTTATGTAAGAATACTGTTTATTTTCTAGCTTCCCTTTTGTGTTTTTATACACACAACTTGGTGCTTGCTATTTTTGTTATATTAAACTGTTCACAAAGTTTTCACATGATGTCTTAATTTGTGTGTAAATATGTCCTCTATAACTTTTAATTTTCTTTTCTATCATTATGCAGAGTTTATATCTCATAATGTGATAGAAACACCCATCACAGAAGAAGGTGAATTTACTTACTAAAGATACATCTAACTAGATGGATTCCCAATATTCAAGCAATGTTAATGGCAGGCACTGTAGTGCATGACTGCTGGAAATCAAACAAACTCATGTTTACATATTCATTTCCAGTGTTCATCTGCTTAAACATCTTGTCCCTGATTACATAAACAATTTAATGTCACAAAGTTTTCACAGATATATTCCAAGTGCTATAGATGTGCAGATTATGAAAATGTTAACATTATCCCCTGGAAGGAAAAACAGCTCAATTATTTGTTACAGTCTCTTTTAAAGTAAATAGTTGGCTTTTACTTTTTTTTTTTTGAAGAATTTTCTGGGGAAAAAAAAAAAACAGTGAACAATGAAGAAAAAGGAAAATGAGAAAGTATTTAATGTATATTCTCAGTTTTAAATATTTGTTTCATTGAGGTATGAAAATCGAATATCATTAACAGTATCTTTTCATCTGGTTAGTATGTATTACATTTTCTTATTTTCTAAATCATAGTATTTATTATCAATTCTAATGTGATTTCACCTTACCATTTAAGTCATGATGTAAGAATCTTGGCATCTGGTGCTTCTTACTTTATTCCAAGTTAAGGTCAGAGTTCAGTGTTTCTCAAGCAATGTGTTTAGCTTCTCTAGAATTCTGCTTTTATTCAAAAGGTAATCCTAAAAAAAGACATTTTTAATCAGTTATGTTTATTAAATCATTTTAATGAAAATAACTTAGTACTACAAAGTAATTTAAGGACATATGTTAGTTTTGACCGAGTGAAGGCCAAAAATACCTTAGCATAATTTTTTTTAATAAATAAATTATTGTAATTTAAAAAGGGTAATATAGGGATGGTTTGTTCTTTACATAGTATATGTTAGATAAATAAGCCACAAAATGAGTCACTTTCTATTCAACACAACAACATATATCATATATTTTTAATGTTGTATTTTGCATCATTTGTACTAATTTTGGATATTTTTATTAATTTTCTGTTAAAGTATAATTTTTCAGCTATATTTATGTTTTCAGTTATATAAATAATATAGTAAGAAAACCCAATTTAAGACCATATGAGCGTTCAAAATTTTACTTATTATTTAAAGACACTCATGCATGATTCAACTTATTATGAACTTGGAAGTTATCAGTGTTGATTTGTAAGTATTGGGCACTTCTATCTTAAAGGGCATCAAGGTTGTCAAGTCTCAGAGATTCTGTATAACATATTATCTACTTCTTTAGCCATGTAGCTGGGAATGGGTATAAACATGGATGAAAAATGGTATGATGGGAAGGTCTATTGCATTCATAATCTGACAATATCAGAGTATACGCAGAGGAAACTTGTTTTTCAATATTTTTCTGATTCCTCGTTACCATCTCAACTGAAAAGTAGTAGGTTTACTGAAATCTTCTATCAGGCTTTATTTTCTAAACAAGGAATTTATTATAGAGCCCCATTTTTTTTTAATTTTTTTTTAACGTTTATTTATTTTTGAGACAGAGAGAGACAGAGCATGAACAGGGGAGGAGCAGAGAGAGAGGGAGACACAGAATCTGAAACAGGCTCCAGGCTCTGAGCTGTCAGCACAGAGCCCAATGTGGGGCTCGAACCCACGAACAGCGAGATCATGACCTGAGCCGAAGTCGGACGCTTAACGGACGAGCCACCCAGGCGCCCCTAGAGCCCCATTTTTAAGGGGAAAGATATCACGATAGGAACTTGAATGTATGACCCCCTCTGTGTATAGCATCTCTTCTACAATTGGCTCCTGAGAGAGGGGATTTTACATGAACAGAAGTTTACGGGCCTCTAAACAAATATGTGCTCTCTAAGCAAATACCTAAATAAAATGAAATAACCTATTTTTAGATTTTATGTATATTTTACTTTGCTGTCTTTTTTAGCTCTTCTACGTGTTCATCTCACAGGATGCAATGTAGCCGAAGTCAAAGCATTCACTCTAACAAGCCCCTGCTCTCATGACTTTTTCTTCACTTCCTAAGTGACAGACAACTAAGAAGTCCTTTTCTTCTTTGGATTTTTTCTTTATAAATTGCACTCTCACAGCATATATATTTAATTTCTATTAATAATACCAAAAATAATAAAAAGGAACCCAGAGGTGAGCATGATATCTTGAAAAATGAGTGTTTAATATCCTTTTACCTCAGTCAAGGACTTTTATGTTGACATTCAGAGGAGTACTTAAGACATTTACAGAAATGAAAAGTTATGATATTTGTGTTAGTCTGCTAGGGCTGCCACAACAAAATACCATAGACTGAGGGACTCAACCACAAAAATTTATTTCTCACGGTACTGGAATCTAGGGATCCAAGATCAGGGTATCATCAGAATTGATTTCTCCTAAGCCCTGTCTCCTTGACCTGCAAGAGTGCTGTCTTCTTGTTGTGTCTTTACATGGCCTTTTTTCTGGGCATACACATCCCTGGTATCTCTTCCTTTTCTTACAAGAACATCAGTCATCTTAGATTAGGGCCTCACTCCTATGACCTCATTTAACCTTAATTATTTCTTTAAGGTTCTATCTCCAAAATAGTCACATTGAAGTTTAAGCCTTCAATATATAAATTTGGTGGTGAGGAAGCATAATCTATTCCAGAAAAATACTCCTTCAGAGTTAATGTGACAACTGGTTAAAGGATGAGGAAACATTGAGGTGATATTTTGTGTTGTATGCACATGTGTTTTTCTTCTATGTAATGTGGTCAGAACACACAAGATGCTCAGAAATCTTTTTTTCTAACTGTAGGCATAAGAATATTACATTTCCTAGTCCCCATGATATTTAGGCAAATTCTTTCCAGTGAACTTGGGTAGAAGAGATGTATATCACCTTGGACTAAGCCAATACATCTTCTTTTCTTTCTCTTTCTCCATAGACAAGATCAAAGCAACATATCCAGTATATGACTAGAAGAGACCTGGGAAGATGGAAATGCCACAAGAAGGAGGACACAGGAGTCCCTAAGTCTCCATATAAAGGTGCTTGGCAATTCCCTATTTGACTGTGTATATATATGATGACATTTCATTTTGAATAACCAAAATTTCACGTGGTCTGTTATGTTATTTTTACCTTGAATTACAGTACTTTTCTAACAAAGACTAAAATGTGTGGTATTGGTTTAATATTCAGAAAATTGGCAGCAAAGTAAGTTTTAGTGTTTTAGTGTTTAGAAAGTTTTAGTGTTTAGAAAGATGGCAGTCCATGTTATGTGGTGATAATATATTGCTTAAAACCCCTCTCATCTCCCATAACCTGGGAAGTAAACCACATACATACTGAATTGGTGGATATATAAGAAGAAAGTGGAAAATTAAAATTCAAAGTGTTTTTGGATTATTATTGGTTGTACTTGGCAAGATATTCCTATGGAAGATGAGTTCTGAAAGGACCAACCAGTTTGTAAGCAGACATGAAAGGGAAACAAGTAATTCAGATCTTCATGGTATTTGCAAGGGTGGTAATGTTAATTGAATCTAGATACAGCAAAGAATTAAAACACAAAGTTTGGTACAATAAAAGCCAAGAAAACATTTTGTTAAATAATGTGACTGAATGCAAAGATCCAACTTTAAATGGTTTCTCAAAGTTAGGTGACTTCAAGGTAGCAGTCATTATGTTGTGGAAAAAAAATACAAAACAAAACATAAGGGCTAAAGTTCTGCCTAACCAAAAACTATGAGTATGATTTCTTAACTATGGAACGAGATGGAAGGAAATAGATAAGATACAGATTAAAATTTTGGAGGGTTTGGACCAAGTGTGATTTATACCTGGTATGCAGGGCTGGTTCAATGTCCTCAGAACAATCACATTGATTCATTACATCAATAAAAGAAAGGACAAGAACCACATGATCCCCTCAATAGATGCAGAGAAAGCATTTGACAAAATACAGCATCCTTTCTCGATAAAAACCCTTAAGAAAGTAGGGATAGAAAGATCATACCTCAAGATCATAAAAACCATATATGAAAGACCCACTGCTAATATCATCCTCAGTGGGGAAAAACTGAGAGCTTTCCCCCTAAGGTCAAAATTTTGGAGGGCAAATAAATAAGCCCAGAAACAAAACAAAACAAAACAAAACAAAACCTTAACTCTTTCAAACTTGAAACTCTTGGTTCTTCAATCTTACAAAATGTTTCAAAGACTGGGAACTCAGCTAAGGGCTGTGAGGAACAGTGGAGAGGAAAATTTCTATTAGAGAGCAAAATTAGGAACCTTCCTATACATCAAGAGTAAGATTCCCAGAATATTAATGGACTATAATGTACAATGTCTGGCCATGATGATGAGAATCACATACCAATTGGAAATCCTGGGGTTTGAATAGCTTGTAATGACTGTATGGGACTTTGTGGTATCTTTAGGTTAGGGATAATGTATCCCGTATGTTGATTAAAGAGTAAAACAGTAATTAGATTATCAAAAAACTAAGAGACTGGCTAGATTTTTAAAATCTAGGACTTCGGTTTAGTATACAGATATAATAAGATAGTGGTGTCAAAAGTTGAAATGAGTAAGGACTACTGAATCACTAGAGGGGGTGTACCTGAAGACCTAGACACGCTAAGAATTAAAACAACCTTTATTTTATTAAGCCACTAAGATATTCGGTCACTTTGTTCCATCATCTACTGTGAATTGTCCTAAAAAATATATATTACCAAATTTTCTAGTATTCACTTTTCCAGAAAATACTTTTCTTCCTTTCAGTGTTAGTTTTTTTTTTTTTTTTAATTCATCACCTCCCCTACAACCATAATATATCATCCCTAGGGAAAATAGACAAAGAGACTTCTATTTTACTTTTTAATTATTGACATTTGTTGAGAAATTGTCAACAGTTGTTCATTAGAACCATGTATCTCTAGACATTTACTCATTACAGGTTCTTTAATATCTTATATGCAGAAAGAATAAATTGGAAATAAAGTCTAATTGTAACTATAATGAGTGACTACATTGACTTAAGGAGTTGTCAAAATATTTAAACGGGGCCAGAGAAGAAAACAATATGCATACAGTCTTGATGGATACTGGGGAAAATAGTCAGAGCTGTGTGGTATTTTTTTTCTTTGTTAGTATGTACTCAAGAAAATTCCTTTTACCTGAAGAAGCACAACTATTTAAGAACAATATATGACCCTTAATTTTTGTTTGTTCTTCCCCAGTATACACATGGACTGTGTCAAACTGTGAAATAAAGAAAATTTTTGTTTTTGTTTCATAATACTTGTATTGGATAGAGCAGTGATTTACTGCTCCTTCAGTTTCTTGAATGTGAAGAGGTGTAAATAAGTTGAGAAAGAAGAGGTGAGCTGCTGGGATGAGGTGGAGGTTGCAGGAGGTTTCTGGGAAGGCCCACAGGAGATGGAGTCCTTGCCATGCCAAATCATAGCAAAACTGGTCCTGCCACTGCTTTTTCTTTTCTCCCTTTCTTCATGGGAGGCTGAGCCAGCCATGTTTTTTTTATGTTCTGTGTTCTTCATGTGGAAATCAGAAACCTTTCTCTGTGTCCTTACTGTAAGGGGTACATTTCAAGCTCCCTTAAGAACTTTCTTTTCATCTACTATTCCATTGCACTGTAGGGTTTTTTTGTTTGGTTTGTTTGTTTGTTTGTTTGTTTCCCTCGTAAGCCAAGAGGGAGAAGAGATGGCAAACTCCTATTCTTCTAGATATGAAAATTTTTCAAGAGCAGGTATCACTGAATCATCTTCACTTGGACCAATGTAGAGGAAAGAGAGAAAGTTCAGGCCAACTTACAGAGTATAGAACTTTCTTTTGAATTTTCAGATTTTTCTTTCTGTGGGCTGATTCTGGTAGTGGACTGAGTGATAAAGATTTTTACTGTGATCATTTTATAAACACAGGAGTGGGGCAAAGAACTTGCAGTTCTTTAGGACTCTCTTTGGAATATGGAGATGCTAATTGACTATTTTCCCCAATTTCGTGGCTTTATCTGAAATTCTAAAATAAGAAAAAAATAAATCTTCTTATTCAAAACACTTGATCTCTCACAATACTGGCAATTAAATCTGCAGACACTTTTTGAATCAGATATTTCCTCCAAGATTCTACTTATATGGTATATCTGGGTTTTGTTTTGTTTTATTCTTGATTCGATTATATGTTTTTGTTTTGTTTAGTTTTCCTTTATGCATAGAGACATGAGAGAAGTATTTTTTTGATTTGTTTGTTTGCTTTCCCAATTAACAGTGAATAAGTTATTTAATTCTCTGCCTTCTCAGTTGTAATATGAAGATAACATGTATGCTGAAGTGTTGGTATGAAGAGAATAGAAATAACCTGTGTGTAGTTTCTGCTAAATAGTACAAACTTCATAAGACAAGACTAATATGATTTATTTTTTCATGGTCAGTTTTCCCCCCTCATCATCTGGCACAGTACCTTCTACAGACTAAGTAATCAATTAAAGGCTGGCAAATGATTGAATGAATAACAATTCATGTATGTTTTATTGGAGAAGTAACATCATATTATCACCCATTATAGATTGTTAGGTTTCAGCTTAATAACCTACATAAGACTACCTTTACAGGACAAGTAATGTCTTGTAATATAAATACTTAAAAGCAAGAATCAATGAAAGAAAATACTGTTACTTTGGACTCATTATTGCCAGGGCGTAAAATAGGTGTGCTTCGTGGGATTCTGCATATCCCAGGCTACAGGGAGTAGCTTGGACACAACACAGTGCAAAGTGAAACAGAATTTGAAGTTAAAGAGTTAACATCATCCCCTTTAATTTTCTATTTTCTTTCCTATAGACTAGCATCACTTGCAGACTTTTTATTGTTATATTAATATTGATGAGATGGAAGGACTGGAAAATCAAATGCTTTGCTATTAAAAAGCAATAAATGTGGTCATTTTAAAACAATGTGGCACTGTCATGATTGGGTTTTTAGTAATTTGGTGCTTTATTCTTCACAGTGTTTATTTGAGGTTCTCCTTAAAATTCCCTATCTTTTAGCTAATAGTAAAGAAAAGTCATTCAGATCTCTTAAGAACACATGTATGTCAAAAGCAGCAACTATTGCCATGTTACAGCCATCATTCCAGTGATCAGTTAATGTAACATTAAAGTTTCTCAGAAGACTGAATTGTTTAAGAGGGATAGAGTAAGAGCTAGCAATAGCTTTACTTTTATGACATTATCTTTCCAATTCAGTTTCACCAAACTAGAAGATGACTGTGTGTTAAGGCAAATTTATCAGATTATCTAACCTACAAACACCAACGGGAAATGACTACTACTTCTGGAATAATGTCATGGTACCAGTATGGGATCACTCTCTTTTTTTCTTATCGTGTTTTAAAATTACCCCTGGATTTGAAGTGGAATTTTATTCTTGTGAATCAGTAAAGATTTAAGTACAAAAGCATTTTTAAAGTTAAGGTTCTTGTGGTTTTGATTATTTGAAATGTTCCTATTTCACTGTCTAGTTACCTAGGAAACAACCATGTGACAGAGTTGGACTCCTATTATCTAAAGTCCCACTTGCTTTCCTTATATTTGTTTAGTACTTTGTAATACAGACAGCTATTGCTAGTTTGCTCCAATATTCATATCAAAAATGGTTTAGGTAGCTTTGTGATGTTTGTATGCTCTGACTACTCATAGGTGTATTATAATTTCCAGTTATTTTGCTTCTTTTTATACTGCATTACTGCATATTGATTTGCATCAAAGTAGGGTTTATTATGCAGGGTATGGTTTATTATGTTGCTGATGCATCATATTTAAACAGCAATGAAAATTAACTGCAGTGCATGCTCAGCAGCTAATTTTCAAACTCAGAGCTTTTGGGGATATGCTGGTCACCCATATATTTATAAGGCAAGAAGATTTAGCCAGTTTATTGCTGACCTTTCATGCTATTTTGTGAATGTTTTTACGATGCCATTAAACTAGTTTGTAAATACTGGATTGAATACTAAAGCTCAGTTGGCTGTTCCTTTAGGGCAGAGAAAATGCATTACTGAGTGGGGAACTGAGACTAACAATGCATGTGGTCAACTTTTGTACATCTGTAGAATCAGAAGAAAGTGTAGATAACTTAAATATGTGTAACTAGAGATACATACACGTTTTGATTTGAATTTATATGTTTCTGAAATTCAAAACATGTACTACTTCAAGAAGAATATTTAAATCTCTCTCTAAAATTTCTCTAGAGTGTTTGTGTCTTTGTAGTCCTGTTTAGTATCTTTACCAAACCTGTTTTTAGAAAGAGATCAATTAATTAACTATCAAAACAGATAATAGGGGACCAGCATAATGCAAAGATCAAAGACATGTCAGACTTGCTGACTTTTATAATGCACATAACAAGTGAGTTATGTCTATATTATGGTAAGGTTTACTTATGCGATTGCATTTCCACAAAAATGCTAGCTGACAATGAGCTACCAAATGCCCTGAAAAATACCAAAACAACCATATTTGCTTGAGTAGTCCTGCTGTATAAATTGCCATCTCCTTCGTTTTCTTTACTGGCTGTTACCAGTTTACATTTCCATCAAGAGTATACAAGTGCTCCCTTTTCACCACATACTTGCCACACATACTTGCCACCGCATACTTGTTGTGTCTTGTCTTTTTGATAATAGACACGCTAACATGGTGAGGGAATATCTCATTGCATTTTTTAAATTTTTTTAAAGTTTATTTATTTTGAGAGAGAGAGAGCAAGAGTACACATGTGTGCATATGCATGGCGAGGAGCATATATAGAGAGAGAAAGAGGAAAGAAAGAATCCCAAGCAGGCTCCCCACTGTCAGTACAGAGATGGGTGCCAGGCTGAATCTCACGAACCATGAGACCATGACCTGATCCTAAATCAAGTGTTGGATGCTTAACCTAATGAGCCACCCAGGCACCCTCATTGTGGTTTTGATTTGCATTTCCCTGATAAGTAGCGATTATCATGTATCATATAACTGTTCGTCATTTGTATGTCTTCTTTGGGAAAATGTCTATTCAGATTCTTTGTCCATTTAAAAAAATATTTAATGTTTATTTATTTTTGAGAGAGAGAGACAGAATCTGAGTTTACCTGTCTCTCTGCCCCCTAAAGCACACTCCAGCTCCAAGCTGTCAGCCAAGAGCCTGATGTGGGGCTTGAACTCGTGAATGCATGAGATCATGACCTGAGCCGAAGTCAGATGCTTAACCAACTGAGCCACCCAGGCGCCCCTGCCCATTTTTTAATTGGGCTATTGAGTTTTTTGTTTGTTTGTTCAGTTGTGTGAATACCTTGTATGTTTTCTAATATTAATCCCTTATTAGATAGATGATTTTTAAATATTTTCTCCCATTCCATAGGTTGCCTTTTCATTTTGTTGATGATTTCCTTTGCTATAAAGCATAATATGATCTAAATCCATGTATGCTGTCACAAATGGCAAAATTTCATTCTTTTTTATGACTAATATTCCTTTCAGTGTGTGTGTGTGTGTGTTTGTACATCTTCTTCATCAAGTCATCTATCTGTGGATATTTAGGTTGCTTCCATATCATAGCCATTGTAAATAGTGCTGCAATGAACATAACGGTGCATATATTTTTCAACTTGGTGTTTTCCTTTGATCCAGATAAAAACCCAGAAGTGGAATTGCTGAATCATATCGTAGTTGCATTTTTTTTTTTTAGGATACTTCATATAGTTTCTATAGTAGCTGTGCAAATTTACATTCTAACAAGCAGTATACAAAAGTCCCGTTTTTCCACATCTTTATCAGCACTTGTCTCTTTTTTTTTTTTTTGTCTTTTTGATTATATCCAATCTGACTATGATATCTTCATTCTGGTTTTGATTTGCATTTTCTCGTGATTAGTGATGTTGAGCATCTTTTATTGTGCCTGTTGGGCATCCATACATCTTCATTGGGGAAAAAATCAATTCAAGTCCTCTGCCCGCTTTTTTTAATCTGGTCGTTTCTTAAATTCTGTTTGTTTGTTTGTTTGTTTTCGAGAGAGACAGACAGAGCATGAGCAGGGGAGGGGCAGAGAGAGAGGGAGACACAGAATCTAAAGCAGGCCCCAGGCTCTGAGCTGTCATCATAGACTCCTACACAGAACTCAAACTCACGGACTGAGATCATGACCTGAGCCAAAATCGGATGCTTAACCAACTGAGCCACCCAGGCACCCCTAATTGGGTTGTTCCTTTTGCTTTGTTTGCTATTAAGTTGTGTAAGTTTATAATATATTTTGGATATTAACTCCATATTGGATGTATAATATGCAAATATTTTTTCCCATTAAGTAGGTTGCCTTTTTATTGTTGATGGCCTTTGGTCTATGTTGATAATTTAGAACCTCTTCCATTCTTATATAGATTTCAGTTTTGAAGGGTGAAACATTGACCTGTAGCATAGATTTAGATGTGTTTTTTTTTTTTAACGTTTATTTATTTTTGAGACAATGTGAGAGACAGAGTGCAATCAGCAGTGGGGCAGACAGAGGGAGACACAGAATCTGAAGTGGGCTCTAGGCTCTGAGCTTTCAGCCCGGAGCCTGACACAGGGCTCAAACCCACAAACCATGAGATCATGACCTGAGCTGAAGTCGGATGCTTAACTGACTGAGCCACTCAGGTGCCCCTATAGATTTAGATGTGGGGAATAAGTTTAGGAATCCCTCTGGTTTACACCAATGGGTTAACAAGGTACCTTTTCTTTTGTTAATCAGCTCTGCTCTGGGCAACATCACCCGCAGCACAGCACAGGGTCTATAGCCCTATTTACCTGCTTACCTAACTTAGTCCTTCCCTCCTGTGAAAGCAGCTTTCTGCTATACTACTAAGTTGGGGGGCACTTTTGCCTTGAATACCTAATCTTGCTTACCTCATATACATTTGAATTGGGTGCTTTTGCACCCCTCTTTTTCTGGGAACTTTGCCCTTCCCTCTCTATTCTGGGAGCTCTGTACCCCCTCTCTATTCTGGGTGCCTTTGCACCCTATTTCTGTCTTGTGGTTCTAATCTTGTTTACCTACACTCATGTGTGAGCATCCTATGGCTTTGTACTTCTTTATGCTTTGTTAACCCATTGGTGTAAGCCCAGGGAGTTCCTAAACTCATTCCCCACACTAAACTATCACTATTAGAACATATCTTTATCCTATCTTAAAACTCGTATCAAAATAACAGGATTTTTAAATATAGCAACAAAACTATCTTGTAGTTCAAAAGAAAGTAATTAATCATTTGTGGTACAAATTTCTTTCTCTTTTTCTTCCCTTCAGTATAACCAGTTCATCAGAATAGCTCCTCTTTTAGCCCCTTACTTCCTCAAGATTGAATTATCAAAAGAGACCATCCAATACAACAGCAGTACACTAACCTTATCTCTTACCTTCCAGGAGATGATTCTTCATAATTCTCCATGAAAGGCTAACCATTTCCCTATGTAAATATATTTAAAATTACCAGAAAAAGTTTTTTTTAGTATTTTTATGTTGAAGTAATTTCCTCATAGAGGATCAGACTGAGATGGGGTATTATCATTAGGAAAACAAAGGCAATTGAGTTAAAAAGAGGGACTGTTTCAAAAATATGAGCCATGAAGTTTCATAGAATTTTTTTTTCAGCACCCCAGAATGGCCCTAAATCCTGGTTTAATTATACTTCTTTAGAAATATTTATTAAATTTTCTAAATTCATTTATTTTTTCAATGGTTTTCATCTTTGTTTTAATATATCATATGTACATTTGGGAGAAACTTTAAGTCCATATTCCTTTTCTAAACTTACTGGCATATATCAGTAGACTTACTGATCTACATCAGAAATGCTAAATTCTGGTTAGCAATAAAATACTATTTTTCTGGCACTGTATATACCTGTCGAATAGTAAATGATCTTAATTTAAATAGAAGGCATGTTCTCTACTCAAGTTGATACTTTAAAATGAAAACAGTTTTGGTTCTTTCCTGGCAATCTCTATTCAGTGCCTTGTCAAAAATGTAGAAATAAAATATTGAACAGTCACAGCTAATAATTTCCATTGCTTAAAAATCTATTGTTATTTTAGCAGTGATTTTGAGGTTAGCTGTAGTTAAGATGAATCTACTACAGTTTCATACAAGGTATGGACATCAAGACAGGAATCTATGCAGAGTTTCACAAGTGGAAGTTGCAGAAGATGAATTTTGTTTCAGTGCATACAAATACCAAAGACACAAAAACAGTTAATACAGAGAAAGAAATGTGACTAAATATTGCTAAATATTGCATTTTCATAAATGGGAAATCTATATATGATAAATTATATATTTATGATATGTATAATATATTCAATATGTATCTTTAATGTATATAAAATATGCCCAACTGTGTATAAGTGATCATTTCTAGTATTATTATTAAAATCCTTTTTCTTGGAGCACCTGGATGGCTAATTCAGTTAAGCATCCAACTTAACAAAATAAAATAAAAGTAAAATCCTCTTTCAGGGGCATTTGGCTGGCTCAGTCAGTAAAGCATGTGACTTTCGATCTCAGGGTTATAAGTTTGAGCCCCACAGGGTGTAGAGATTAGTTAAAAATACAATCTCAAAAAAACTGAAATAAAATTATCTTTCTAAAGTGAATATTATTTTATTATTTGGTAACTAACACAGGAAACAACTCTGTAGTCGCTTCCACAAATTCCATTCAGCCTGACTCATTATATTTTCTCTCTTTATTTTTTTTATTTAAAAAAAATTTTTTTAACGTTTATTTATTTTTGAGACAGAGACAGAGCATGAACAGGGGAGGGGCAGAGAGAGAGGGAGACACAGAATCGGAAGCAGGCTCCAGGCTCTGATCCATCAGCCCAGAGCCCGACGCAGGGCTCGAACTCACGGACGGTGAGATCGTGACCTGAGCTGAAGTCGGACGTTTAACCAATTGAGCCACCCAGCCGCCCCTATTTTCTCTCTTTATTTAATCTTATTTATTTATTTTTAATTGAGGTATAATTAACATAGTGTTATATTAGTTTCAGTTGTACAACATATTAATTCAATAATTCTACACATTACTCAGTGCTTGCCACAATAAGTGTAGTCACTAGCTGTCACCATATAACACTCTGACATTACTCACCATATTCCCTATGCTGTTCTTTTTTCGTTTCCATAACTATTTATTTTATAACTGGAAGTCTGTTTCCTCTCTATTTCTCCCATCTCCTTACCCATCCCCTCTCTGGCAACCATCAGTTTGTTCTCTGTATTTAGTCTGTTTGTGTCTTTCTTTTGTCTTTTTTTTAAGTATATATATGTATGAAAATTTAAACATGACTGTTCTAGATATAATTTCATAAGTTTCATATGTGTAGTATAGAGTCATATTTTAAACAATTTCATTAATAAAAATGTGTGATTAGTTCTATACACACAATCCTTTATAGTGCTTTAAAAATCATATATATGTACTGCCTAGAATGCATACATTTTGTAAACATAATGAGTCAATCTTCATTCACATTTTGTAGAAAATGTAATTCCAGCTCCATCTTGTGGTTTATAATTGGGTTTCCAAAGTGATGCATTTTTTTTATTATACTTTATTTTTTATTGTTGTATCTTTTTATTCATTGAGTGAATATTTAATGGTTACTTGAAATTCTGTACTCTAAAGAAGATTCTATACCTTTTCTTTGTAAGATATGAAATATATCTTAATTTTTGAAGGTCTCATATTTACTATTTTCACTTTTATTACATACACACATATAAAAGAAACACATATACTATACTAATCAAGTGCCAAACAAGTACTTATGCTAATCAATATAGTAAGACTCCTTGAAATATAATCCAAAGGGCTAATTAAAATTTCACTTAAATTTATTGAGATGTAAAAAGTCAAAGCATAATATTATTTCCTTTAAAAATATTGTTTTGATTCCTAAATCTCAGTGTCTATAGCCTTGATATTTTTGCTAGGTAAAATAAAGAGTGTTACATTAAAAAAAAAGAGCATTACATTTCAAAAATGCACTGGGTTTTTTTGTGTTCTGTAATAAAATGTTTAATTTTGACCTCCTTGTCTGATGGTAAGGTTAATTATTTCCTACCAGATTAATCTTCCAAGAACTTTTGAATAGGTAGTATTTATAAAATATCTATTTTAGAACAAAATACAAGTGTTGGAAATAAAAATTAAGCTTTTTTTATACTAATTTAATTACCATTTAAATTGATTTCAGGCCCCCATCCAAGCAAACCATGATTCTATGACTGACACAGTTTAGTATGCCTCATTGGAATTTCAATGTGTATTTCACTAATTCAATTGATCATGTTTTTCAGCATGCAAAAAATGGCCAATCAGAATCTAAGATCAATCATGCAAACTTAACCTTAATTTATTTATTTATTTTATTTTTTTTTTTAATATTTTTTTCAACGTTTTTTTTTTATTTATTTTTGGGACAGAGACAGACAGAGCATGAACAGGGGAGGGGCAGAGAGAGAGGGAGACACAGAATCGGAAACAGGCTCCAGGATCCAGGCCATCAGCCCAGAGCCTGACGCGGGGCTCGAACTCACAGACCGCGAGATCGTGACCTGGCTGAAGTCGGACGCTTAACCGACTGCGCCACCCAGGCGCCCCTACCTTAATTTAAATTCAAAGGAGAAAACATATGATTTATACAACACTTTGTACAGTGTTAACTGTTTATGTAGATTTAGGTCATCAGTTTGGGTGATAAGGACCATCAGAACTAATAATGGAAGATGCCAGAAAGAATAAAGCCACAAACTTTGGTCAAGTTTGTCATTGAAATAGCTAACGCATGAGATAAATATAAAAGCAATCTAAGATATATTTTCTCTAGTTTGTTTAATATAATATGTGACATTTATTGTATATTGATTATTTATTTCTCATTTATAAAAATTTAAATATTAATGAAAGGAGGAGACCAATTTATAACCTACTAAATAGATATTTTGAGATAAATTCAGCTGGCCAACTATAAAGAGCATAGGGCTTTACAATTTAAATATGAATACACACAAAGAGATGAAAAGGTAAGAAAAACCTTTTTTAATACATCAAAAAGTATCAACTTGCAACACTGTTCACAATAGATGAAATATTAGGAAGCTCCTCTTAGCCCTTAGTTCATACATAAAATGAAATCATTTTTTATATGTAATGGTTAGAAAAAAAATGTCCTGGATCTTAAAATATTTCCATTAAATAAATTTACACAGATTATTGATTCCCAAAAAGTAATAATATAATTGAGTATAATAATACATAATAAAATGCACATAGACTGTCATGAAATAAATAGGATTTTCCTCTTTGCGTATAGTTTCTCCTAAGGAACCAGCCCTTTGATGCACATCCTATTCCCTCTTGTAATGGCTCTCAGCAAGAAGGTCTTATTATATAAATTGCTTCCAGACCAGAGAGTTGGGTCTGCTATAAAGCACTCTTAAAAATCTTATAAATTAATCCCATGTCTCTTTATTATTATGACGTGAATTTGAATTAAAATATGGCCTGGATTTTTTTCCCTGGCTGAAAGAAAATGATATCAAGTTAAAGAATTGCTAGAATCCATGTCCCTTGCACTGAGTATCAAAGTAGCATAGAAAGAACATCTCTTTATGGGTAAGTAAAGAAGGACATTCACAAAGGAACAGGATAAGTGGAGAAAAGGTCCTTGGGTCATGCAAGTTACCAAATTCTAGTTGTTACTGTGATCCAGCCACATTTCTACACTTGTGTTTGATGTAAAACTTCTGCATCTTTTTCACAATAGTTTATTTTTGCTTATATCAATTTAAATTGCATTTCAATCATTCAAATATAAAGATACCTGATTTAAAAGAAAGCTAAGTTGTATCCAGTACAATATTTTAGAAGACAATTCAGGACCGGCACAGAATCTTGAACCATGATTAATCCAAACTTTTGAAATGTGATGTACTCATAATATCTGAGTACTAGAATTTACTAATAAAGATATTTGTTTTTCATAAATTTATTTTTCACATTTTACTATTTTATATTAACCATCTTTCTCCGTATTGACTTGCAGGTGCTTCAGATCACTACGTGCTCTCTTTCTGTACGTTTTCTGCATTTACACTGTAAGAACTTTTTAAGTAGAAACACACATGTCCCACATACATATAGTTGTCTGTATATATGTATGTATAAAATGATAGGAACAAATGTACTTGTTAATCTATCAGCACTTTTAGTCTTCAAAGCCATACATTATATTTGTTACACAGGAAATACTCTTATGAAAATTTACTCAGTTTAAAGGACTTGAGACATTAAAAATGATAAGTTGTTTATCAAAATACAAGACACAATTACTTTCTCCTTAATCTTATCAAAATCCATTTGTTAGTATTTGCATGGTCCATCTATGTCAGAATATGTATTGACTAGTGGTAGTTTTGACCCTTTATAGATACATGCCTTCACTTGTCTATAAGCATCTTCATTGGTTTGTAAACAAAAGCAAAATTTGTCCTTTTAATTATTAATAATTGTGCTCAATTAGTGTTTTAATAAAAGAAATTGTGAAGTACTCCTAGAAGTAAAAGAAATCTAAAAAAAAAAAAAAGCATATGACTTTTTTCCACTGTACCTAATTAAGCTAAATACTAGCAAACATTTTAAAAGTAAGAGAAGGGGTGCCTGGGTGGGTCAGCCAGTTAAGCATCTGACTCTTGGTTTCAGCTCAGGTCATGATCTCGGGGTTTGTGAGTTCAAGTGCCACATCAGGCTTTATACTAACAGTGCAGGGTCTGCTTGGGATTCCTCTCTCTCCCTCTCTCTCTGCCCCTTCTTCACTCTCTCAAAATAAACAACCAAACCACTAAAAAAATAAAAATAAGAAAGAAAAGTGATTATTCAAATTATAAAAGAGAACTTTTCAATAGTTTTGATTCCATAATTGGTGAATTAATCAGGTTTTTATACAGATAAATATAATTATTAAATCTTCTCCAGGGGAAACCATAATTTCCCTAATTTTCTAAGATATTTAATATAGAAATAGAAATCTAAAGCACATACACCCATTTAATTTCAGAAAATAACAATGAGCAAAATTACTTCCTGCCTTTTATGATTCCATTTTCTTTACTTTTATTCTACATCATCCAGTGCATATGATGGCAAAAAAGCCCATTAAGAATTGCTTTGAACCTGATAATGTATCACATTTTGCATTTGGTTCAAAAAATAGGAAATGTAAAGGTATAAGACAACCTACATAGTATGGTTAATAGTTATCAAATGCTGATATCCTTAAAGTTTATTTATATCTTTATGTGTATCTTTGTGCGTGTGTGTGTGTGTGTGTGTGTGTGTGTGTGATTTAATCATCACAAATATCTAGGTTTTTATTTTTTTTCTCAAACATGGAAAACTAGCTCCATAACACCTTTTACCTTAACCTTTTACAAAGAATTTTTGTTCCTGTATGTTGGTCAAATCTTAAATATTACTTTCTCAAGAGAACTCTGAAAATTCAATTAGCCACCCAAGCTCTGTTGTATTATGTGTCAAATTACCTATTAAACCACACACTTGCTTAATTCTCTGCATCATCACAGTTACTGGTATATGTTTTTATTGCTTTACTTATTTATTCAACTAGCATACAAGATATTTTTATTATTCACATTTTCAAGGTTTCATACGTGAATGAATTCACATCCTGATTTCACTCATTTCATTCAGCCAGCATTGGGCTTGACAAAACAATGTTAATGACAAGTGTCTAATGAATTGAAATGAATTTTCTAGTCTTTCCACCTGTCATAAAAAGAACACTTTTCAAAAGAGATGGCATAAAGAAAAAGGATTTATGGTTAGATAACAGATATTTAATAGGGATTAACTGTTAGTGCTAGCTCAGTTACCTAAGCATTAGCCTTGATTGAAATTTGGAGAGTGTATAATAACACTCAAACTGAGGTTTAAAATGATAAAAAAAACTGTGAAAGATAACCTAATAAAAGCATCTGCAAAATAAAAATTTGTAGTGAAGTAAAATGTAAGTACTTTCTCACAATCTTTATTCAAAAATATGCATATAAATAAATATTTATAAATATAAATGTATAAATATATCTATGAATATATATGAATAGGAATATATATGAATGCATATTGGTATGTGTTTGTATATGTATATTTTATAAATATTATATAAAAATATGTGCCCCAAATAATGATTTCAGTGCATGTATTTTATATTCTGTTTAATTATATTTATTTTAAAAAATTTTAATGTTTATTGATTTTTGAGAGACAGAGAGAGACAGAGCACAAGCAGGGGTGGGGCAGAGAGAGAGGGAGACACAGAATCTGAAGCAGGGTCCAGGATCTGAGCTGTCAGCACAGAGCCCAATGCGGGGCTCAAACTCAAGAACTGTGAGATCATGACCTGAGCCAAAGTCAGACGCCTAACTAACTGAGCCACCCAGGCGCCCCTAGTTTTTAATAAAGAGTAAATGTAAGATTCAACTGTAAATAGGTGATAAATAAATGTATTCAAATCTGTGAAATATACTTTTTCCATAAATGTAGAATAAAGTTATTATAGCTTTAGTTACTCATTATAATTTTAATTCATATTAACATATATAAATATTTAGAGTTAAAGAGGGACTATTTTAATAATCTTAATTTGATTTTATTTATTGGAAATATATATTACAAGATTTCAGAGAGAATGTTTCATTAGTGATTTTCAAACAATGATATTAAATAATTATACTTTAACAATTTTAAGGTTTTAGTCATCATAAAGTGGCAGTATAATTTGAGAAATAAAATTAAAACAAAGAAAATAAAGTGTATATTGATTAAATGTGATCACTGGTTATGCCAAGAGTTTTATATTGTTTGTCTCTAAAATCCCAAATTAAGAAACACTGTACAAGCATAAGATGCCATGACTTGCTCATGGTCTTAATGAGACAAATTATGGTAGATATAATGAAAATATTTTGATCCTCCTTTAGGGATACCTAACCTTTCAGATTGATTTTCATATATTCAGTATGACCAATTAGAAGTAAATGTCCATGGACCCTGTTAAAATAAGCTATTGCATTACATGTACAGAATATCTGCTTTGCAGTGAGCCCCAGAGGGGTACTTGACAGTCCATAGAGACCAATTTATGAGGATTGTAGAAATATTAATTTTGGATATGACAGAAAGTAGAACAATTCAACAGTGCAGCATATCTCAGTGCTGATGTCTTAGGGTCTAGGTAATTAATTATGTGGAATTTGACTGTGTGGAATTTGATTTAAACTCTGCTTTTAACACGACAAAAATATTGAAACCAAATTCTAGAAAAAGAACATAAACAACTGG
Organism: Panthera uncia; assembly: GCF_023721935.1. Classification (NCBI taxonomy): domain Eukaryota; kingdom Metazoa; phylum Chordata; class Mammalia; order Carnivora; family Felidae; genus Panthera; species Panthera uncia. Next base: position 50,873,773 of record NC_064811.1, read on the forward strand.
AAAAAAAACGAACTAATATTATAAAGGGATTATATTTGTCTAGAAACAATATAAATTTAACAATAACAATACATAGTATTGCAAATTAATCTGAATATCATTTTTAGAAAAGTTCAAACTATATATATAAACTCTTTATCATCATATGTCCAGTTGTTGAGTTGGAAATTATATTTAGTTTACCACTGATAAAATTTGCCTCATGGGGGCGCCTGGGTGGCTCAGTCAGTTAAGCTTCTGACTCTTGGTTTCTGCTTAGGTCATGATCTCCTGGCTTTTTGGGTTCAAGCCCCTCATTGGGCTCTGTACTGACAGCATGGAGCCTGCTTGGGATTCTCTCTCTCTCCCTCTCTCTCTGCCCTTCCCTCACTTGTGCTATCTCTGTCTCTCTCAAAATAAATAAACTTATTTAAAAAAAATTTGCCTCATGGTTTTTTAAAATGTATTTGAAAACACTGTGTGAGGAAAGCTATGCCAGAAACATCAATTTATGCATTATTTCAAAATGCTGTGTATAAAATACTTTCTAAAACATACTATGATATTATAACTGTTGCATCATTCCCATAAACAGAAGTTTCTTAAAAGAAGTACATTAAATAATTTTATAATTTTTAGGATTTTGTGATTTTCTGTGTATTTATTTTATGATATTTCATTATATCACTATCTTTTTTTGAATTATCTTTAAAATATAAAATAATCAGTAGCAAAAGGATATGTTAAGAAGTTTGATTATTAGGACATTCAGTTGTTTTTATGTCAATTACATGGTGTGCCTGGGTGGCTCAGTTGGCTAAGCATCTGACTTGGGCTCAGGTCATGATCTCATGGCCTGTGGGTTCAAACCCCATGTCGGGGTCTGTGCTGACAGCTCAGAGCCTGGAGCCAGCTTAGGATTCTGTGTCTCCCTCTCTCTCTGCCCCTCCCCTGCTCATGCTCTGTCGGTCTCTCAAAAAATGAATAAATATTAAAAAAAAATTTTTTTAAAGAGACGCTTATCCACTGAGCATTCATAGATCAATATTGCTTACACTCCTACAAGAAGGCAGAGCTCATTAATATTTTTTTCCTGTTCTTCTACTAAAGAAATTTTCACAAAAACATTTACATAGGAATTGAAGAAATATTCTACAACAATGAAATTCATTTTTTAACTATTTAAAAATTGTTTAATCCAATATCATATTTCTCTATCTCTAGAATTAATTTGAATCATCTATTACCAAAACAAATTCACTTTGGGTCTCCTGCAATTTTACTTAAAACAGATAATTTCAGGATACCTTATGTGCAAAAATAATTTTTGAACACTTTTTAGAGTCATTCACTTTTATAATAGAGGCACAAATTATTGCCAGTTTTTCCGGTGGTTTTTATACTTACGAGTAATCAGGTTTGAATGGGTAAATGGTACACTTTCTTCTGTAAAGTGGGAGAAGGGAGATTGCAAACAAAATTATTGTCACAAAGCCAAAACAACATAAGCACAGCCTCAGGAAGATATTTTTGGAAATAGTAAATAAGGATTTTGAGTTTTTGCAAATTAATTGCTTTAAAACTATGCAATCCTTTATACCCCTTGGGGACTGCTCTTGCATAATCTAGGTTCTATGTAATCCAATTGCAAGATTACTTTTCAAGTGTTTTCCCTTATACTGTAGTTTTATAACAGGAAAAAATTGAGAGAATTTACTGAGGAAAATAACCACTTTTTCTTCAGGAAAAAAAATTTATTTGTGGTATGTAACAAGAACATTCAACTGATCGATAAAATTTATAATTTATTAATTGTTTTTGCAGTTACTTCCTATTGTTACAGAAAAAAAACTTCAATCATTACCATAAGCATATATATTTTTCAGAATTAGACATAATTGGCTTCTCATTTTGTGCCTTTGCTTTCTATGTTTTTGTAATTTTAGTATGTTCTTCTGACCCATGTACTCCTTTCTTAATTTGTTTCTATATCCCAAAGTGCTACTAGTTATTATTCCCCACTTCTTTCTCAATAATTTATTTGCATGTAGTATCATTATATATTTTTTCACTATATAGTATCATGCATAAATCATACGTCATCTTATTCTAAAAAGAAATTGCTTAATGTAGAAAACGTAATAAAAATAAAGAAAAATCACATTACTTCCTACTCCTAATACACAGAAATGGCAACTATTAATAATTTGGTATACAGATTTAATGGTTCTTTCTATGAATATATTATTTTCATAGTTTCACAAAAATCTTAAGAAAAGGAAATGTTGTATTTTATTTTGTAGCTTGCCACTTTACCAAACTTTTTATTAGTTCTAGTAAGTTTTCATTTCTCCTTCTGGCTCTTCCTGGAATACAGTCATACTATCATGAGAAAAAAAATATTCTTCTCTTTATTTCAGAAAGCCTACTTCATTTGTTGGCAATCACTCCTAAACAGACAACTGCCATGTTATTTTACACATGCTCACCTTTCCTTCAGACTCCTGCAATCAAATAAACTATATATTCTCCTTCTGCTCCTCACTGAACATATCATTTCCTTGCCCCACCTTAGCTCTGATTGGACTTCAGGTAAATAGTCTCTCTTAATATCATTTCCCATTTCTGAGTCCCTCATTTACTTAAGCATTTATGTACTTGGTTGTCATGTCCACTATTAGTGTCCTTCTAATTCTTTTTGTGCTATACTTGCACTTTTACTGTCATACCTTAAGTGAACCTTCATTTATCCCTCTACTCAATGAATTTAGTGTATTTCCTTTACAAATTACAGATATTTATTAAGAAAATTCATGCACATGATTAGAAATTCATATACAAAAAGGCTAAAAGCTAACCACACAAACAAGCCCTCCATCCCATTCTTTCCCAGACTTTTTTTTTTTTTTTTTCCTTTGGGAAAGACGATTCCTATCAACTAGATGTGCATTCCATTATTTAAAAGAAACTATACCTATTAGAAAAAATGTAAATAGCTCTATTTATCAATTTATCAATTTCAGAGATACTTGTTCTTTTCTGAAACACAATATATAAAGATCTGACACACGGGCAACGTTGCCTGCCGCCCTTGCCTCCTTGATTGTCAGTTGACACTGCAGTGTCATATGATGTTCTAAACTTCCTCTTCTTGTTTAACAACCAACATGGTATCTCTTACCAGAGTACTTTGTGAAATGACGTTTGGACTCCCCAAATCTAACTGCCATGTCCCTACTGTCTGTTTTCACAGGCTCTGTCATCTGAACCTCCCTGCAGTTACACTAAAAATAAGAACATATAAGAACTTGCTTCCACCTTAGAAGCAAGTTATAGTCTATATGATTTGGGTACAAAATTTTAATCCAAAGTTAGAAAATGTATATAGTTTTTTTTTCTAATGATCACAGTATAAATATTGTTCACCATGAATCCAAGTAGTATTAAAATACCTAAAATATTTGAATCATCAGATATTCATATAGGGAAATCTGACAAACCATTCTTTTATAAAGGGCTCACAGGTTCCATGGGTCAGAAATTTGAATAGAAATGATTTGTTGTCTTCTGCCCCGGTGCCACAGCTGGGGAGACTTGAGTACTTCAACGTGACTAGAATGGCTGGAGACTGAAACCATTTAGCAGTTTCTTCACTCTTATGTGTGATCCCTCAGTTGTGACGAACTAAAGGCTGAGCTCAAGTGGAAGTGTTAACCAATGGCTATACGTGACCTCTTCATGTATCCATGTAGTTTAGAGCATGTCATACCATGGAACCTTCAGAGTTCTTGGACTTCTTGCATGGTGGCCCAAAGAGAACATGTTCTCTCAAAGAGAACAAAACAGAACTAGAAGGAAGCTACAAGACCTTTTATGATTCAGTCTCAGAAGTCAGAAAGTATTACTTGTATACTCTTGGGGGAGGGCAGTTATAAGGAGAGGGGATACAGACCCCACTTCTTGATAGATGAAGTGTCAAAGAATTTTTGGCGGTGTGTTTAAGATAGCCTTATGGTCACATGTTAAAAGTGTTATCTAAACACATGAATATGTAAGCAAAGGGGAACATTTTTGCATGCTAAATGTACAGAATATTTTGGAGTACACATTCGATAACATTCTGCACTTCAAATTTGGAAGACTGCAATGCCACATGATCCTAAACATGCAGGAAAATCATAATATTCATGGACCTGATATTGTAGTTAATTGATATTGTATGATATGTCCAACAACCTTGCCTATGTTTTCTCTTAATATTGGCAAAATTGGCCAAGGTCATGAAGTAGTAATAGTCACAGAGCTTATGGATGAGTCTCCTCCCAACTTAGATAAGTATTTCTCAGTAGCTGAGTATATTTATTAATAACATTCTGGAGAGTATCAAAACTAAGACAATCCTGTAAGGCTGGACTGTAGTAATGACTACAAACTGATTTCTGTTTATGTAAGTTTCTCAAAGACTAATGTACATGTGCTTAAATTCAAATCTGTTAAATGAGAGATTATTAACAAAGTGTCAAGAGAAGAATGGTGATATAATTTACTCAATTCAGAATGATCAATTTTTGGAAGGTGTGTATGAAAATCATGGGTCTTACCATTATAATAATGACTGTACTATACATTGGGTTATAAAGAAATATGAGAAGCCAACAGCATATTTTCCTGAGCCATACATTATCTTAGACCGTTTCAATAATAAAATAAAAAGTCATGAAATAGCATTATTGTTTTCATTTTGTTGATTGCAAAGTTTTTATCCTGCAGGGGATGTTGGAAAAATTTATGGTTTCAACCTTTAGTTTAGAATTAATGTTATTGCTGAGCTTTGGGATTACAAATAGCTATCTATTCCCAACATAACAACAGACAACCTTTACAAAAGCCATTTAATAAATACTGCCTTTGCTAAGGAAAAAAAAAAGTTCATTGTGTGAAAGCTATTGACAAAGGGCAGGTAATAATCTAATGGAGAAAGGTTATAAAATTAACAGAGGGAAAAAAACTTTAATTCTATTAATAATGTTCTATCTCTTTGGCAAAATAACACTGTCAAAAATTTCTAGCACACATCATTTTTTAAATATTCCTGAAAAAATAAAAGGTTCTCCATGCATTTTTTTCTTTTCAAAAAAATTTTTAATGTTTATTTTTTGAGAGAGAGAGACAGAGCACGAGTGGGGGAGGAGCAGAGAGAGAGGGAGGCACAGAATCTGAAGCTGACTTCAGGCTCTGAGCTGTCAGCACAGAATCCGACACGGGGCTCAACTCAGTGAGATCATGACCTGACCCGAAGTCGGAAACTCAACCATCTGAGCCACCCAGGAACTCCTCTATGCATTTTATTCTATAAAGTTATAAACCATTTAAATATTTTTAAAGAGCAAGGAATGCTAGTTCCTATGTTAATTCAGGATATTTAAAAATAAACTTCAATATTAGTTTTATATATTATTTTGCAAATGAAAATCTTATAACAATGCCAAGGAAATTTGTCTTCATTGCTTTCAATGATCTAAGCTGAAATATTGAAATTATGCATGAAATTGGGCTTTGGGATAAAAAAAGTTTGATCGTTTGGTTATCATGCAATGCAAATTTCCGGTTAGTATATAATCTTCATTCACATAGGCTATAATTCTAGCCTAAAATATTTTTTTGTTTCTTTATTTGTTTTAGAAGATTTAAAATACCTGATAAACTGCTGTCTGTACATAAGTAAAGTTTTCTCCTTGTAGCTGAATGAAATTTTCACAAAATTGGTTAAATATGCATTGTATGTTAATTTCTTTATGAAATCTATTGGCTCACTAGTGCACAAATAGTGATGACTGAGTTCAAGTGTTAAGTATGTGGGGTTTTTTTAGTACAGAAACAATTAGCTCACTGATTGTGTGATTGCTCAATATACAGTTTATGTGAAGTGACACCAGGGCTCTGAATATGGTGCAGGAGGCAAAGCATGAATGCCCTTTACTCTGGCCAAGGTGATTTGTTTAAGAATGGCCTAATTGTGTGCTCTTTATGAGTTGTCTACATAAATTTAGGTTTTATTACTTTTAAGAAAAGAAAACTTGCAAATAAGTCTATAAAATGTATTATTATTCAAAAGAAGGTGCAGGAATGAATATAAGGAAGAATGTCTTAGTGCTTATTATTGTTACTTTGTCGTGTTCCATTTTATAGAAGATTTCATGTATTTATTCAAGATCCATTTTAAAGCTATTAAATAGGATAGATATAACAAAAAAAGTGTTTTTCCTCATTATTTTTGTTAATAATTTTAAACTTTTGATAATCTTTCTCCAGTATAATTCAATAAAGAGGCTAAGTAAAGCTAAGTTTTGATCTTAATAGAACAGTTTATTCAGTACAGAGAGGTGATGTGGCTTATATGTTTTGTATATATTTATAAGTATAAATATACATATATAATGTAATATATATTTAATATATATGTGTATTTGTATATTTATGCATATATACAAACATGTTGTTACTATATTATATATTAAATGGGGTTGTATAAGGTATATTTGAATTGTGATTATAATTCAAAATAAAGGCATTGTAAATTACATGTAATTTTTTTCAATTTTATTTTCAAGAATGTTACTACTTATTTTTGGTGCAGGTACAAATAGAAGAGAAAATATATGTATATATATATTTAAAACTTTACATTGACCCAAGCAACAATAAATTACATTATTTTACTTCTGTTGATTCAACTCATTTTTGCCCAGTTTTAAGGAAACAGATTAGTTCATAGAAATGTATTATTTTTCAATTTTAGTTATTATTTTTATTTTTTCTAATTTTGTAAATATTTCAATATTACTATAAGAAAAAGTAAACAAAAAACACTTAAAATATAAGACAAAACAAATTTATATTTGCCCACCACTGTGCATAAGACCTAAAATTCTTGTGATTTTTTAGTTTGCAAAGTATTTCCATATAAAGCAGTTAGATGAATATTGACATCAAGAATTGACAAAAAATAAACTTACAAAATAATTTACATTTAGAGGATTGATTTTATAGTGAACAACTATCAATTAATTATAAATATACTAAAAACTAAAATTCAACTTTACTTTTACTTGTGATTGTTTTGGCATAAGCATGAGTATAATCTATTATTCTACTTCATTCTATTATAAATTCTATCAATTATTAATTTTACACAGAAAGACTATAACCGAGAAAGAATGTGTAATCTCTATTACTCATTTATTTCTAGTAATTACAATCCAACACGTATTTGACTAGGTAATATTCTTGGTTCTGCAGATAATCTAAAGAAATATAAACCACAAAGATTCTAGAATCTGAATGTTTTGAAAAAGTGAATAAAAATATAAATGTGTCAGAGTGCAGCCCGATCAGCGACAGACTCCTAATTATGATCGGGTCATGATCTCACTAATTCCTCAGATCAAGCCCTGCATAGGGCTGTGTGCTGAAAGTGGGGAGCCTGCTGGGATTCTCTCTGTCCCTCTTTCTCTGCCCCTCCCCAACTCATTCTCTCTCTCTTTCTCTCTCTCTCTCAAAAATAAATAAATAAATAAATAAATAAATAAATAAATAAATGAATGAATGTTTAAAATAACGAGAAATGTGTCAAAAACAAGCGCCACAAAGAATGGATGGCACAATATAGTATCTTATTACTTTTAATTGGCAATCACAATTAATAATTACTTAAATAATCAGAGTAAGAAGTGAGCACTATACGCAATTTTGTTTTTTTTCCCTCTGGAGGAGGTGAACTTCCAGATACTATATGCGATATTTTTATTTGAAGACTTTCAAGATGATAAGACTTCAAATAGTTCTTAAGTAGAATAATGGTTATTTTGGAAATTGGAAATGTGCCTAGTGAGGAGACAGAAGTTACTATAGTATCAGAGAATAAAGACTTTTGAAGTAAGAGTAAGTATAAAGCATATACACATTAAATTCCACAAACAATGTCTTAAGGTGAGGAGGAAAAGGAAAAGGAAATTGAAATAAAAATGAATACAAAACTCAGTTTAGGGGAGATTAAGTGATTTGTCAAATAATACAATTAATGGTTAGAATAACAGGGCCAAAACGATATTTCGAAAGATGAGTATTTAAAGACAACTAGAAGTGCAGTTTAGTGCTATAGCATTTAATGTAATATTTCTTAATATGTTCAAGAATTCCTTATACTTAACCTAAATGTGTTCAAAAAGCTTAGGGTGGAAAGCCACCACCACAGGGAGAAAGCGCTCAAGGTTAGTTAATGAGATATTATGAGGGGATCACGAGTAAGTTGTTATATCACCTGTAGGAAACTACTTTCCATCTGGCGCAAATATACTTTGATCACAACCTCAAACTCCCACTTTCCTCCCAGACCCTTTGCTTCTTATGCACACAAGTTAATGATCATTATCTGATTTTCTTCACGTTCACCACATGTTAGAGCTCAATAAATACAGAGATGAAATCTCTACTCAGGGCTCCTGTCTCCTCCCAGATATTAGCTTCTCTCGTTTTCATTTCTGTGTCCGCTCTCTTGCTGGACAAGAGAGAAATCCAGACTTATGGTCTGAGACAAATATGGGTTTGCAAAAACTCTTCTGATATCCATTTCAAAAAGTAGTCTCTGGAGTATACTAGTTTCAACTGTTATTTTTGTTGTTGTTTATTTATTTTTGAGAGAGAGGGAGAAAGAGTGACAGAGTGTGAGCAGAGGAGGGGCAGAGAGAGAGGGAGACACAGAATCTGAAGTAGGCTCCAGGCTCCGAGCTGTCAGCACAGAGCCCCATGTGGAGCTCAATCTCAAGGACCACAAGGTCATGACCTGAGTCGAAGTCAGATCCTTAACTGACTGAGCCACCCAGGTGCCCCTAGACTCTTATTTTTAAGCAACAGCTCAATCCAAAGTGACGTAAGTTAAAAGGGAATATAAAAACAATCTGCAGTAACTTACTTTCTGGTAATCTTAAATATTATCACCAGAAATCAGTGTCTTGCTCTCCTTCACTTGGCTTCATTTTCAGTTTCTATATTCTAACAAAGTAGCTTCCAGCTCTTCCCAGTATGCATTCTCCTACTTTCAAGTCCAGTGAAAAGAATATCATTCTCAGGTTGTTCCAACAAAAATCCACATATTAGCTCATAATAGCTTCATTAGGCCATATGCCATTATCTAACTCAAATAACTGGCTAAAGAAACATGATATCTGAAACATATGCCCATTTATGGAGCAAGGACTAATTTAACATTACATAAACACATGGTTTAAAATGTGTTTAAACACCTGGTTTAAAGCTAGCTCTGCTTAATCAAAGTCAAGCTTCTATTATCAGAACTAAGGTTCTGATATAAGTTTAGAAAATTGTGGATCCTATACTCTCCTTTGAGAACAGAACACACACAGTACCCTGTAAAAATCTTCAAGAAGTTGTATAGGAAATAAATATGCTAAATTTGTTGAATCCAGAGTCTTCCACGTTTAACTGACCATTACCACAATTTCTTTGAAAAATTCTTCTATATCACTTTCAAAGTTTGATAGAACAAGTGTTTTGCAAACCAAAACATTTCCCAAAATGTTTTGGGAAACACTGATACATAATTGATTTTGAGAATGAGTTTTTATTTTACTTGGTACCATGATGTAGTATTGAATAGTTTCCTAATTGGTAATGTGATTGAAAATATATGATCTGGAATTATTGGACTAGCAATGTTACACAAGCTGGGCTGTGGTAAGGATAGACAGAAAATGACAGGCTATTGGAGGTGTGCACAGTTGCGTCTCAATGTCCACATCATTGACTCATCCACAGAAGCCAGTGTTATGTTAGGTAATCTAGAAAAGCCAATGTAAGTAGATTTATATTGTGTTAATTCAAACTCAAAGAATAAGGGCAAGGATTTGGGTGTGTATGAGACATTTCAAAGGAAAAATTCGTAGGCAATAATGCCTTTTTAAAAAAAATAAAGGTAAGAGATGATTAAAATTAACATAGATTTTAAAATAAATAAAATAAAATAAACAGATTATGAAGAAACTAGAAGAATTTACAGTATATAACTGGCTTAATAATTTGAGCCAGTTTTCATCAAGTGATAATTGGAAGAATATGTGCAGCTTTTTGTTTGGTATGTGTGTGCGTGCGTACGTGCGTGAGTGCGTGCGTGTGTGTGTTTGTGTGTGTGTTGATACATTATATGCAGAGTTGTTTCAGAGAACTCAAAAGACCAAGTAAAGATTGCACTAGCAGAATGTTAGAGATAGTTACTCTGTGGAAATAATACTAATATTACAAGGCTAGGTAACAATTAAGTGGACTTTAAGAAAGTGGAGAGATGATGGGGCACCTGGGTGGCTCAGTCGATTAAGTGTCTGACTCTTGATTTTGGCTCAGAAATCAAGCCGCACGGAACCTGCTTAGGATTCTCTCTCTCCCTTCCTGCCCCTCCATTGCTCATGCCTCTTTTCTCTCAAAATAAATAAATAAACCTACTTCAAACAATAATAATAACAGGGTATATTTATAATACAAGTATGTTACTAAAAATAATAGATTTGGGGGCTCCTGGCTGGGTCAGTAGGTACTGAATGTGACTCTTAATCTCAGGGTTGTGAGTTCAAGCCCCACATTGGACATGGAGCCTAGTTAAGAAAACCATTGCTTTTTTTGATTTTGCTTAATTGGGATTTAAAGTTAATATTTCCTGCTATCAACATTGATATTATCAACATTATCAACTTTGACAGCATGTAAGGTCATAAAGCAATTTGACATTATCTGTTCCATTATCTGGAAATGAAAGTTGTCGAGATCACTTTACTACAGTGTAAATTCATATATAAGTGCTGCTTTGCTTTGTATGTTTAGCATGAATTCATTAAGAAATACTTTCGGGTTAGCAGCAAAAGCTATTTTCCAAAGCCATTCAGTATACAACATTGGTGGTTGAGGGTGGTTCTCTTAAAACAAAAAAAAAAAAATCTCTACCCTGAACTAATTCAATCACAGTAAAACTTCTTGATTTCAAAGTCAAGATTTCTATGTGGTAAGTCAAGTAAAGATATCTACCTTCTATTTCTGCAAAAACTCTTGGAATTAATGAAGTTTAAGTTCATGAGAACATGTGAAGCTCATCATTTACACGGTTAGTTCAGTAACACATGATAGATTCACATATTTTTGACAAAGTATCTACTCAAGAATAATTCGCTGCTTAACTGTTAATACGCTATAAACACCTACTATTTTCAAAAACTTTGAGAATTTGTTCAAATATGTCATTTTTTCCACATATATTTTCCATACAAGCGGTTGTAGCACATTTTAACATATTCCACTTGAATTTGTACTACATTACTGTTTTCTCAATGTATTTGAAAATATTCTCACATGTAGCATTCTGTGCAGAATATTTTGTAGAGGCTAATTCTTCTGTCATTTCAAACTTTGCACTGACTCTTCAAGTAAACATTTTAGTAGTATAGATACCACATGTCAACTTTTTAACAAGAAACAAAACAAACTGCTGAAAGGCACTTGCCTTGTTTTTAAGTGAATATTGATGTTGCTTCTAATGTCTTCAACTCTTCGAACAACTGTTCTCACCAAAAGTCTAATAGTATTAAAAAGTAGCTTTCTTTTGGATACATTTGTCTGGTTGTTGCAATCAAATACCATTTCAAGAAATCATGAGCAAATATCTTTCCTCGCTTAGCAAAAAATGACCTGGTCAGAAACTTGGTTTGTTCTGTGCTCATTTTCTTTTATCTTTCCATTTCTTTTTCTTTTTCTTTCTTTCTTTCTTTTTCTTTCTTTCTTTCTTTCTTTCTTTCTTTCTTTCTTTCTTTTTCTTTTCCTTCCTTCCTTCCTTCCTTTCTTTTTGTTTCTCTTTCTGTTTTAATTTTGTAAATAAAATTTTTTTTTCAGTTTATTTATTTATTTTGAGAGAGAGAGGGAGAGAGAATGAGCAGGGGAGGTGTAGAGAGAGAGGGAGGGAAAGAATCCCAAGCAGGCTCCATGCTGTCAGCCCAGAGTCCAGTTCAGTGATTGATCGTACCAACCCTGAGATTAGGACCTAAACTGAAATCAAGAGTCGATCGTTTAACAGATTGAGCCACCCAGACAACCCCAGAAATTCTTATATAATGAAAAATCCCATTTTAACTTCCTAACTTTTCTGACTGCTGTTTTCTAATGATCTGGTGATAATGTGATGAGTGCTATCGTGTCCAGTTTCATTTTATAATAAAAATAACATTCAACCGTCAAAAATTTATGACAAATAATTCACATGTCCATGTTCTTAAAAGTGTGATGTTGAAGTCCACTTTTATCTTCTTTTCTTATTTTGACATGATCAGGAAGGTCTGGTAATAAAAAATAAAATACAAATTCTATTGAGTTACAACCACATCAGTGCACTATCCCATGTTCTATTACAGTACTAAACACTGCTACTGTGGGACTAAAACAGTCATTAAACACATAAATGAATGAATGTGACTGTGTTGTAGTAAAACTGTCTGGAAATTTGAATTTTAATTTTCTATAATGTTTATTTACATGATACATTATTCTTGTTATTATTCTTTTTCAGCCATTAATTTTTTTTTAAATATTTGCCCTACCAAAAACAGGTAGCCAACCAGTTATGGTCCATGGACCATAATTTACTGACCTTTCTACTATTGTATATTTATATACACACATACACACACACATAGACACACACACACACACACACAATGCTTTAACCCAGAAAAGTTAACTGATCATTGGCATTTCCCAAGTGATAAAATATATTTTCAAAAATATTTTTCACTTACATAAACTATAATTAAAAGACTGAAAATAAAATTATTTTTAAAAAATCCATTTAAGAATCATGGGTACAGAAAGACAATGAAGTTATGAAATTTTGAAGTTTTGCAAAATCAAGTGAAACAAGATGAGAAGAAAAGCTTTCATAAGCCTAGCATTCTTAAGTTTGTGTGGGTAAAACTAGAATGAGAAAATAAAAAAGGGCTCACTTTGGATGCACAAATACTATTTTAAATCATAATTTGTTTCCCAGGAAACAATGATGAGTAATATTTGGTCTTCTGTCAATTAAGATACTCATTGTTTATATTAACAGGTCATTTTCATTCATGTTACAATTAATAATGTTTTGCTTCTTTAAAAATCGACCTATTTTTTCACTTTTGGGTCTCAATTTACTACTTTTTCATATGTAGTAATCCTTCAATAAATCATTAAAGTTGTATAGTATATCATTAATTGTTAATGAAATGATGAAAAGCACAGCATTTGCAATGAAGAGCCTTGACCTATCTCTGCTCATTAATGTGTGATCTTAGTCAATCACTTAGGCTTTCTGTGCTTAGTTTCCTTAGGTCTGGTCCTCCAGGAACAGATCCTCAGATGAGAATTTGAATACAATTAATTTATTAAGGAAGTGTCCCCAGAAGAATATTGTGAGGGAGTTGAGTTACCAAAACTGGGAAGGGGAAGTACCCAAGTAAGGATGTATTTTGAAGCAAAGATTGAACCGCAGAGAGTCACATGGGAAGCTCTATAGTGTACCCTAGACCTTGGAGTTAGACTCACTTGCAGGAGAAGGGGTGGGACTTTTCTACTCTGTCTACCAGTTAGTGATTGGCTCTATCACTAATGACATGTAACCTCACAACACTTGGCCAGAGAAATGCCAGTAGCCCAAAGGCGGTCCTCTGGAGAAGTCTCAGAATAGGCCATCAGGAGCAAAGCAGTCAGAAGGTGGGAGATAGGCACCCCTTTGGCAGAACTGAGGCCTTGTGGGTGAGACATTGCCTGTCTGCTAAAGCTGAAAATAGGAGTATAATATAACCTAATATTGTTGAGTACTTACTTTATTCCAAATCTTAAGCAAAGCACTTTATTTTTCTTTAAGGTTATACTTTTGCATAGTATTCACTCAATAAATGTTACCCAATATTTCTATTTTTGTCACTTATAGAAATTCAGCTTTGTTGTATGTATATAGAAGTTAAAAACTTGAATTATATATCTTTTTATTTAAATATCAGAATGTCTTCAGTTATCATAATTTATTATTTAATCTTATGTATTGTCCCGAATGAAAGACTATTCCAGTTATTATTTTAATTGAACTTGCAAAATTCCCATAACAATAGCAGTCAAGTTCCTAGTACTTTAAGTTGGAGAAAAATGAATAGGTAGCTTGTGAATCCATTAGAGAATTGTATTCAAGTTAGTCTTGTTTTTCTTTCAGGGCATGCTATTTGCCACATATGTGGTATTTTTTAGCACTGCAGGGAAGAAACAGGGTGAGAATTATAGTTGCTGGAAATTCCTGCCATATGGCTTTCTAATACCTTAAATTACATGTTATAACTATTTTTCTTTGACTGCATACATCTTAACCTTTGGCTTTATACTTCTGGGAATACTACATTAACTAATCACTCGAAAATACACATGTATGGCTTGTGTGTGTATGTGTGTGTAAAAGACATTTTCTTATTCTTAACATGACAACATTAAATAATCCATTTCCAACTGCAACATATTTTATCAAAGAGAACTGCTAAAGTACAAAAGTTTTGTTTCTCTATTAAATTCATATTATTTATAAGTGTCATTGTCTGTTTCCAATATGGAAAATTTAGTAATTGTGCATATTCTGTTTGCTAATTGAAAGTTTACTTATAACTATAACCCATATTAATATATCCCCATTTGGGGGGATATATGTCTAGTCATAATATTATTAATTTTAGATATCAATAATAGTATCCATAAGAAAGTATCTGTTCTTTCTGTAGAATGTCATATGTTTCCAGTTATTAATTGGAATAGATTTTTAAAATCTCTTATGCAAATTGAAAGATTATACCATTTATTGCTATCTTCAAATATTGTGAATGTGTCTGTGTGAGGCAGATTTTGAAAGATAGGAATTTACCACAAAGGGAAAATTAACTGCACCATATCTACAATGGTTTGAGTATATAAATTGCATTGCCTTTTTATTCTTATTTGGCACTCCTGTGTGGCTCAATCGGTTAAGTGTTCAACTCTTGGTTTTGGCACAGGTCATGATCTCATGGTTTGTGAGTTTAAGCCCCGCATCAGGTTCTATCGTGACAGTGCAGTCTTCTTGGGATTTTCTCTCTCTCTCTCCCTCGCTCTCTGCCTCTCACCCTTTCTCACTCCCTCTGTATCAAAATAAAGAAATAAAAGACTTTAAAAATAATAAAACAATAAAAGGTAAAATGTATTCTTATTTAATTATTTGTATCTTACAGCAGAATGACGACAGCCTATGATGGTAAGTCACATGCAAGGGAAAAATAAGACTAGACGAGCCTACAGAGAATTTTATTTTTTTAATTTTTTTTTTTAACATCTTATTTATTTTTGAGACAGAGAGAGACAGAGCATGAACGGGGGAGGGTCAGAGAGAGAGGGAGACACAGAATCCGAAGCAGGCTCCAGGCTCTGAGCCATCAGCCCAGAGCCCGACACGGGGCTCGAACTCACGGACCGCGAGATCGTGACCTGAGCCGAAGTCGGACGCTTAACCGACTGAGCCACCCAGGCGCCCCTACAGAGAATTTTAAATATATGAAACTTGAAATGATGCATAAAAGCAAATGAGTGGCGCTTATGAACAAAAGTACACAGGAGGTGGAGGTCAACAACACCAAATAAGCACTCAGGTTATCAGACATCGAGAGTACACACCAGTGAAATTGATGTAATACCTACCATGGATGCATAGACTTTTGAACATTTTATGATATTGAAAGTACAAATAAGTTGTTACATATTGCAAGTGCCTTACAGGTAAATTTAGAATACCATCATCATGCTGAACCTATGATTTCTCAGAATTTCTCAGAATTTTGAGATCCTTTTGAAAGGCTCAGTCATTCTGCTTCATCTTCCTGAGTCCCACCTTCCTCCTGTGTACAAAAGTGAAATGGGAAATGAGAGATACCCTTCTTACTGTGTTTTAAGGATTTGTATATATGTTAAAATATCCAGTGATTGAATAATATACAAGAAATGTTACTTTCTTTAATCTTACATAAGTCACTTTAAAATTCAGCAAAATTTTAACAATCTGTTTTTGAGAACGACAATGTAAAAACCAGAAAAAAATAAGGCTAGTGATATTGAGCAAGATAAAAATATATATCTGTTTATCTGGTGTCTCATGGATTGTGAAAAGTCTAATGACTAAATCCTGGTCTTTTAACTATAGATAATGACAGGAGTTTTTAAAGTGTTTAAATTTCCCCAAACATGGAAAATGATACTATCTTTCTTATGTATTTGCCTTAACAATAAATTCTCCTAATGACCTCAGACTGAATGACAATGATACAACCAAAGGTAAAGTGGAAAATAGCATAAAGGAGCAAAGAAAGGGTAGGATGTGTTGTTGTTGTTGTTGTTGTTGTTGTTGTTGTTGTTGTTTTGCTTATTTACTGGTGTTTAAGACCAATAATTGGGTGACATACAAAAAGAAAAATGTGGCCTAAAATATGCAAACCACTTAGAGATTTTCTTTTGTTGGGACATGCCCAAGCATTATATATATATATATATAGCAATACTATCTGCTAAGATCATATCTGAAACATTCCCCAATATTATAAAAAGAAAAACAAAATCAATCCATTTCCTTTTCTGCTACTATAAAGCATTTTATCTTTAGAAGTTTCATTTATTTACAAAATTATGTGCTTGGGAAACTGAGCCATATATATTTATTATAAGTGATAGCTTGGTGAATCTGTGACAAAACATGGTAATAACAGGAAGACAAGTATGCCCTTAAGAATAAATCAATATAGGGGCTCCTGGGTAGCTCAGCCAGTTAAGCATCTGACTCTTGATTTCGGCTCAGGTCACCATCTCACAGTTTGTGAGATCGAGCCCCACGTGGGTCTCTGTGCTGACAGTGTGGAACTTGCTTGGGATTCTCAGTCTCCCTCTCTCTCTTCCCCTCCTCCACTTGCACTCTGTCTTTCTCTCAAAATAAATAAACATTAAAAAAGAATAAGTCAATATAGTTATTTTTAAAAGCACATTCATAATGATATATAAGTGTATATGTATATTTCAGATTGTGGTAAGGAAATTTAACATGAAACTACCCTCTTAAATATTTAAGTAACCTATGTAGTATTGTTAACTACAGCATCATGTTCCAGATCTCTGGAACTTACCTGTCTTTCATAACTGAAACTTTATATCTGTTGAACAATAATTTCCCATTTTCTCCTCCTCACTGACAACCATCAGTCCACTCTCTGCTTCTATGAATTTTACTATTTTAGATACCTCCCATAAGTGGAAACATACATTAATCACTTTTTCTGATAAGCACATTTCACTTAGCATAACATCCTCCAGATTTATCCATTCTGCATGATGGCAGAATTTCCTTCTTTTTTAAGGCTGAATAATATTCCATTATATATTATATATAATATATAAAATGAGTTTAATTAGATTTTAATAACTGATTATTAGAGCTATCCATCTAGGAATCTAAATAATAATTGATTTGAGAAACAAAGGCAAAAGAAAAAACTTAATTCCTTACAACTTTTACAAGCCCTTGAGACAGAGTGACCTTCCTGTAGGAACTCAGCTGTCTCCATGTTAATATTTTGCCAAGAGCAAAAGGCAATTTTAGTTTAACATTATCCCAATCTCCAGATCCGGTAAGTCTACTTTAACATAAAGAAACTCCTTCGGGGTGCCTGGGTGGCTCAGTCAGTAAAGCGTCTGACTTCAGCTCAGGTATGATCTTGCAGTTTGTGAGTTCGAGCCCCGCATCGGGGTCTGTGCTAACAGCTCAGAGCCTGGAGCCTGCTTCAGATTCTGTGTCTCCCTCTCTCTCTGCCCATCCCATGCTCACACTCTGTCTGTCTCTTTCTCTCAATAATAAATAAATGCTAAAAAAAATTAAAAAAAAAAGAAATTCCTTTGGAAATTTCCTTTATCCTACTGCCCAAGATATATGTATATGGCCCACTGATATACATCTGAAGGGTCTCATGACAAGTTTTTATTAAACAGTAATAAATGACATTTTTCTAAAAGCAGCTTTTAGGTCCTGGAAACCTTGCTCCCAAAATTCCTTAGAGATATACGCTATCCCTAATTCCCTCCCAACTTGAAAGTATATAATCAGTCACCGTCACAACCCCAGTGCAGCTCTTTCTGCCCACGGTTCCTATCCTCGTGTTTTAATAAAACCACCTTCTTGCACTGAAGATGTCTCGAGAATTCTTTATTGACCATTTGCTCCAAACCCCAACATTTCCAAATCAACCCCTATGGTGATTAGTATCTTTTAACTCCTAAACTTGCCTGACCTGTAGAAAATAGCAAATTTATATTCATAGATATTTTTACTTCATATTTTTTAGCACAGTAGATATCTGAAAAGAAATCTTATTAGGCATGGAGTATCTGTTAAACATAAACATGTAACTTCACAATTATGTAACTACATTCTTTTTTTAATAAAGCCATGAGATATTGGACATGATAATGTGGATAATCTATTCACTAAAACTAGTAGCATGCAGAATTCAAATTGACAATATGACATTACTATAAAAAGCAATTCTTTCATTTCTGTTAGAAAATAATGATAATTTAATAATGCTATACTAGTGGAATGACATATTGGTATATTTCCTTAACACAGTGGCTTCCTATCATCACACAGAAATGTCAGTATTAAATCATGTATTTGTTAGTATAATAATAGCTTTCATTTGAACAGTGCTTTATAATTTCCAAAGAACATTTTAATACATTATTCCTTCTGTTCTTCAAAATAATTCTGTAAGGAGCCAGATACCAGGTATTCCTTTGTTATATGAATGAAGAAATAGTGGCTTAAAGAGCATTTACAGCATGGCTACAGCAGCTTAATAGCAGACTTGATCATGAATCCATGTCACTTGTCTCTCAGTCCAATGTTCTTGCCTCTCAATTACACAGAAATCAATTGTTAGAATAACTGCAAAATCAGCTCAGTAAATATCATAACAAATTAGACTACATTTGGATAACAACAGTAACTTAGATTAAAATGGACGTATTTCACTATGTTCCAAACATTTACAAACATCTGATATTCTAAATTATATAGCTCTCCCTCCAGCCAGTCCTTTAGAAAAGAAAGCTATCAGAATAATAAAGATAATCCACATAATTAGACATCAAACGCCATTTGCCTGAATTTAGTTTGTAGCAAGTCAAAAAATGATAATTATTTTAGTTTCAAAAGACCACATTTCCAAAATAGAATTTACTAATGATTAATCCATCTTATGGAAAATCCATATTTTTCCTAATGATCCTTAGCGCTACTCACTATACTGATTTCACAGTTCAAATAACTTTCATGGCTGTGGCAAGGTTTCCGGGAAAATGTGACAAGATTCAGACACAATGAATGTTGAGATGGTACCAAATAATCCTATGTCTGCTGTGTGCTTCAATAGAGGAGGAATCCCATGCCATACCTGCCTAATAGATTTGTTTTTGGAGAAAAGAAAAACTCTTCAGTCTCACTCATCTCTTGCTCCTTTTCAAAGATGCTTAGGAAGCTCCACGTCAGGAATACATACTTGGTTTGCCTTCTGACTGGAACGCTCTTCCCCTACATGTGTCTGCATAGCTTACGTCTCACTTCTCTTAGTTCCCTGACAAAGTCTCACTTTTCTCAAGAGTATAACCTTTACACCCTGTGTAAAATAGAAGCTTCATTTCTTTCTTTCCCCTATAATATAAGCATGATAAAATAGGGACTGGGCCTCTTTCTTTGTTCACCACTATATTAGTAACACCTAGAACAGCTTGCACATATTAACTGATTTGAATAATTGATTTATAACATTTTTATTTCATTCATAGAGACTCAATATTCTATTAATGCTATTATACCATTGAGATTCATGTTCTCTGGTACCAAAGACTGGCTATTTCCAAATTCACTTGGTCAAATGAATGCTCTGTTTTGCTCTTGTCATATACTCTGCGGAGAGCCACCTTTAACTTTTCCTGCACCATTCAAATGAATGTAGCTGGCTAAAGTTACTTCAGGAAGCTTGGTGGGGATCAAAAGTATACAAGTGAAATTAAGTTGAGTTCAAGGATTTTAGACAATAAAGATTTTAATGCAATACCATTTTTAAATAATGAGATCTCAGTGATTAAAATAGAGTTTCATTTTTTTTTCAGATCTCCACTGATGGCAGCAACTGGCAATGCCTTTGTTTTCTATTTAAATATTGTTTTAAACATAAAAAGTCTCCCTTGTGAACTGAGGTTATTTGATTACCTATAACCAACATTTGGAAAATACCCACTCTCCCTCTAGACTGACAGGCTTTATACAATTTGCTCCAATTTTTCAGTCTTGCTTCCCTCTATTTTCCTGTTTCTCTCTTGTGACTGTTGAATACAAAACTTATCTAGTGCCATGGGGCCTTTTTGTTGGCATTGAATTATTCATATTTGGATAAATCTGCTCAAGTTAAAATCATTAGGTTAGTTTCTCTGATCTCTTTTATTCTTTTCCACTCTACTATCTAATACATACGTATTTTTATTTAAACTTTTTTTTTTCCTTCTCAACCACCATTTACACTCAATCTCCAAGAAATAAAGGTGAGTAATTATGGCATATTTCCTAATGCTTGTTATATTTTTTATAGTTAAATTTTATTTATGTAATATTTTAATAAAGCAAAGTACCTATGTCATGTTTTTATTACAATAAAAATACAAATAATTACATGACATCATATTATGTATTTCTATATATATTTATATTTGAGGGTTTTTTTTTAATGTTTATTTATTTCTGAGAGAGAGAGAGAGAGAGACAGATCGTGAGTGGGGGAAGGGCAGAGAGCAAGGGAGACACAGCATCCAAAGCAGGCTCTGGGCTCTGAGCTGTCAGCACAGAGCCTGAAGCAGGGCTTGAACTCACAAGCAGTGAGATATGACCTGAGCCGAAGTTGGACACTTAACCAACTGAGCCACACAGGCAACGCTTGAATTGTTTTCGATGAGGAAACAGATCTTTTTTTTAAATAAACTCCTAAAGCAGCAAGTAATATGTATTGCAATTACTTGGCAACAAAACATAATCATTTGATAAGTAAAAAAAAAAATGAATTACTTAGATCATATCAGTGAAATTCTATTGGACTGTTTTACAGTAGTAACCTTGAGCAATTAAGATGCTTTGTATGTGATGATATCTACATGAAAATTTGGAATTAAATTATTTTAGTATCTTTATTTACCAATTCATCAATTAATTGTAATAATTGTCTAACAGATGCATTTCATTGTTTTTTGGGATTTGTTACTAATTTTAAATTGAAGACTTATTTTTCAAGTGATTATTTTATTTTATTTTATTTTAATATGAAATTTATTATCAAATTGGTTTCCATACAGCACCCAGTGCTCATCCCAACAGGCGCCCCCCTAATGCCCATCACCCATTTTCCCCTCCCTCCCACCCCCCATCAACCCTCAGTTTATTCTCAGTTTTTAAGAGTCTCTTATGGTTTGCCTCCCTCCCTCTCTAACTTATTTTTCCCCCTTTCCTTCCCCCATGGTAATTGAAGACTTATTCAGACTAATGTCTGGTATAAGATTTGCTAGAGAATGTCTTCTATATCAAGAGCTTCAAATAAGGAAACCAGTTAGAGAAAATTTACCATCATTTGATACTATATAATTAAAAGACAATGAAAACAATATAAGAATTGACATTTTCACCAAAATATTTAAAGGTATTAACCACATAAGTAGTGCTTTCAAAACTTGGAAAAGGCTTTTGATATTTAACTGAGAACCCAAATATTTACATATATTTAGACAGTGTTGGTGATGCTAAAACACATTGTTAAATGTGAGAAAGAGCCACTGATTATTTACATTTTTCAATTGTTCCAGATTTTTCTGCCGCTTTTTTATTAATAAATAGAATATATGGCACTTTTTATTTCCAACCCTCAGACTGATATTACTTAAGCATAACTTCAGCGAATGTAATATTTGAACAAGCTTTAGACTTCTGCTAGCTGAGGCTTATTAGCACAGCACTTTGCAACACAAAAAAGTCATTTGTATTCCAGTCAAACCCAGCTGTTTACATACATAGTTTTGAATTATAATGTGGTGTGATTATACCCAAATATGTTTTATTGAACCAAAATCAGATTCAAAACTTAACTTGCAAACAAAATTACTTTAGTACTGTTAATGACTTTTTACCTAATAAGACAAAATATAATGTGATTGCTTAATATGTGTAGGGGTTTACAGGAAAATACACTCACCGGTGTGAAATGCTGTTAGTTCAGGGCCGGTACTTCTAGAATCAAAAAGCAGTAAACTGAGACTGATAAATTTGGTGGTTAATATCTTTCTCTACAATAGTTTTCTGAGATCACTGTTCAATCCTGCAGTCATTGAGCAACTTTCAGTCACTTAACCACCATGAATACTTGGTTCTTTCTGTTCTGTGTTTGTGCAGACAAATATTATTATTTGCTCATCACAAGTTGATCCAAATAAATATGGGACTATATTAAACCGGTGCCTGATGTTGTGTTAGTTATATAGGGTTTACAGTGAGCCCAATACATTTTTAAGAACTTCACATATATTAATTCAGTTCACCTTTAAAATTACCTTCTGCTGAGATAAGTAATCTGTCCAAGGTCATATGGAGACAGGGAGACCAAAGGGACCCCATGAAAGAAAAAGCTGTTTTGTTTTGTTTTATTTCCTTTGCTTCTTTTCTGGCTTCTACTCTTGCTAGGACCTGTACCTCTGCCCTGCATATGCCTAAACATATGTACTTTAAGGGACTCCAGTTAATGATATCTTTGGAGTCGTCCAGCACAATAGATAATATCTAAGGAATGACCAGGCAAAGCCATTATGTGCATATTCCAGACCACTGGTGCTAAATAGCTCAATGCCAAGACCCCTAGCTCACCAAAATGAGTGATTTATGATGGGCACCTGGACCCTGTCTTAGTTCTGATCAGTTCCTAGATGCCTGAGAAGACACGTGCATCAGACCATAATCATCAATAAAATCTCCAGACCCCAAGCAAAGAAGAGACTCATACTCCTTTCCTTTCTATGTCCTGACACTCCATCTGTACCTGCTCTCTATCTTCAATAAACTCTTCTCTCACTTCTTGCTGGCTCCCATTTGATTTCCATCCTACACAAAGCCAAGTACCCTCTTGGCTGGTCCTATGGGACTCCTTCTGGGTCCTTGGACCACCTGCCTGCATCAATATTGCTTACAAATATCAAAGCTAGAATATTAACCCAGTGAGTCTGGTTCCAAGATCTTTTCCTTATTTTAATGACTGCTCAATACTGTCTCAAGGGCTTTCTTGGAGTCACTGCTTTGACTTAAGTTTTAAAGACATGGAAAGAATAACATAGATATAAACCAACCACGCCCTACCCATCATATTATGTGTGCTTTTTGTTAAAAGATGTCTCATATGGAAGTCAAATTCATCACTTTGAGCAAAACGACTTGGTCTTAGCCACTAGCATACCGTCAGAGGTTTTTCTCTCAATGGGAAAGTTATAAGTATAGGTACTGTAGGTAGTCTGTTTAAAAATTATTATGAATATTATGAAGCACTCGTTACATTTTATATTACTAATTATTGAATTAAATGACTGCAAATACCCCCTCTCTAGAGAAAATTAAAAAAAATAAAAACTGGTGTTCTATGTGTGTCTCAGCATCTTATGAATATTTTCAATATGACTCAAATCACTGTTAAAACTTTTACCTGTATCTGAGTTGGTTACATATCATTATATTTATGAAACTATAAGAAAATATTTTAAGTGTCTCATAATTGTTACCTATTGGTTTGGTAAATAGGATTGCACTACTTATATCTCAACAACATAATCGTTACCCATTTCCAGAACACGCGTTAATCTTTAAAGTATTAACAATTTAGGGGCACCTGGGTGGCTCAGTTGGTTAAATGTCCAAATTCGTTCAGGTCATGATCTCATGGTTTGTGAATTCGAACCCCGCGTTGGGCTCTGTGCTGACAGCTCAGAGCCTGGAGCCTACTTTGGATTCTGTGTCTCTCTCTGTTTCTGCCCCTCCCCCGCTCACACTCTATTTTTCTTTCTCTCAAAAATAAATAAACGTTAAAAAAGTATTAATTCAATAGGTTAAATATCAGTATTTTAATTAATATAGACTAGTTAGTAATGGGATTCAATTTCCATATTCTTTTAACATTCTCCAGATGATTCTAATTAATGTACACCAAGGACTGAAAGCAATTTGTGATTTGGAAAGCTAACATCCGGTATAATTCTGCTGGACTAAATTTAATCTCCTACTTCCAGCTTCATGTCTCTACACCCTGCTCCTTAATTTTTGTAGTTTTCATTAATTTTTGTCAATGTTATTTTTAGACTATACTATACCACCATCATGCTTCCTGCCATCCATTTTTGCATTTTTTCCCTTTTCTGAAGGTTGAAGTAAAAAAAGTTTAATACCAGAGTGAAAATCTAGATATAGGTTGAGGAAGTATAATCTTAGCCTAATGCAAAACAGAAATGGTTGCCACTTAAAACAAATGATTGGAAGCACAGTTCTTTTATGTATATATGCTTTGTTTTTTTCTAAATGAAATTCTTGATAGTAGGAAAAAGTCAAAGGATTTATTAACTACATAAAGCCTCCTGCATCTTCTATCTGAGTTGCATTGTACTGATGAAGAACCTTGACCTAAGAATGGATGTATTTTTTTCCACGTTTTACTGAATACTTAACATTTTGATAGATAACATGAATCAGCATATGTAAAACATTTCCTTTTATATTTTGAAATTCATCAGTTAACCTGTTTTTTAATCAAAATTTTACATGTTGAATAGAATAATGTGATAATAAATATAATATTTCTACATTTTATTGTCTCTAGCTTGCCGAAGTCAAGACTTGTTAATACATAAGTAGAAGGGTGAACTAGAATTTAGTGACATTTATTTTTTAAGTATTTAGATGACTTAAAATTTAAAAGGAGATTAAATTTAAGAAACATATTTAACTTATCTCATTAAATTAGTCAGCATTACAGGTATCTGGTGGCTCAGTCAGTTAAGCATCCAACTTTTGCTTAGGTCATGATCTCACAGTTCATGGGTTCAAGCCCTGCATTGGGCTCTGTGCTGACAGCTCAGAGTCTGGAGCTTGCTTCAAATTCTGTGTCTCCCTCTCTCTCTGCCCTTCCCTGCTCACATTTTGTCTCTCTCAAAAATAAAAAAAAACATTAGAACAATTTAATTAGCATTAAAAGTTTTTTGTTCCTTTTTTTTTCATAGATGTGTGATTGAACATATTTCAATCTCCAAATCAATGACTCCAAATGCAATTTGGTGCATTCTAATTAAATTGAATTTTAATGATCATAATATAAATATGAAGACTGTGACTGATGTTAAATCAAATGATTTAAGCCAAAACCAAACAGTGGGAGATAAAAAGTATATATTGAATAAATTATAAAACACTTTATCCAAAGTGATGGTGCCCAGCAAATAAAATAAACATGTGTCCAGAATGTATTAATAACTCATTTACTATGTTAATTGTCCAGTGTGCATTTAAGCTTCAGGTGGCACTCATTATTCTAATAGAAAGGCAGTATCTCTGTGGAATTACTATGCTTGGAGTAGTAAGTTCACATTTTGTAGATTTCTGGGGCAAAATAAACAAAATAAGAATCTCTTATTGACTGAGTTCTTCTTCTCATTCTGCTGTTCTTATTCTTTATTCTCAGTGACACTCAATTATCAATTAACTCAGTCAAAAACCAAACAAATAAAAGTCCTTCCTATTCTGAAAAATCTTTAAGGAAACTCAATAAGAACATTCTAAGCCCATACAAAGAAACAAATTAAAGCAATCATTCACTTGAGATTCTCTCTCATGATGCCTTTTCATATGTATTTCTAAGAGCTAAAGCCCATGCTATTTGTTTTAGATCAAGTAGTTTTTAGATATTAAAACTACAGGCAAGCCAATCATAATGACAAAGAACAGTGTTAATATGTAAAATTAATCCTAAACTTCAACAATATTATAGTACTATGCATATCTTGAGCAATAGTTTAAAAATGGGGTATTCCTAGGGGTGTCTGGGCATCTCAGTCCATTGAGCATCCAACTCTTGATTTCAGCTCAGGTCATGATCTTATGGTTCATGGGATCAAACCCCATGCTGGGCTTTGCTCTGACAGCACTGAACCTCCTTGGGATTCTCTCTTTCCCTCCCTCTGCCCCTCCTGGGTGCTGTCTCTCTTCATCTCTCTCTCAATAAAAAAAATCAACATTTAATAAAAATAAAAATAGGGTATTCCTATGTCAGATATTTTGTATTTTTGAAGATCAATGGTAATATTATATAATCATTATATAGTTAAATCTATTGGTTTGGGAAATAAAAATAAGTTCATATTGTTCTAGAATGTGATTTATATGTGTTGGGTTTCTTTGAAAGATTTAGTTAATGATGAAAGAAGTAAAGAGTAATATCATCTTGACAGGTATCCTTGGTTGATTATGTCTTAGAACTGCAACATACTAAAGATTCCCTAGATCTACTTCTTGAATGTCTCTGTTTGGAATACCTACTTGGTAGAGTCATTGATAACTATAATCTTAAGATTTCATTCTTCCAAGATCTAGAATTCTAGATATCTCTCTGAATTTGTGTTTCTCCAAATCTGCTTAGTTTATGTTTTTAAGTGGATTTTACTACATAAAATGATATAAAATGGTTAACTTTAGGATCATCTCTCTCTCTCTCTGTCTCTCTCTATCTCTTTATCTCTCTCTCTCTCTCTCTTTCTCACACACACACACACACACACACACATACACATGTACATGCACATGTGCACTGTTGATAGCCAGTACTTCCTGGTTATTTCCTTGAAAGTTTAAAGGTTAATATTTTTGCTTTCCTTGTAACTTAGCTAAGTCAATTAAATTTTATTTTATCTACTTCACTTAGGTTCATGCTCAGACTGAATGATCACAAGAAAAGCAGTGTAATGAATATCTAAACTTTGGGTTTGGGATTCATCCTTGCTGTGTCCTAGTTCTATGCCCTTGGGAAAGGTGTCTAATCTTTCTTATCAGTATATAAAAAATGGGAAGAGTAATTATTACCTCACAGAATCTTTTAATGTATCAAAATGGATATAAGAAGAGCCATGGCACAAACTCAGCTATACTTGAGACATCCTTTTCTTTTCTGTCTGTCTCACTCTCAAGGCCATTCTCTCTATTTGTATCACTATTCCAACCCCTCCAGCTTCACAAGGACATCACCATTTGGTCACCAACTTTTCTTCATTATCCATCTTTCCCACTTCCCTGGATTATTACAAGGGACATATAAATATATTTTATTAACTTTCATAATAAAATATAATCTTTCTTTACTGTAAATCTCTCTTCAATAATTCAAAGCCAAAAATCACAGCCAAAGTTTTAAGCTCAAACTGTCTCAGCTTATTCATTTCCATCAATTCTTTACCCTATTAGAATATGACATACATGACTTTTGGCATCCTTCCATTACAACTATTCATCTTCTTCTCCATTAGTTTTCTGAAATGACTTAGTCTTTATTTCTCTCCTGTCTCATTGGCTATTTTTCATTTTATCTTTGCTTTGCTCTTCCAAAATGGTACATGATAGCAGTTTACATGCCCAATACTGGACCTTCTTTTCAATTGCTTAGTATTCTTTCCCTAGGTGAGTTTAAATTCCTTGGTTTTGAATATAAACTTTATGCAAATAGCTTTAGGTGGCATTAGCATCTCTAACCTAGAGCTCTTATTTTGTGATTTAGATTTGCAAATGTATTGGATATGTGTCATTTTTTTTTCCTTATATGTCAGCAATGTTTCTCAAATTTTCTGTCTTAAATTGAAATGTAGCATTCCATACAATCTACCATTTCTCAGTTTTGCAAATGGATTGCCGGCTCACTATGCTATTAAAATAAAATCTCCTTGACTGTTCCCATTCTTTCAACCTCTGTGTGCCAAAATCATTGGGAAGTCTCTCATTCTTCCAAAATATATCATAAATTTACCTTCTTTTCTTTGTCCTTATTGACAAATCTTTATCCAGCTCAAATTTATTTACCAAGACTTTTAAATATTTTCCTAAAAAGGTCTCCCTCTTTCCACTTTGGCTTCTTCTCATCCATTCTGCATAAGATGGCAATACTGGTCCTTCAGTCATAACATTCCACTATTTAAAATCTAACTTTGAATTCCCTTTTTCATTTTATTTCCTTCCCATGAACTGTGTGAGTCTCTGCCTTCTCTATTTCCCACTTATTTCCTCCAATACCCCCTTTTCCACTATACACCCATCATTCTCCTCTTCTTTCAGTTATTCAGAAAATATTATTTCCCACCCTCTGTTTTCCATACTGTTTTCCTTCCTCCATTATCACTACTGACATCAGTGAAATATACATAACCATCAAGCTTGCTATTGACCAGGCCAGAAAGCTAGGAGTTACCCTTGAAAATTTTCATATTCAACCCTAGAATCCATTCCATAAACCTCCAATATATATTTCAAATTACGCTATCTCTTCTTGCTTCCACTGTCATATTTTCATCCAGAATACCTGTCCTTCTTCAGTGTACATTTATATTTCTGTACTCTATTTTATTAACTTCTTCTCTAGTATTTATTATTTTCTTCCTTCTACTTTCCTTAGGTTTACATTGATCTTCTTCTTCCAGCGTCTTAAGGAGTAAAATTAGGTTGTTAATTGGAGATCTTATCTTTCTTAATATAGGCATTTACAGCTATAAACCTCTATTGAAGCACGTGTATATCTGCATTCCATAAATAATAAATTTATCTCAAAATAGTTTTTGATTTTCCTTTTTATTTCTCTTTTACACATTGGTTATTTAAGAATGTATTATTTAATTACCATGTATTTGTGAGTTTCCCACATTTTTCTCTGTTATTTATTTCTAGTTTCCATTTTGTTCAGAGAACATACTTTGTATTCCATTGTTGTTGAAGAATATGTTTTTTGTTGTTTCTGTTGTTTTAAGTTTTTGATGTTTGTCTTGTTAATTAGCATATGCCAAGTCCTAGAGAATGTACCATGTGCACTTAAGAAAACTGTATATCCTGCTGTTCTTGGGTGGAAGTCTGTTAGGTCTAGTTGGTTTATAGTGATGTTCAAGTATTCTATTTCCTTGTTGGTTTTCTGTCTAGCTGTTCTATCTGGTATCAAAAGTGGGGAGAAAAAGTTTCCAATCTATTATTATTGAATAGTCTATTTCTCCCTTCAATTCTGATAGTTTTTTCCTTTGTGTATTTTTGAAATACTGTTATTAGAGGCATATATGTTTCTGTATATTCCTGATAGGACCGATTTATAAATTGTACTTATTTACCTTTAGTAACTTTTTTGCTTTAAAATCTATTTTATATGACATCAGTATAGACATTCCAGCTTTCCAGATTTAGTTGCCTATTTGTATGCTATATCTTTTTTCATTCTTTACATTCAAACTATTTGTGTCTTTGAATCTGAAGAATGTTACCTATAGGTTACATGTGTAGGATAGTGTTTTTATCCAGTTTGACAATCTCTGTATTGATTAGGTTAGTTAATCCATCCACATTTAATGTTTTATGGATGTGGTTAGATTTATGTATGCCACTTTATCTTTCTCATGTCTTTTGTTTCTTCCTTTTTTTAAAAACGTTTATTTTTGAGAAACAGAGAGAGACAGAGTGTGAGCAAGGGAAGAGCAGAGGGAGAGGGAGACACAGAATCTGAAGCAGGCTCCAGGCTTTGAGCTGTCAGCACAGAGCCCAATGCAGGGCTTGAACCCAGGAACTGTGAGATTTTGACCTGTGTGGAAGTTGGACACTCAACCGACTGAGCCACCCAGGCACCCCATCTTTCTTTCTTTATAGTCCTCACCTTACTCCTTTCTTTTGCATTGTCAATATTTTCTAATGAAGCATGTAAATTTCTTAAATGATTTACACTGCATTTTAAGGGTTTTTAGTAGTTTCTCTAAAGTTTGTCATATATATTAAATTATCCGAATCAATTTTCAATCTATACTAACCTAATTTCAGTGATATGTAGAAATGTTATTGTTCTATCAGTCTAACCCATTTTCCCTTTTGTGGTGTTATTATTAAATGTATTGCATCTGTGAAATATGTAGCTGCAATAATACAAAGTATATTTATATATATACTTATATATTATAGCTGCAATAATACAAAGCTATAATTATTGCTTTACCATCTCTAAACATTTTGTTAGCTCAGTACAAGCTTTGATCCTACCCGTCTCTTTTGTGCTTTTATTGGTAAATATATCATAGACATATTATGTTTCTATATATTATAGACCCAGCAATACATTATGTGCATATTCATTTATACTCTTGCTTTTTAAACTAGTTAAGAAAAGATAAAACTATGCATTTTTACTGTCTTTTATAATTACATAATTACCTTTAGTAGTGCTTTTTTATGTGAATTTGAATGCCATCTGGGATTATTTGCTTTCAGCTAGAACTTTCTTCAGTATGTCTTGTAAGGCTGGTCTGTCAGAAAAAAAAAAAAAAAAAAAAACTCCTTTCCTGCTTATCTGAGAAAGCGTTTTGCCTTTAGTTTTGACAGATGGCTTTGTTTGGTATGGGATTGTTAGCAACTAAATTGTGTTCCTCCAAAATTCATATGTTGAAGCCCCAATACCCAGTACCTCAAAATGTGACTGTATTTAGAGATAGGGCCATTAGGGTGGTCCATCATTCAGTCTGGTGCCCTTCCTTATGAGAAGAAGACATGTGAACACAGAGAGAAAGTAGGGATATGTACACATGGAGAAAAGACTATATGAGGTCACAGCAAGAAGACAGCCACCTGCAAACGAAAGAGTGAAGGCTTTGAAGTAACCAAAGCTATTGACACATTGATCTTAGACTTCTAGGCTTCAGAACTGCAAGAAAATAAATTTATGTTGTGTAAGGTACATGATCTGTGGTATTTTGCTATGTTAGTCATAGCAAACTAATATAGGCATTCTAGATTGACAGTTTTATTCTTTGAGCACTTTGGATATGTTATCCCACTGCCCTCTGGTCACCACTGTCTCTGTTGAGAACTCATGTGTTAATCTTATTGGGGCTCTCTTGTAAGTAATGAGTCATTTTCTCTTGATGCTTTCAACATTTAATCTTTGTCTTTGACATTCAAGATTTTAACTATGGGGTGTCTTATTTGTTACACTCTTTATGTTGATCTTGTTTAGGTTTCTTTGACCTTCTCAAATATATACGTTATTGTTTTCTCAGTAAATTTGGGAAGTTTCCAGCTATTGTTTTTTTGAATATCTTTTTCTGCTCCTTTTTTTCCTCTTCTGGTACTTCTATTATGCATATGTTGGTATGAATAGTAATGTTTCACATTTTTATTTTATTTTTATTCATTTTTTAAGAAAATATATGGTGTGGTTTTTCTGTGAAACTAGACCAACAGGGAATACAAATATAGTATAAGTGCTACTTGTTACTGAGAAAAGTGCATTTTGTAAGCTTTCACCAAAAACTTTGCTGTTTTAGGTTTCAATTTTCATTTTCATTTTATGTGTGTATGTATGTATGTATGTATGTATGTATAAATGGCAGCAAAAATCTCTTTGTTTGGGATATAGCTGACAGAAGCAGAAGTAAGAAACACTGAAAACAATTTAGCATTTAAAATTTAAACATTAATGTCCTTAGCAGTCCTAGGTGCTAAGGAAGTTAAAAGAAATGAAAAAAAGGTGTCACCTGAGTTGTTGAACTTCTCACATTCTCTGCAAAGACAACCACTAGGTTTTGCTTGTCCACCAAGACACTGATGTTTTTCGTGGGTAGGAATGAATTGTTCACATAGATTTTTACCTTGTGCAATGGCTCAGTGATGTGATGATTTGATGAATCAGGCTTTTACATTTACTATGGGTCTAAATATTGCTGATGAAACTCACATTCTGTTAGTTCAAAATAAATTATTTGGGTTGAATCATTACTATGAAATACCCCCATATCCCTGTTTTTATCTGTTCTGTGCAATGTAGCAATATGCCTATCAAAGTGACTGATGTTTATTTGAGGTGGCATAAAGCGCTAAGTTTAAAGTCAAAAGAGTTAACTTCTAAGCAATTTCCCATGTCAACCATCAGTTAAAAGGATGAAGAATCCTTTACAATATTTTGAAATGTGCATTCCAAAGTTTCCTACAATTATGAAAAAGGTACATCTATTCTCTATGTTTAAAATGACAGGTATTTGGACATGGTAGAGGATTTAATTAATACCTGAATTTAATAAGCAAAGCAGAATGAACAAGGAAAATAAAAGTCTAATTATATGCATCTAGTTTTGGATTAGTATTTATAACAAATTATCTTATAATGATTATTAATAGTATCAATGTTTCCTTCAAATGAATGTTATCTAACTTTTCATCTATCATTCAGCTATTATGTATCTATTTTCTATCTCTATCTATCATCTGTGTATTCATTGGTTTACTGAGCATTTTATCTATTGTAAGATAACTTTTATATAAGTAAAAGCAAGGGTCATAAAATTCAATAACTTTTCAGTTATACCTCAATATACAAATTTAGTAACAACTTGTTTCTTTAATTTTGAAAACTTAGCATATATGTTTTATTTTTCCAAATATCCTATAGTAATTAATCCTAGAATTTCAATGAATAATATCACTTTGCTGAGAAAAGATTGACCAGAAGGACAAGACTTGGAGACATGTCAAATTTTGAGAGAAGTATGATAGCTTAACAAGTATAAAGTATTTGATCATTTATATGCAAGTAAACAGAGTCAATGATCTTTAAATGTGCTTTTATCTTTAATATCAATTATTTTTAGTAATTACACAACATTTTGTATTAAATGCCTAAAATCTCTTTAAGATACTTAAGGAATTTAGTGAGTCAGTTTGTTTGATATTTTAGATATTTTCCTTTTTTGTAATAAGTAAAGAATTATAAGAACCTGGCATGCAACTGGGAAGACCTTGAAAAATTGTATGTTCTTTGATTTTATGTATTTATATATGCATGTCTATATGTATCTGTATATGTATGGATGAACTGATGGATGGGTGGATAGGTGAGTGGATAGAGAGAAACAGACAGATAGTTAAATGGATTTGATTTCTAAACATTTTTTACTAAAGGAAACTGATTTTAAGTATGTTAAAAACACTACGGAAATTTATTTTTTGAAATAAAAATATTCATATAAGCTATTGTAATTATTTTTATGGGATATTATCTTATTCTGCTTTTTGTTATTTTGTGAACATTTATGTATGAAGTACTATTCTCTCCATGATGTAAAATATATTCATGTTGAGATCTACAGATGTGATGAATATATTGCTCATCAAATCAACTGTTTCTAACTTACTACTTGTAATAGTTTAGCATTTATGTTGTTATGACTAGTTGCCCTAGATTTATGGTAAATGACTTGCTTTTGTTATTCCTTATACAAATATATGTTTGCCCAACTCAGGAATATATGGAAAACAATTGCTTATGATGCATATAATGTTTGCTTTGCAAATATGAAAAAACAAGTAGACTTAGTTATTGTAAACATGTATTTCTAAACTTCTGTTAAAAGCATCCTTTTTTTTTTTTTGCTGTTTGCAAATTGGCTTTTTACTTTGTCCATTATTTGCTAAAATGTTACTTATGTTTTCATTGTGCAAATGAAGACATTTTGTTTATCTAATTTTATTAAATGCATAGATTAAATATATTTGGAATGTTAAAAGCATATTTGTAACTATAAAACCTAGAACAGTATAATTTTAAAAGAAGTAAAATAATGAAACCAGTTGAGGCAGAGTTTATTTCTAGCAAAAAATTATTGCAAAAAAATTTATGATTAAGTTGTGTTGAATGTTTATTTTAAGCTTGAAAATGTGCTAAGTATTTTTAAATACATTATTTCATTGAAATACCATTTTAATCTTTGACATATCATTACATTCATTTTGTAAAAATTGAAATACAATCTAAGAGACTTAAATAACTTAAGCAGTGTCATAGTACTTTTGGGCGGGGGGGAGTTGGATCTGATTTAAGGCTGTTGGACAACAGGTCTAACTTTCATAAAGAAAGGAACCTTCAGAAAATGACTTCATTCATCCAGTTTCAAACATTTTAAAATAAAGGATGTTTGTCATTCCTCAAATTCTTTACGACAGACTAGAAAAAAACATTTTGTCTTATCCTCTGAACTTTATTATTTGGATGCCTGGGAAAAGTACTTTGGTAGTCTATAATATATTATGCCTCCAGAACATTGGACTTGATCTGTAAACTTTCCAGTCTAAAAGTTTTGTTTCTTTTTTTTTTTTCTTTTATATGAGTGTAGTTGACACACATGTTATATTAGTTTTGTGTGTACAACACGGTGATTCAACAACTGTATACATTATTCTATGCTCACCATAAGTGTAGCTACCATCTGTCACCGTACATTGCTAATACAATATCATTGACTACATTTCCTATTTGTGCCTTTTATTCCCGTGACTTATTCTTTCTACAACTGGAAGCCTGTATCTCTGACTCGCCTTCACCCATTTTGTACATTCCCTCATCCCCTTTCCTCTGGCAACCATCAGTGTGTTCTCTGTATTTGTAGGTCTGATTCTGCTTTTTGTTTATTCATTTGTTCTGTCTTTTAGATTCCACATATAAGTGAAATCATATATTATTAGTCTTTCTCAGTATATATATATATATATATATATATATCACATCTTCTTTATCATTTAGGTTGCTTCCATATCTTGACAATTGTAAATAATGCAGCAATAAACATAGGACATAGGAGTTCATATGTCTTTTCAAATTAGTGTTTTTATTTTGGAAGGGGGTGGTGAATACTTACTAATGGAATTATTGGATCATATGATGATTCTTTTTTTTTTTTTTGAGGGACCTTAAACCTTTCCAGCTATGGCTGTATCAATTTACTCTCCGAACAATAGTGCACAAGGGATCCTTTTTCTCCACATCCTCACCAACACTTGTTATCTCTTGTCTCTGATTTTAACCATTCTGACAGTCTAAAGTGATATCTCATTTTGGTATTGATTTGCATTTTCCTGATGATTAGAAATGTTGAGCATCTTTTCATGTATTTCTTGGACAACTGCATGTCTTCTTTAGAAAAATGTCTATTCAGTTCCTATGCCCATTTTTAATCACATTATTTGTTTTTTAGTGTTGAGTTATATACATTCTTTGTATATTTTGGAAATTAATCTTATTGTACACGTTATTTGCAAGTATCTTCTCACATTCCATGGATTGCATTTTTGTTTTGTTGATGTTTCTATTCACTGTGCAAAAGTTTTTTTTTTTTTTTAATTTTGAGATAGTTCCAAAGTTTATTTTTGCTTTTGTTTCCATTGCCTTAGGAGACATAACTAGAAAAATATTTCTATGACCAATGTCAAAGAAATTACATTCAGGTTTAATAATTTTAATTTGCATTGCTGATTCAGGTATTTCTTAAAACATTACAATTTAAAATTAATTTAAATCAAAAATTTCCTGCCTAAGGGTAGATATGTTCAATTTCTAACTTTGCTTTTTTCTATTTTGTATCATAACACCTAAATTTTCCCTAGGATAATGATAATCAATACATGTGATATGCACTTTTTGAAATCATGTTTTTCTTTCATGATTCAAAATTTGTCAAACAGAGAAAGACAGGACTGTGTTAAGCAGGATATTTGAGGCCACAGTCTTGGTTCATACAAAAATATATGAATTAATCAATGTTTTGATTCTATGTGCACACACACACACACACACACACACTAAAACATACACATTTACAGAAAACAGTTGCATACAGCTGTAAATATATGTGATTTTGCACTTATTAATACTTGCTAGCATATGATTTAAAATATGAATACGGGTGCCTGGGTGGTTCAGTCAGTTAAGTGTCCAACTTCTGCTCAGGTTATGATCTCATGTTTCGTTTGTTCAAGCCCATGTGGGGCTCTGGGCTCTGTGTTGACAGCTCAGAGCCTGGAGCTGCTTTGGATCCTGTGTCTCCCTCTCTCTCTGCCCTTCTCCTGCTTGTGCTTTTCTCTCTCTCTCTCAAAAATAAATCAGTAAAAAAAACATGAATAGATCTCACAAATAATTTTTTTAAATTTTTTAGAAGATTCTAAATTATTACCATTTAGAAGTATCTTCTGACCAGAAAATTTAATCAAAATCTACTCTATGATTTTAAGGATAGGGGCTAGATACCAATTCAAAATACTGTATTTTTAAAATTTACAACCCTAGTATATAAAATGAAAGATAAAAAATAACTATTGTTAAACAAAGAAGAGGACTTGGGCATGTTAAGCTCCAGTGAGTGAGAATAGAAAGTAGGATGAGGTACCCTTGAAGGCATTATTACTAGTTAAGTATAAAGTCATTGCAAGTTTGGTTATCTTATACCTATAATAATATTGGTGGGAATAGAATTTGGAAGGGCATACTTCCCAATTTGTGTACCCTATTCACTTGCATTGCTTTATGTGAACATCAAACAACAATGACTTCATCTTTCCACCAATCTACAGTGGATGAGCCAATGTACACACAACATAGGGTACTTATTCACCTTAGGCTACATGTTCTCTTGCATGTTTACACCATGCAGTTTAGAAGAAGTTGTTTGTTTTTGTTTTTCTAAAGGCAATACCCTTAGGTAACACAGAAAATTCTCACATATGATCATCTTGTTAGAATGAGATGCAAGCCATCATCAGTATAGTTTGGGTAACAATAAAATTCAGCAACTGGACCTATATCCTGAAATGCCAATTGCCTGGGTCAGGTGGAAAAAGAGAATATCTTTCTATGTATCTTGAAGAAAACAAGAACTTAAGTTTTCATAATTTAGTTGGATTATATTTTGACTAAGGCTTTTACCTAGACTTATGTCTGTCTTAATAAATACTGATGTTGATGCATATTTACATTTATTTTCAATGCACACATTTTCCTCATAAGAGAAAGCCTTCAGAATTTTTAGTACCTTGCTTTATTAGATATTTACTTAATATGGTCTTGAAGAGAACACTCAGTTGAGAAATTTTAAGGTGGGATGAAATGTCTTCATATTGCATAAAATAGCTTGGGCTGTTGTCTTTCAGGGAAATACCCCCTGTTTGGAGGTATCCGTGAGAGCTAAGGGTGGGTTGTCCAAAATATCTATGTAGAGAGTCGGGGAAATGTATGGATGTAGTCAAAGGGTACAGACTTCCAGTTAGAAGATAAGTAAATCCTGGGGATGTAATCTGTGCCATGATGATTCTAGTTAACAATACTGTATTGTATATTTTAAAGTTGCTAAGAGAGTGGATTTTAGAAGTTCTCACCATCAAAAGAAAAATAAAATGTAACTATGTGAGATGATAGATGTTTTAATTAACCTTACTGTGGTAATCATTTTCAGTATATACATACATCAAATCATTATTGTAAAGATAAAATAATACCAAAGTAGGTAGTATTTGACACCTATAAGTGATCCATACCAAAAAAAAAAAAAAATCCTTGTAAAATAAAAATAAATAAATAAAAACTATCCCTGTAGCTCTCACTTTCCTACCATTATCCGTACATAGTTTTTCCAGTGACTTCTGGACATCCTCTTTCAAAATACTACCATCAATATTGCAAGGATCTGAGAAAACTGATGGCTACTTCCCATGATGACTGAAAACTTCTCATCTCCACAAAACTACTGGTAGCTTTGATTGACTTTTGCTTCACCTGCCTTTCTAATGGTTTTTAAAGTAAGAGTTATGTTTCCAAATTATTTTGTGAAATTTCTTCCTGCTCAACATATCTACATTGCTCTCTGTTTTCTTGATCAAAGCAGGACTCATACAGAAGGCCATAAAATACACGTTAAATATCTGTAATATAGCATTTTCATGAATAGAAAAGCTATAAAAACTCATGCTATTATTTTAATTTCCAATTGGTCTCACTATATATGTCATGTTCTATTTCATCCCAAAGCCATTTAACTGGCCTCTCAATATATATACTTATAATTACCACTGGGAACAAAAATAAAAGCGTTACTTCAAGGTCATGAATTACTGTCATTACTGAGATTGACACTCAAGGAATTTTCTTAGTAGATTTTTCTAACAAACTCTATTTCCTTTAATTCATATAAGGCCTTACTTAGGGGTGCCTGGGAGACTCAGTCAGTTGAGCGACCGACTCTTGATTTTGGCTCAGGTCATGATCTCTCAGTGGTGAGATTGAGCCCCGCAGTGAGCCCCCCTGCCCCCCTCTCACCTCCCTGTCAGCTCCTTGCTGAGCATAGCACCAAGTTGGGATTCTCTCTCCCCCTCTCTCTGTCTCTCCCCTGTTCATATGTGCTCTCTCTCTCTCTCTCTCTTTCAAAATAAATAAATAAACATTAAAAAGCAAAGTGTCCTTATGTTCTAATTGCTATTGTGTTTGTTTCAATGTGCAAAATAAGAAAAATTTATGTCATAATTTCCTTATGTTCATTGAATAATACACATTCAACCTTCATGTCGTTCTATAGGTCATCTCATACCAAACACTGACGATATTTACAAAAATAATTTTATTTTAATATTTTTGTTAAATTAACTGTAAGTCTTGAAAGAAGTGTTTTCTACTCTAAACACAAGGAAAACTAAACAAAATAAAAACCTAAATATTAAAAGTAGGTGGTTCTGTATTTGCAGTTGATCTCCATAATTGTCTTTCTAAATCTGTTTTAAATTTATAAATTATTCCTTGGCACTGTTCAATTTTATTTAGAATTAGGATGCATTTTATTTTTTATTTTGTAAAATATTTTTAAGTTTATTTATATATTTTTAGAGACAGAGCATGAGCTGGGGAGGGGCAAAGACAGAAAGAGAGAGAAAATTTCTACTTGATGAGCAAGACTAAAACTCATGAACAGTGAGATCATGAATGACCTGAGCTGAAACCAAAAGCCAACCACTTAACCAACTGAGCCACCAAGGTGCCCCATGGATGAGTTTTAAATTACATATTTTGGATCTCAAAATATTTAAAATATTATTTACAAATATGACATCTGTGAAGGATCAATATGAAGAATAAATATGGTTTTAGAGAAGCTGATTATTTGGACAGAGGCATATTTAATTACTCTGGTCTCTTAAATGGCAACTCAATGTACTTTTCCCACTCCATACTATACCATTTTGTAGATGAAATGTACGAATTCACATGCAAAGTAAATTGTATTTGAATCAATTATTTTCCTTTGATGTATTTATAAGATTAGTAATTCAGATTACTAATTCAGATTAGTGTCTAAATGTTGGTTGTTTAACTTAAGTATGTTCTTAATGTTAATTCCAGAATAGTATAGCACAGCATATGGTTCTCTGTGTGAACAAGATATAGGTTTAAAGTGAATATTATTTTGAATTATATTTGTAACTTACTTTTATAATTACATTTTATGATCAGGTGTTGAAGTAATATTTAATATAAATATTAAAATATTAATGAAACAATTTTCCTTGTGAAGTATTTTAAAAAAAGAATAGAATGCTCTTGTCTGTAGGAATGAATCCCAATGAAAATCAGCCAAGCAGAGAACAAATCAAATTTACAATGAAAATACTTTAATTATTTTATTCCTAAGGAAAAGTAAAACAATTTGCATTTGCAGAATTTAATTACTAAAGAAAGTTCTGCAATTGTTACTTGAAAATTTGTATATTAAAATAGAAAGAATAGTTAAAATGAGTTCATATTAATGAAAGATAAGTAATATAATTAAAGATGATTGGTTCCATATTTTAGGAATTTAGAAACTGAAGCAGATTTTAACGAGAAGTTAACTTTAGTTACCCAAAAAAATTCAGAATGTTTGACTACTGAAATGAGCATTGATACCCAAAATAGCATTGATTGTATGCCAGATAAATTTTTAGGCACTGGTGATGTACAATAAACAAAACATAAATTTTCTCTTTTTGCTGGCTTGTATTCAAAAGACAAAAAAATAATCAGAATAATTAAGTCTATTACATGACATATCAAAACGTGATAAAAAAATGTAGAGAAAATAAAACAAACAAAAAAAGGAATGAGGAGTTCCACATTAAATAGAGAAGTCTTCAGAAAGAAGACGACATTTACTCCAAGATATGCAGTTAACAAGGAATAAATCAGGAGACAATTCAGTTTAAGTATTAAACAGAAAATTCTGCAAAAACTACAGCCCTGTGGCAGGATTGTGCCTAGTATGTTCAAGGAACAACACAAAGGCCAGTTTTACTGGAGATGTTGGAGAAGGAGAGGCATAGAAGATGATGTCAAAGAGGTTATTAGGGACAATCTCTGTTTGATTTCTAATTATTAGAGTATCATAAGTTTTTTGTTATCTTATCTGAATTCCTTGTGATTTCATCCAATATATTGCCCTTGAATACCAGTATGTGTCAACAAATCTAAAATGTATAACTCTGACCCTAAGATTTCTTTAATAATAAGAAAAATAACAAATACATGACATAAGAAGTCATTTTTGGTTTCTTTCTTCCTGCTGAATTGACCTAGAAATAATGACCTAAAATCCCTTGCTCTCTGATTCTGGTTTCTAAATACCATTCCACCAAATAGAATCAAGTACTTTGGAAAAAAAGACAATTCTAGGTCTGGAACAAGAAAAAATTTAAAATGCAAGTAATTATGTCTTTTGCCATAAAATAGGGAAATACTCAAAAATGATGGAAGCATGAAAGAAAAAAAGTAAATATCTTGAAGGAACAAAGCCAAATATAGTGCATTTTACACAACAAAAGAATAATGCCAGTCAGTGATGCATTAGTATTATATTCCAGTGAATAATCAGTCTGCATTCACTGAAATTAGAAGGAAAAATACAAAGAAAAGAAGGAATAGAGAAGAAGCAAAATATTTTTATTGCCAATAATAAATTTAGAAAAATACTAAATTTAGAAAATGAGTAAAATTGGTGAAATATGAATTAAGCAAGAATAATCAGTTGATGATAAAATAGTACATATAAGGGTGAGGAAGAAAGTTACTGCAGAATTTCAAATTATCTTTCCAACAAAATATTTTAATTAATTACAAGGGAAGAAAGGTAACTTTTCAGTGAATCGTGTTGATAAATACTACCTCAGCCTAGTGATCAAAATTAACTTTACCGATAATGGGACAAAACATATATTACATATTCCCCAATGCAATACATTAAGAAAAAGGACTGTTATTTATTGTAATATTTCTGTCACATATGGATGATTTCAATTTAATCATGACAAACATCAGACAAATCTAGGTGGAAGATCATACTGTAAAACATATTCTCTATTATTCTAAAAAATATTAACCACAAAAGTAAAAGAAAGATGGAGAGAATTTTCCAGATAAAAAGAGACTTAGATGACAAAATAATTAAGTGTAATGAACACTCCTGGAATGGATTCTGGATCAGGAAACTATGTCCATAAAAGACATTATTGGATGTTTGGTGAAATAGTATTTTGGATTATATCATTATACTATACATAGTCCATTGTAGATAATAGTATTACATAGAAAATAGTATTATATCAATATTCTTTTTCCTGAATTTGAAATTTGTTCTGAATTTTTGAATGAGATTGTCTTTGTCCTTTAGAAATACAGGTCATGAACTATTTAGGGGTAAAGAACTAATAAGAATGATTCAGAAAAATGTGTGTCTGTGTGTAAAGAAAAAGAAACAGAGAGAGAAGCAAAGGTTACAAAATGTTATTAATAGCTTATTCTGGGTAAAGAGTATATAGGAATTCTTTATTGGTGATTCAAGGATTTTTATCCTTTCTTTAGATTTGAAGTCTCAAAATAAAGAGTTTTTTTCCATGGAAATGAGGACTCAAAACAAAGAGACTTAATATACCCTCCTATCTTAAGCAACAAATAAAACTACACACATGTTTCTCCTATTACACAAACCATAAGATTATGATCCCAGAGAGAAGAGAGATAAATGATGTGAGCCCTATCTTTGCTCTAGGTTACTGTTTGGAAGCAGGCTACAGACTACAGTTCCTAGAGTTAGTTTTCCTGGTATCATTAGTGTTTGGATACTTTTAGCTTTTCAGATCTCAGTTCCATATTCAACTTCGCAATGATAACTTCTTTGAACTTGACCTAACGATGATATTATACATTACATGTTGTTTGTAACATTTACTGTGATCTGAAGTTATCTTGTTCATTATTTGGTCAAGTGCTTGTTGTATGTATCCATTCAAAGGATTATCATACTTTAATACTTTATGAGGCAACATCTCTGATAATTTATCAGTTTCCTCAATGCCTAAAATTCCCTGGCATAAAATAAATACTCAATAACTATGTGTTGAATGAGAATGAAATTAATAAATTATACACAATCATTAATATAAAGATAAAGATGGTTTTAAAAGCCAATTATAAATGTGAACAGACCCATAACCAGTAAAGAAATTAAATCACTAATCAAAAATCTCCCAACAAACAAAAGTCCATGGCTGGATGGCTTTCCAGGGCAATTCTACCAAACTTTTAAAGAAGGGTTAACACCTATTCTTTTGAAGCTGTTCCAAAAAATATAAATGGAAGAAAAACTTCCAAATTCATTCTAGGAAACCAGTGTTACCTTGAATCCAA
Source organism: Panthera uncia (assembly GCF_023721935.1). NCBI lineage: Eukaryota > Metazoa > Chordata > Mammalia > Carnivora > Felidae > Panthera > Panthera uncia. Next base: position 50,916,747 of record NC_064811.1, read on the forward strand.
AACCAGACAAAGACCTGACTAATAAGGAGAACTATAGACCAATTTCCCTGATGAACATGGGTGCAAAAATTATCAACAAGATACTAGCAAAGCAGATCCAATAAAACATTAAAAGAAGTATTCACCACAACCACGTGGGATTTATTCCTGGGATGCAGAGTTCATTCAATGTCCACAAATCAATCAATATGATACATTAATAAAAGAAAGGATAAGAACCACATGATCCTCTCAATAGATGCAGAAAAAGCATTTGACATAATTTGATAAAACCCTCAAGAAAGTAGGGATAGAAGGAACATACCTCAAGATCATAAAAGCAATAAACAAAAGACCTACCACTAATGTCATGCTCAATGGGGAAAAACTGAGAGCTTTCCCCCTAAGGTCAGGAACACGACAGGGATGTCCACTATCACCCCTGTTACTCAACATAGTGTTGGAAGTTCTAGCCTCAGCAATCAGACAACATAAAGAAATAAAAGGCATCCAATTGACAAGAAGGAAGTCAAACTTTCAGTCCTTGCAGACAACATATACTCTATGTGGAAACCCCAAAATACTCCACCAAAAAATTGCTAGAACAGATACACGAGTTCAGCAAAGTCGCAGGATATAAAACCAATGTACCGAAATCAGTTGCATTTCTAGACACCAATAATGAAGCAGCAGAGAGAGAAATCAAGGAATCAATCCCATTTACAATTGCACCAAAAACATAACCAAAGTGGTGAAAAATATATATACTGAAAACTATTAGAAAGCTTATGAAAGAAATTAAAGACAAAAAATGGGAAACCATTCCATGCTAATGGACTAGAAGAACAAATATTGTTAAAATGTCAACACTACCCAAAGCAATCTACATATTCAATGCAATCCCTATCAAAATAACACCAGCATTCTTCACAGAGATAGAACAAACAATTCTAAAATTTATATGAAACCAGAAAAGACCATGAACAGCCAAAGTAATGTTGAAAAAGAAAACCAAAGCTGGAGGCATCATAATTACAGACTTTAAGCTGTATTACAAAGCTGCAATCATCAAGACAGTATGGTACTGACACAAAAACAGACACACAGATCAATGGAACAGGATAGAGATCCCAGAAATGGACACACAAATGTACAGCCAATTAATCTTTGACAAAGCAAGAAAGAATATCAATGGGAGAAAGACAGTTTTTTCAACAATTGGTGTTGAATGATTTGAACCAAATGAACCTGGACTATTTTCTTACACCATACACACAAAAAAACTCAAAATGGATGAAATACCTAAACATAAGACAGGAAGCCATCAAAATCCTAGAGGAGAAAACAGGCAAAAACTTCTTTGATCTCGACCGCAGCAACTTCTTACTTGACATGTCTCTGGAAGCAAGGGAAACAAAAGCAAAAATGAACTACTGAGACCTCATCAAGAAAAAAAGCTTCTGCACCATGAAGGAAACAATCAGCAAAACTAAAAGATAACCAGCAGAATGGGAGAAGATATTTGCAAATGACATATTGAATAAAAGATTATTATCCAAAATCTATAAAGAACATACCAACTCAACACCCAAAAACAAATAATCCAGTGAAGAAATGAACAAAAGACATGAATAGACACTTCTTGAAAGAAGACATCCAGATGGCCAACCGACACATGAAAAAATGCTCAACATCACTCATCATCAGGGAAATACAAATCAAAACCACAATGAGATATGACCTTACACCTGTCAGAATGGCTAACATTAACAACTCAGGAAACAACAGATATTGGCAAGGATGAGAAGAAAGGGGAACCCTTTTGAATTGCTGGTGAGAATGCAAACTGGTGTACCCACTCTGGAAAACAGTTTGAAGGTTTCTCAAAAAAATAAAAATAGAACTACCATATGACCCAGCAATTTATCCAAAGGATACAGGAGTGCTGTTTCGAAGGGGCACATGCACCCCTATGTTTGTAGAAGCATTATCAACAATAGCCAAAGTATGGAAAGAGCCCAAATGTCCTTGGACTGATGAATGGATAAAGATGTGATATATATATATATATATATATATATATACACACACACACACACACACACACACCCACAATGGAATATTACTCAGTGATAAAGAAGAATGCAACAATGTGTATTTCCAACAATGTGGATGGAACTAGAGTGTATTATTCTAAGTGAAATAGGTCAGAGAAAGACAAATATCATGATTTCACTCATATGTGGAATTTAAGAAACAAAACAGATGAACATAGGGGAAGGGAAGTAAAAATAAGATAAAAAACAGAGAGGGAGACAAACCATAAGAGACAGTTAAATACAGAGAACAAACTGAGGGTTCCTGGAGAGGTGTTGGGTGGATGGATAGGCTAAATGAGTGATGGGCATTAAGGGAAGGCACTTGTTGGGATGAGCACTGGGTGTTATTTGTAAGTGATGAATCACTAAATAAAATCCTATTCCTGAAATCATTATTACACTATATATTAACTAACCTGGATTTATATGAAAAAAAATTAAAAAGTACATTAAAAAAGCCAAATCCATATTAGCCATTCTGAATGATTAATATTTACAACTCCATTTGATTCTCACTGGTCTCCAGTGAGTTCGGGAATTCTATCATTATCATTTTACTTACAAAGAAACTGGAAAATAGCTAACTTAAGCATGTCCCACTGTTGATAAGTGGCAAGTCCATTTTGGCTTGGGTTCTGGTTTGAATCCCTTAACCATTATGTAGTATTGTTTACATACTATGTGTTATCATTGCATTACATTTTAGAATTATTAACTGAAGTTTAAGAGTATAAGAGGTATAGACATATTAAAGAAAGGAAACTGAAGAAAAATCAGGAATAACAATATTATGACAAGATGTCATCTAATTCAGTGTCAATAGTTGAAGGGATAAAACAAATATGCTTTCATAATGATGAAAATATAACTACAAAGAGGGGTGCCTGGGTGGCTTAGTTGGCTAAGCATCTGACTCTTGATTTTGGCTCAGGTCATGATTTTATGGTTCATGTGGTCTGGCCCTGTGCTAACAGTGCAGAGCCTGCTTGGCATTCTCTCTCCCTCTCTCTATGCTCCTCCTCCCCCCCCCCAGTCTCAAAATAAATAAACTTAAATACATATATAACCACAAAAATTAAAAAGAACTATATATCAAATATTATAAAAATGTATAACTTATAAAAATAAATTCGGATACAGGAAAAGCAAGCTGAAATATGAGATCCTTTTGTTTCAAATTAATAACATTAAAAGAGGGGTGTCTGGGTGGCTCAGTTGGTTAAGTGTCCAACTTTAGCTCAGGTCATGATCTCACAGTTCGTGGGTTCAAGCCCCACGTCGGGCTCTGTGTGGACAGCTCAGAGCCTGGAGCCTGCTTCAGATTCTGTGTCTCCCTCTCCCTCTGCCTCTCCGCTGCTCATGGTCTGTCTCATTCTGTCTCTCAAAAATAAATAAATGTAAATTAAAAAAAATTAAAAAGAACATTAAAAGAAAAAAGTAATGAGTGGCTACAACTACCAAATACTGTGCTGGGTTTTGAGTATTCAAAGAAGAAAACTAATTTGTGATTTTTACACACTAATAGATCAACTTCCCTACTTTCCAAATATTAATGGAGGGAATTAGATTTTTTAAAAATATGTTATTATACCATGCATCTACCCTTGGCTGAGAAGATAATATTGCTGAGCATTGGAGAGAATTAATTTGTAAGATAATTTTATAGGTGCAAACTACTCCCACTCTTGATGGGGACATCCAGTATATTCTAGCTGGCTGGTGGAGTGCTTGTAATGTCTATGCGAGGAGGTATACTTGCCTGTGCAGATAGATGACATTACATTGTGAGCCTGAAATTTTAAAAAGAGGAGGTGTGGAAATAGCTAGGAATCACTGTCAATGGCATCATTATTTAAGCTAGGCTGTTTAATGTTAAATTACAAGTGATTTTTTACTTATTTGGCTTTCAAGTACAGTAGCTTGTTTCTTCAAACATGTGATGAGATTTGAGAAGCTTCTTCCAAAAATTTTTGTTTACAGAGTGTTCTTTTGGAAAGATTTAGATCTATGCACAGAGGAAACATTTTTAATGCCTCAGGAGCTCTGCTTAGGACTGAATTGTTAAAAGAAGATTTACATACACACTTGCACAAAGGTGGAAACTATAGTAGACCATAATGATCCTCCTCCTGAAAAATATGTTAGCAACAATCTCTTACTTCTCCTTTGGAAAGAAAGATCTCTCTGGTCTAAGAGTGATTCTTTTCTATCCTTCTCTTAGTGGGAAGCTTTAACACATGAAACAATCCTACAGGAGAAGAAAGAAAGCAATAGTTTTCATATTATCTTTCTACTCCTCTCCCTAAAAATCTTCAAAATTTTAAAAGTAGAAGAGTGTTTTACATTATCAGTATGGCAATAAAGAACAATAGGAAAGTTCTTGGGACATTAATCCAGCACTGATTTGGAACTGTCTTGGAAAACCTTTAGCTTTATAATTAGATTGACTTGCACTGTGTGACTTTTGGTGCTGGTGTGGGTGAAAATTAAGCTCTCTCGCTGATAGTGATTGTTCAGACCAGTGTGTATTAAAAGAGTAGAATATTTTATGATGCAGGAACATCTTGTGAATTTCTAAACAGAATGAGGGAGATTCATCTTGCAACTCTTTTTTGAGCAATGGCGTATTCTGATCCCTTTCTAGAATTCTCAGTTTTATTTTTAAATCTAAGACAAAATATAGGGCTCTATTAAAACAATAAACAAACAAACAAACAAACAAACAAACAAAACTACTCTGTCCCAAAGTACTACATATGGACATTTCCATGTATTTCCAATATCCAATAGAATCTCTCAAAGGCTCCCCATAAGAATGTTTATGTTATTATCATAATTTTTTAATGAGGAGAGAGAGGTTCACATAGGATAGGCAAATTGCTTCATGATTGCAGTAGTAGGGCCAGAGTTGATGTTTAATTCCAAGTTTTTCTGACACCAGGTGCATTTAGTTTATTTTTAATATCATTGTGCTTCCTACAATGCATGCAAATGTAAAAAAAATGAGTTCTGCAGAACTCCAGAAAATAAAACTTTTACAATATTAAAATAAATAATTCCTAAGTATAAGAATAAATATATTTGGTTTAGTTACCATCACCTATTGCAACTTAGAAAACATTCGGAAAACTCAGAGTCAAAGATTAGTCAAGGCAAAAGAATATATTACAGTCATTGTGATTTAAAGACTGTGATTTTAACCACAGTAGGCATGCCACGTTGCTTGTGCCCAGTGATTTCCTTGTAGTTAATAATCTCGTGAGAAAAAGTTTCTAGAGGTGCTGTCACAGATTGTCTTATTTTAAACCAAGCCTGCCTCTGACATCTTGGCTTCAAGCTTTCAGCCAATGTTATTGTTTGGACTTGACTCCTAAACTCTCAAGGAAGCTCTTGACAGTGGAAATTTCTCAGGAACCAAAGCATTAATTCTTAAAATGTTATAAACATATGGAAAAAAATGATTTTCAAATTAATAACTTGTTTAAACAATAAATATTATAAGCTTAAACCACTTACCAATATTTTAAAGAACACACAAGAAAGATTATGAGGGAAAATATTAAGAGTAAACATTTTTAACGAACCTCATTTAAGTAAATATTTGAAAAATCCCTTACTGAGAACACACATTGAGTCCAGCAGATACCAGGCATCACATGAGTTATTTATTAAGTATGGCCTATCATTGAAATCCCCTGCCAAATGTCCATAAGAAGTTGAAGTGCTTAAATCCGAATTTTGGTGTTTCTTATCCTAAGCATCATGTTCATTATATAAAACACACAAAAATCATTTACAGTGAAAATAATTAATGCTATATGCAAGTAATTTCATAGGAATAACTATTATCATATAAGGTTAAAGGAGGTCTAGATTTCCACAAACATTCAGACCTAAGTGTCCAACCAGACAGGCTCAAGGTAAGATCAGAACAGCATTTCGTAATTTGATTGCAGGATCAAAGCAGGCTCATTGGATTTTTTTGTGTCTAACATGAGAAGAAATCAAAATAAAGATCTAAAGAACAAACAATGAATGACCTTTAGTTCTATAATCAAGGAATATCAGTGAGTAACTAACTAAATCCCCATGTAAAATTCGTGACTGCTAAATAGGAGAATTTTACTCACAGTGTAACAGTTCCATGTAGTAATATGTAAGTTTCCTGAGATACAGGATGTCTATACATAAGTCTTGATTCAAAAGAAGTAATATTGTAACAGCAGTTTTAGAACTGCCTCCTACAAGATTGTTAACTACAAGGAAATGACTGGGCATGAGTAAAGTGACATGCATACTGAGGTTAAAATTATAGTCTTTAAATAGTAATTACAGGAATACATCACTTGCCTATTCTAACCATTGATTCTTTGAGTTGTTTGGATGTTATATTCAAGTGCAATAAAGTCTTATTGATTTGTAATTTTATATAGAAAATAATTTTATGAAGAAAAAACTGTATGAACATGAAAGAATAAAGTGTTTTGTTTGATGTCAATTTTTAATACACTCATATTTTATAGATACATCATTGTTCCTAATGCTTTTTTCTAGATTTTCACATTTCCTCAGATCTTTTTGCCAAAGAGTAACCTTGCTGACCTGCCATCTCTATTAATTCAAGCAAAGGCATGGGTAGCCTGGGCTCCTGACTTCCATAATGAGAAGAAAGACTTCGGGTAACAGCTGCCTTACAGAGAATGGAAGAAGTGTAGGGAAAACCCAGACCCAAACAAAAGCCTACCCTAAAGTTGTTCAGAATAGAACAAGTGGCAGAGACTTGCAAGGAATACCATTCTGATTGTGTAATTGTTAAAAATCAAACCCCAACTGGCACAGAATTTTGTACCAATAAGTGTAAAGTACCAATAATCTAAAATTATTTATTTTAGTGATTCAGGCTTTAAAATGGGCAGGGAGTGGAGAGTACACTCTTATTGGAGGCTTGCCCACATTACAGTTAGAAAGCATTTAGCAAACTGTCACCTGGGGTAACCGAAAAGACAAGCAACTTGGAAGATATATTTAATTAACTTGTAGCATTGAGAGAGGAGATTTTGATTCAATATTGAAATGATGAGTTGTTACTAGCAATTGTTTATTGTTGCTAACAGGATTTTAAAAGATATTATAAGGAAGAAATAAGCTCAGAAAATTAATAATTATTTTGCCAGATTTTAGAGGACATAGTCCAGAGATTTCAGGTTTAGGAAGTAAAACTGTATGTCCCCAGACAAAGGTATGGCCAATAAAATATAGTCCCTGATATCCTGTGCCCTGCTATTAACACATCGCTTTAGGATAAAGACCAGCTCAAAGCGTGATTACCAGGCTCCTTAGTAAAATCTGTGAAAGAAATAAGATAGATTCTAAATCCTTATATTTGGAGAGCATGGGTCCTGAAAGATTCAAGATGTAGTTCAGTGAAGTCTGTAGAGCTCCAAATGCACATTACTTAACCTAGAGGGAGGGACAGCTCTTTAGAAATGTTGCTTTTATGCCTGACTTTCAGCATGTGGAATTGACTGGAAACAACTCCACACAGAACATCCATGAAAAGTTCAGAGATCACCATTGACAAAAGGGCTGCCAGCCTGCTCTAAAAGACGCTGAGTTTGCTTGGCATATAGAAATACCTATGTGTGCTCAACTTTGTACAGACAAAAAAAAAATCAGGCCACCAGTAATGTTCATCCATATGCCCCAAGAAAGACATATTTTGAATACTCACTTAAGAAGTTGCCAATGAGGAGGATGAAAAGTGAAGAAATTCCCAGAGAGCAATGGACTAGAGACCCACAGGAGCTAGCAGAACTAGGTCAGTGTCTGCTGTTGCCTCCCACCATTCCCTTTTCTGGATACAAATATTTATTATGATTCTTCTGTGCCTGTTCTATCCCTGGCTAGTTGAGTGTGCATGTATGTTGGGTGGTGCATGGAGGGTGAGGGTAGAGACTCAGAATACTTGTCTTTTTATTTTATTTTATTTTATTTTATTTTATTTTAAAGTTTATTTATTTTTATTTTTTTAAATTTACATCCAAATTAGTTAGCATATAGTGCAACAATGATTTAAGGAGTAGATTCCTTAGTGCCCCTTACCCATTTAGCCCATCCCCCCTCCCACAACCCCTCCAGTAACCCTCAGTTTGTTCTCCATATTTATGAGTCTCTTCTGCTTTGTCCCCCTCCCTGTTTTTATATTATTTTTGTTTCCCTTCCCTTATGTTCATCTGTTTTGTCTCTTAAAGTCCTCATATGAGTGAAGTCTTATGATTTTTGTCTTTCTCTGACTGACTAATTTCACTCAGCATAATACCCCCTAGTTCCATCCATGTAGTTGCAAATGGCAAGATTTCATTCTTTTTGATTGCTGAGTAATACACCATTATATATATATACCACCTCTTCTTTATCCATTCATCCATCAGTGGACATTTGGGCTCTTTCCATACTTTGGCTATTGTTGATAGTGCTGCTATAAACGTGAGGATGCATGTATCCCTTCGAAACAGCACACCTGTATCCAGTGGATAAATGCCTAGTAGTGCAATTGCTGGGTCATAGGGTAGTTCTATTTTTAGTTTTTTGAAGAACCTCCAAACTGGTTTCCAGAGTGGCTGCACCAGCTTGCATTCCCACCAACAATGCAAAAGAGATCCTCTTTCTCTGCATCCTCGACAACATCTGTTGTTGCCTGAGTTGTTAATTTTAGTCATTCTGACAGGTGTAAGGTGGTATCTCATTGTGGTTTTATTTGTATTTCCCTGATGATGGGTGATGTTGAGCATTTTTTCATGTGGGTCGGTTGGCCATCTGGATGTCTTCTTTGGAGTAGTGTCTACTCATATCTTTTGCCCATTTCTTCACTGGATTATATGTTTTTTGGGTGTTGATTGATAAGTTCTTTATAGATTTTGGATACTAACCCTTCATCTGATATGTCATTTGCAAGTATCTTCTCCCATTCTGTCAGTTGCCTTTTAGTTTTGCTGATTGTTTCCTTTGCTGTGAAAAAGCTTTTTATTTTGATGAGGTCCCAGTAGTTCATTTTTGCTTTTGTTTCTTTTGCCTCCAGAGATGTGTTAAGAAGTTGCTGCGGCCAAGATCAAAGAGGTTTTTGCCTGGTTTCTCCTCAAGGAGTTTGATGGCCTCCTATCTTACATTGAGGTCTTTCACCCATTTTGAGTTTATTTTTGTGTATGGTTTAAGAAAGTGGTCCAAGTTCATTCTTCTGCATGTTGCTGTCCAGTTTTCACAGCACAACTTGCTGTAGAGACAATCTTTATTCTATTGGATATTCTTTCCTGCTTTGTCAAAGATTAGTTGCCCATACATTTGTGGGTCCATTTCTGGGGTCACTATTCTGTTCCATTGATCTGAGTGTCTGTTCTTGTGCCAGTACCATACTGTATTGATGATTACAGCTTTGTAGTATAGCTTGTGATTCCTCCTGCTTTGGTTTTCTTTTTCAAGATTGCTTTGGCTATCTGGGGTCTTTTCTGGTTCCATACAAATTTTAGGATTATTTGTTCTAGCTCTGTGAAGAATACTGGTATTATTTTGATAGGGATTGCATTGAATATGTAGATTGCTTTGGGTAGTATCGACATTTTAACAATATTTGTTCTTCCTATCCAGGAGCATGGAGTCTTTTTCCATTTTTTGTGTCTTCTTCAATTTCTTTCATAAGCTTTCTATAGTTTTCAGTGTATAGATTTTTCACCTCTTTGGTTAGATTTATTCCTAGGTATTTTATGGCTTTTGGTGCAACTCTAAATGGGATGGATTCCTTGATTTCCCTTTCTGTCGTTTCATTGTTGGTGTATATGAATGCAACCGATTTCTGTTCATTGATTTTATATCCTGCAACTTTGATGATTTCATGAATCAATTCTAGCAGTTTTGGGTGGAATATTTTGGGTTTTCCATATAGAGTGTCATGTCATCTGCGAAGAGTGAAAGTTTGACCTCCTCCTGGATGATATGGATGCCTTTTATTTCTTTGTTGTCTGATTCCAGAGGCTAAGACTTCCAATATTATGTTGAATAATAGCGTGAGAGTTGACATCCTTGTCTTTTTCTTGACCTTAGGGGAAAATCTCTCAGTTTTTCCCCGTTAAGGATGATATTAGCATTGGGTCATTCATATATGGCTTTTATGATCTCGATATATTCTCCTTCTATCCCTACTTTCTTGAAGGTTTTTATCAAGAAAGGATGCTGTATTTTGTCAAATGCTTTCTCTGCATCTATTGAGAGGATCGTATGGTTCTTGTCCTTCTTTTATTGATGTGATGAATCACATTAATTGTTTTGTGGATATTGAACTAGCCCTGCATCCCAGGTATTAGTCCCACTTGGTCGTGGTGAATAATTTTTTTAATGTATTGTTGGATCTGGTTGGCTAATATCTTGTTGAGAATTTTTGCATCCATGTTCATCAGGGAAATTGGTCTATAGTTCTCCTTTTTAGTGGGTTATCCCTCTGGTTTTGGAATCAAGGTAATGCTGGCTTCATAGAAAGAGTTTGGAAGTTTTCCTTCCATTTCTATTTTTTGTTGTTTTTTTTTTCCATTTCTATTTTTTGGAACATCTTCAAGAGAATAGTTGTCAACTCTTCCTTAAATGTTTGGTAGAATTCTCCTGGAAAGCCATCTGGCCCTGGATTCTGGTTTTCTGGCAGATTTTTGATTACTAATTTGATTTCCTTACTGGTTATGGGTCTGTTCAAATTTTCTCTTTCTTCCTGCTTCAGTTTTGGTAGTGTATATGTTTCTAGGAATTCGTCCATTTCTTCCAGATTGCCCATTTTATTGGCATGTAATTGCTCATAATATTCTCTTATTATTGTTTTTATTTCTGCTGTGTTGGTTGTGATCTCTCCTCTTTCATTTTTGATTTTATTTATTTGGGTCCTTTCCTTTTTCTTTTGATCAAACTGGCTAGTGGTTTATCAATTTTGTTAATTCTTTCAAAGAACCAGCTTCTTGTTTCATTGATCTGTTCTACTGTTTTTTTGGTTTTTTTTGTTTGTTTGTTTGTTTTTTTTTTTTTTTTTGGTTTCAATAGCATTAATTTCTGCTCTAATCTTTATTATTTCCTGTCTTCTGCTGGCTTAGGGGTTTATTTGCTATTCTTTTTCCAGCTCCTTAAAGTGTAAGGCTAGGTTGTGTATCTGAGATCTTTCTTCCTTCTTTAGGAAGGCCTGGATTGCTATATACTTTCCTCTTATGACTGCCTTTGCTGCATCCCTGAGGTTTTGGGTTGTGGTGTTATCATTTTCATTGACTTCCATATACTTTTTAATTTCCTCTTTAACTGCCCATTCATTAGTTAATGAATGGTTAGCCCATTCATTCTTTAGTAGGATGTTCTTCAGTCTCCAAGTATTTGTTACCTTTCCAAATTTGTTCTTGTGGTTGATTTCAAGTTTCATAGGGTTGTGGTCTGAAAATATGCACGGTATGATCTTGATCTTTTTGTACTTACTTAGGGCTGATTGGTGTCCCAGTATATGGTGTATTCTGGAGGACGTTCCATGTGCACTGGAGAAGAATGTATATTCTGCTGCTTTAAGATGAAATGTTCTGAATATAATATCTGTTAAGTCCATCTGGTCCAGTGTGTCATTCAAAGCCATCGTTTCCTTGTCGATTTTTTGATTAGATGATCTGTCTGTTTCTATGAGTGGGGTGTTGAAGTCTCCTACTATTATGGTATTACTACTGATGAGTTTCTTTATGTTTGTGATTAATTGATTTATATTTTTGGGTGCTTCCATATTTGGTGCATAAATGTTTACAATTGTTAGGTCTCCTTGGTGGATAGACCCCTTGATTATGATATAATGCCCTCTGCATCTGATACAGTCTTTATTTTAAAGTCTAGATTGTCTGATATAAGTATGGCTACTCCGGCTTTCTTTTGTTGACCATTAGCATGATAGATGGTTCCCCATCCCCTTATTTTCAATCTGAAGGTGTCTTCAGGTCTAAAGTGGGTCTCTTGTAAATAGCATATAGATGGATCCTGTTTTCTTATCCATCCTGTTACTCTATGTCTTTTGACTGGAGCATTGAGTCCATTGACATTTAGAGTGAGTACTGAAAGATATGAATTTATTGCCATTATGATGCTTGCAGAGTTGGAGTCTCTGGTCCTTTCTAATCTTTGTTGCTTTTGATATATATATTTTCATCTTTTCTCCCCTCAGAGAATCCCCCTTAAAATTTCTTGCAGGGCTGGTTTAGTGGTCACAAACTCCTTTAATATTTGTTTATCTGGGAAACTTTTTATCTCTCCTTCTATTTTGAATGACAGCCTTGTTGGATAAAGAATTCTTGGCTGCATATTTTTCTGATTCAGCACACTGAATATATCCCGCCACTCCTTTCTGGCCTGCCAAGTTTCTGTGGATAGGTCTGCTGCAAACCTGATCTGTCTTCCCTTGTAGGTTAGGGACTTTTTTTCCCTCGCTGCTTTCATGATTCTCTCCTTGCCTGAGTATTTTGTGAATTTGACTATGATATGCCTTGTTGATGGTCGGTTTTTGTTGAAACTAATGGGGGTCCTCTGTGCTTCCTGGATTTTGATGTCTGTGTCTTTCCCCAAGTTAGGAAATTTTTCCGCTATGAATTGTTCACATAACCCTTCTATCCCTATTTCTCTCTCTTCCTCTTCTGGGACCCGTATGATTCTGATGTTGTTCCTTTTTAATGAGTCACTGACTTCTCTAATTCTTAAATCATGCTCTTTTGCCTTAATCTCCCTCTTTTTTTATGCCTCATTATTCTCTATAAGTTTTTCCTCTATATTGCTGATTCTCTGTTCTGCTTCATCCATCCTTGCTGCTGCTGCATCCATCTGTGATTGCAGCTCAGTTATAGCATTTTTAATTTCATTCTATTTTTTACTTCTTTTTACTCTGCAGAAAGGGATTCTAATCTATTTTTGACTCCAGCTAGTATTCTTATTATCGTGATTCTAAATTCTGGTTCAGACATCTTGCTTGTATATGTGTTGGTTAAATCCCTGGCTGTCGTTTCTTCATTCTCTTTCTTTTCAGGTGAATTATTTCATTTTGTCTTTTTCAAGGGAGAAAAGGAATTAATGAGATAGAAAAATTAAAATTAAAAAAAATTAAAATTTAAAAATATTAAAATTTAAAAATTAAACACACACACACAAATCGAATAAATGATGCTAGAATCTTAAGTGTGTTTTGGTTTCAGTGTTGAAAGTGGTTTGACAGATTAGAGAAAAAAGGGGGAGAGAGAAAAAAAGGAAATCATTTGAGAATTTGAAAAAATGAATACACTGAAGTAGACTAAATTGAGATGATGGGAGTAAAATAGAATTTGAAAAAATATACACAAAAGTAAAAAATAAAGTAGAAAAAAAATTAAAGAAAAAAATTAAAAAAAATTTTTTTACATTTATTTATTTTTGAGAAACAGAATGAGACAAAGCATGAGCGAGGGAGGGGCAGAGAGAGAAGGAGACACAAAATATGAAGCAGTCTCCAGGCTCTGAACAAGTGGTCAACACAGAGTCTGATGTGGGGCTTGAACCCACAAACTGTGAGATCATGACCTGAGCTGAAGTCGGACAACCAACTGAGCCACCCAGGCGCCCCAAGAAAAATATTTTTAATAAAAATTAAAAATAAATATGAATTTTTTCTTTTTCTGCATTCAAGAAAAAGAAGTGAAAAAGAGAAAAAAGTTTAAAAAAAGAAAAAAGGGAAATCATTTGAAAATTTGAAAAAGTGAATACACTGTAGTGGACTAAAATAAAATGATGGAAGTAAAATAGAATTTTTAAAAATTTACATAAAAACAAAAAATATAGTAGAAAACTAAAGAAAAATAGTTTTAATAGAAATTGAAAGTAAAAATGAAGTTTTTATCTTTCTGCATTCAAGAAAAAGAAAAGAAACGAAAAAGAGAAAAAAAGAAAGAAAAAAAGGAAATCGTTTGAAAATTTGAAAAGGTGAATACACTGAAGTAGACTAAAATGATGGAAATTAAATAGAATTTGAAAAGTTTACAAAAAATAAAAATATAGTGAAAAAAGTAAAGAAAAATACTTTTACTAAAAATTGAAAAGAAAAATGAATTTTTTCTCTTTATTCAAGAAAAAGAAAAGTAGTGAAAAACAGAAAAAAAGAAAGAAAATTGAATAGATGGACCTGCTACCGGATTGAAATAGGACTGAAATTACTTCATTTTTCCCTAGAAGTCGGGACTATGAAGCACTTTTATAGTCCATAAAGTAAGTAGGCGGTGAGACTGGTGTTCTTAAAGAGTGAGGTTGGCCCAGTTGGGCGGGGCTCAGTGTAATGGCTCTGTTCTCCACTAGATGGCGCTGCTAGCCTACTGGGGTGGGGTGTTGCTGCGCTTGTAGGTGCATATGCGCATGCGCAGTAATGATGAAAATGACGTCACCCAGGTATCCAGTCTCTAGTATTGGAAGGAACTCTGTTCTCCCTGATCAGCAATCGCGCACCTGTCCTCTGTCTTCGGCTTTCATCCACTCCCCGCTTCTTCACTGTCCATGACCAAGCCCCAGGTAGTACCTCTCTCCGGAGTTTTGTCTCAGATGCGGCTGTTCTCCCCGCTCCGTTACTTTTGAAGGACTGTGGCTTTGTCCTGTTCCGCCCCTCTGCTGAATGGTCTCACTGAGCAATAGCCGGATGCCGGCTGCACCCAGGAACGCTTGCGGGACCGTGCTGCTGCCAGTGCCCCGAGACTATGGCCAGGTGCCAGTCCGCCCCAGAAAAAGTTCGCAAGATAGTGTAGGAGCAGCTTTTCTGGGATTATGGAAAATCACAACACACATCTGACACCAGGCTTCACACTTAACGACCTTGTTCCAGCACCAGGGAATGTAGCCGTTTTCTGGGGTCTGCTGGGACCAGGTGGCTCCAGCAGTCCTTCCAGCAGTGGAACTGCTTTTCCCCGTGTGGCCCAAGAAGCTCCTGGAGGCTACTCTGCTCCTGGGGATTCGCCCTTCCCACCAGAACACTGCTAGGTACGGAGCTGTGGAGTTGCAGCCTTTGCGCTCCCCTTGTTTACAGTCTTAATGGAATTTAAACCCTCACCTTTCTCCCTTTTTAGTTTAGTCCCTGCAGCTGTTTCCAATTTTCCACTTTCCCTCCAGCTGCTTTTGGGGAGGGATGCTTTTCCCATATTCTCCCCTCCACCCCCCGCCCAGTCTCTGTCATCTCTCTGCTCGCAAAAACACCTCTCTTCCTGTTCCTTCTCGCTCCTCAAGTTGGCCCCTCCACGCCATATACCTGCTGAATTCTGTGGTTCACATTGTGCAGATTGTTGTGTTAATCCTCCAATCAGTTTTCTAGGTGTGTAGGATGGTTTAGTGTTGGTCTGCCTGCATTTCATGGACACCAGGCACACAAAAAAATTCCATGCTGTTCCACCATCTTGGCTTCTCCTTCAGAGAGCTTCTCCAATTTGTTTTACTCATATACTTTGACTTTTAATTTTTTTTTAATATACATATTGTAGATTTAACTTTTTCTTCAAAAATCCCTACTGGATTTTATTCTGAAAATCACATATGTGTTTCTTAACTTCAACAGTGTTTACATTTTCTCTGAGGGTCTTTCTGCAAGCATCCTTTCTTGATTTGAGGATGCTTTGCCTTCTTGAGTATCTCTCATTTTGTTAATTAGAATTTTAATTCTAATCTCCTTCTTCCATTCAGCTACCTCTCCGTGCTATCGTTTTCTACTCATTACCTGCAGTTCTGGGCTTGATCAATTTTATTTACAGTGTAACTACTGGTAATGTTGAATATGAATGTAAGCATTCAATATTCAACATTTGATAGTCAGAAAGACTCCTGAAGTTTAAGGATATGATTTTGTGAAGTCTAAAGAGCCCTAAAATATCTTTAATTCCAAAATCTCCACCAAAAAGCTACAATTATATCAGTCTACAGACAGCTTAAAGTCAAGTGAAGAAAACTATAGACTCAAATGTACATTCCTGTTTCCAAATGCCATTTGCAACATTTTTATATAATTCTTTTTATTTATACTTTAATAATATCTATATTTATTTTTAAACCAAACTGCACACATACCTCTAAGATTGCTTGACTCTTGTTTTTTATTTATTCATACATATTTTACCTCGTCTATCTAAATCTTCTTTTGAGTAAACAGTGAATGCTTCCTGGCATATATTAGTATTCTCCATATTTATGCACTTCTCCATGCCTATGGTAGTTCTGTCTGGGCAATATTTCTAAGAACAGCAAAATGTAAACAGAAAATACCACACACATACAAAGTAAACATAGGTATTGTTTTTAATAGCTTGAATTACGCTGCTTTATTTTGCAAAGAATGAGCTATTCACTTGCTATAATTTCCATATACCTATTAATGGTTTTATTTAAGCAGAATGTGATATTAATTAAAGCATTTTGTTCACTTTCCATGTCACTTAAATATTTGTTCACAAATAGTTCAATGAAAATCTGGACCTTAACTTCTGCCCCAATTATCATATATTGAAAATATGCAAACTTCAGTTTAATAAAATTGCATAATAAAGTGCTGATCAAATATAATAATTCATGTTTAAGGAACAATTGTTGATATATAATCGTCATAAGTATTTAATTGTTCTCATCTAAATTAGTTAAGCTGTTTTGTTGTTTTTTTTTTCTTTTTTTTTTTTAATTTTTTTTTTAACGTTTTTTTTTTATTTTTGGGACAGAGAAAGACAGAGCATGAACGGGGGAGGGGCAGAGAGAGAGAGAGACACAGAATCGGAAACAGGCTCCAGGCTCCGAGCCATCAGCCCAGAGCCTGACGCGGGGCTCGAACTCACGAGCCATCAGCCCAGAGCCTGACGCGGGGCTCGAACTCACAGACCGCGAGATCGTGACCTGGCTGAAGTCGGACGCTTAACTGACTGCGCCACCCAGGCGCCCCAGTTAAGCTGTTTTTTGACATGTTCATGAATAGGCAAATCTACTGTTAACTGAACATAGCATATTTTTTCTTGTTTTTTATTTACTAATTAGTAAAATAGAACACTTGTAAATGGTCTGATATTTTTAAACCATCTGTGGTCTATTATGAATGTTTAAACAAATGTAATAAATGCTTTGATTTAACTGCATTTCCCTTGATGCTTAATTTGAAAAGAGAAAGATGAGTTTTCTTGGAAATTTATTATTTCAGACAGTATCAGTAGTTATTTAGTAACAAAAATGATTCTGACTTTCTTACTGTAATATAGTATGTTCGGCATTTAGGGAATAAGTGTTCTTCATTATTTAGATTTACTTTAGCTCTTTAGTTTGTCTTCACATTTTATGAAGTTAAATGAAAACATTTACATGGTATTATTCTGTTCTGATTTATATTTGGCTACAATTAATACATGCATTTAAGGTGCATTCCATTCATTTTAAGACGAAGAATAGTTCTTGCAATATCCATTCATATAAACATCCTATGGGATTCAGAGAATCCTTTCCCTATTCCTAGTTTAGATTTTTATGGCAATAGATCTTGACAAGATAATGTTGATAATAAAATAGTAGAGGCATTTACATGTCTTAATTTCTTAATTTATAATATTACATAAGTAGGTATACTATATGAGGAGAATAAAACATAAATGTCTACTATACTTCATAAGAACACTTAACAAAATATATGCCTAAAACTCATTTTGTGGAACACCTGGGTGGCTCAGTCTGTTGCATGTCTGACTTAGGCTCAGGTCATGATCTCGCAGTTTGTGAGTTCAAGCCCCATGTCGGGCTCTGTGCTGACAACTCCAAGCCTGGAGCCTGCTTCAAATTCTCTCTGGCCCTTCCCCACTTGTGCTATGTTTCTCTCTCTCAAAAATAAATAAACATTAAAAAAATTAAAAGAAAACCCTCATTTTGCTAAAGAAAAATATAAATATTATGTAATAAAACTCAATTAAATGTTTTAAATAACAATGTAGAGGACTTTATCTGTGAAGTTTAAAGAGCTTGGAGTGTTCAAGTAATTTAACAAGGAGGCTATTAGACTGAGGTGGCTCTGACACCTTGGTAGTCTCTGTAGCAAACTAAAACCTAAGCAACGGGTCAATGCACTTGAAGATGAGAAAATGAAACTTAAGAACAACCAAGTACATAAAGTCCTTGCTTTTTCACATCTTCTCTGTAAAAGCCTCTACCCTAACTCCTGTGAGTGGAATTGCACCTATCCAGTTTAGGTTTGGAGCTACCCAACTCAAATGAACATATACTTAAATAAATTCTTGAAAATTTGATTGTAGCTCAGTTTATTTTATTTTAACAGAAGTCAATATCCCAATCTTACAACACATACACACACAAAAAAGGGCAAACTGAAATCGATGACTTTTTCTTGGGCTCATCGGATAACTCCAACCTCCAACAATGGTTAGAGAGAAACTGCTACCTTGAAATCTGAAAAGACAGTCACGTTAGAGACACAGTTGAGACATGTTGACCTGGAAAATAATCTCCTGAGGGGCATAAACCGATATAAACAATTGATAGGTGGTCATTTTGATGAATTACAGAGGCTGAGTGGGGACAACCAGAGGGTGAAAAATTCCTTGAGGAGGGGGCAGGTCACAGTTTGAGAAGGCTTTCCACCCTTTCATGGCTTTACCTCCAGAGAACCCATCAGGTTCTTGGAGAAGATTAAGAAAGATTCTCTATTGAATCTGGCAGGAGGAAGGGAAAGTAACAATTATGATATACACCCAGAACATTCTCTATTAAAAAACAACCTATTCTCCAATTAAAGGTAATTGCCAGAAACTTATCTAAGCTGAAGAAAGGAAGTTTCTCCCATGGCAAGCCCATTCAGTCCTTTCTCACCTAAGATTGGGGGAGATGAAAAACATAGTAAACAATGGTTAAAGATCAAAAAAACATGTTGAGAACATGAAACCAGAGAAATGAGTAAGTCTATAGAAGAAAAACTTGGCTATACCACTGGAAAAACACTGGTGAAGGTCACAGCCTGAAGATCAGATAGAAAAAAAACAGACCGAATTTCAATATTGTAAACTAGTTCCCTTTCTTCACGTCTTTTTACCACACTAAGAGTGTTCCAATAATAAATTGAACATACCATGGACTCTGAGGAGTAGTACATAGGAATTTTAATTTTTTCTCCATTTTGAATCTCCTTTTTATCATTCTCCCTTTGTAGAGTTCATATTATTCAAATGTATATTGCAAGAATAATGTTATGATTTTATTTTATTTACCTTTTTGTTACCTTTTCAATCTTTTTTTCTTAAGATATTTTATTTTTTAAAGCAGTTTTAAGTTTACAACACAATGAGGCTATGCTTTCACACATAGGTAGCTTCCCTTATTATCAGTACCACTCAGAAATAGTACATCAATCAAAATGATGAATTTTTTTTAAAAAGGATAAACCTACATTGAAATATGATAGTTAACCAAAGTTCCCAGTTTACCTTAGGGTTCACTCTGGGTGTGTACATTCTGTGGGTTGGGACAAATGTATGAAATATATCCATCATTCATTATAATAGTATACAGAGAACTTTGTGCAATACCTATGTGTTCATCTTCTTCTCCACCACCATCCCTGGCAACCGCTGAACTTTTTAGTCTCCATAGCTTTGCTTTTTCCAGAACGTCACATAAGTTGGAATCATGTAGTATGTAGCCTATTCCAGTGGCATCTTTTACATGGTAATATGCACTTACGTTTCTTTCATGTTTTTTCATGATTTGATAGCTCATTTCATTTTTACCTTTGATTAATATTGCATTGTCTGGATATGCCACAGCTTATTTATTCATTCACTTTCTGAAGGACATTTTGGTTGTTTCCAGTTTGGGCAATTATGAGTAAAATTGCCACAAGCATTGGTATGTGGGGATTTGTGTAGACACAGTTTTTGACTCCTGTGAGTAAATACCAAGGAAGACTATTTCTAAACTGTATGTTTAATTTTGTCAGAAACCACCAAACTACCTGCAAGGTGGCTATATCATTTTCCAATTCCTCCAGCAATGAATGAGGATTCCTATCACCACATATTCTTGCCAACGTTTGGACTTGGCAGTGTTCTGCATTTTGGCCATTTTAATAGGTAAGTAGTGGTATCTCATTATTTTAATTTGCCTTTTCCTGATGACATATGATATCTAGTATTTTTTGTGTGATTATTTGCAGTCTGTGCATCTTATTTGATAAGGTGTCTGTTAAGGCCTGTGGCCCATTTTTAATCATGTTAGTATTTTTTTATTGTTGAGTTTTCAGAGTTCTCTGCATATTTTGGTTAACAGTTCTTTGTCAGATATATCTTTTGCAAATGTTTTCTTCCAATCTGTGGCCTTCCTCTCATTTTTGTGACACTGTCTTTTGCAGACCAGAAGTTTTGAATATTAATGAAGTCCAGGTTATCAATTATTTCTTTAATGGATCAAAATGTGTTTGGTACTATATCTAAACAGATATCACTAGGCCCAGGGACATGTAGATTTCCTCCCATGCTATTTTTTAGAAGTTTTACAGTTTTGTATTTTACATTTAGGTCTACGATCTATTTTGAGTTACTTGTGAGGATGGAAGACTTGTATCTAGGTTCAGTTTTTGGCTTGTGAATGTCCAGTTGTTCCCACACCATTTGTTAAAGAGATGATTTTCATCCATTGTATTGCCTTTGTTCCTTTGTCAAGATCAGCTGATAGTATTTATTCTATTCGATTCCATTGATCCATTTGTCTATTCTTTGGCCATTACCACATTAAAAAAAAAATTATTACTTTGGCTTTATAACTGGCTTTGAATTTGGGTAGCATCCAACTATGTTCTTTTTTAGTATTGTGTTGGCTATTCGAGGTCTGAGTTCTTCTCTTCCCTCACCCAGGTTTATTGAGATATAATTGACATATTACATTATGTTTTAGTGTACAATGAATATACAATGTGATATTAAACATATATAAATTGTTAACTGAGTACTACTATAAAGTTACTTAACACCTTTGCCACCTCACAAAATCACCTTTTTGTGTATGTTATTAGAATACTTAAGATCTACCCTCAGCATATTTCAAGTATACAAAAAAAAGTATTGTTAATACTTTTATTATAATGCTGTATTATAATGCTTATTATAATATTATTATAATATAATGCTGTACATTATAATTGATAGTTTGTGCTCTGATTTGCAGTTCCTCATTTCTCCCACCTCCCAGCTACTGCAACCAACATTTCACTATCTATGAGTTTGGCTTTTTGTTTTTTTTAAGATTCCACATACATCTAAATCATATAGTACTTATTTTTCTCGGTCTGGCCTATTTCACTTAGCATAATGCTCTCATGGTCCACTCATGTTGTCACATATGGAAGGATTTTCTTCTTTTCTATGGCTGAATAATATTCCATTATATATATAAACATATATATGTATATGTATACATATACATATATGTATACGTATACATATATATATATATATACACACACACACACACACACATATATATATATATATATATATATATAAATTTCATTCATCCATCAATGGACACTTAGCTAATTGCTATATCTTGGCCATTGTGAATAATACTGCAATGAATATGAAAGTTCAGATATATCTTCAAGATCATTATTTCATTTCCTTTAACAGAAATACCCTGAAGTAGAAATGGTGGGTCATGTGATAGTTTTACTTTTAATTTTTTGAGCAATCTTCATACTG
Source organism: Panthera uncia (assembly GCF_023721935.1). Lineage (NCBI taxonomy): Eukaryota > Metazoa > Chordata > Mammalia > Carnivora > Felidae > Panthera > Panthera uncia. Next base: position 50,938,594 of record NC_064811.1, read on the forward strand.
TTTTCCATACTCGCTTTACCAATATGCATTCTCATCAAAAGTTTACAAGGGTTCCCTTTCTTCCACATCCTCAACAGCATTTGTTAGCTTTTGTTTTTTTTATAATAGTCACACTAGCAAGTACAAAGTCTATTTTAATGTGGTTTTCATTTTTATTTTCCTGATAATTGATGTTCAACATCTTTTCATATTCCTGTTGGCCATTTGTATCTCTCTTTTGGAGAAATATTTACAATAGCAAATAAATATGCATGTATATATATACTCCATCCATTTACCTTTAATGTATATATAAATTAAATATACATGATTTAATGTATCTAAATTAAAGGTTATGTAATTAAATATATATTTAAAGTGGGTTTCTTTTTTTAAGTTTTTATTCATTTATTTTGAGAGAGAGACAGAGAGAGCAAGCACGGATGGGGGAGGAGCAGAGAGAGAGGGAGAGAGAGAATCCCAAGCAGGCTCTGAACTGTCAGCCTGGAGCCCAACACAGGGCTCAAACCCATAAACCATGAGATCATGACCTGGGTTTAACTCAAAAGCTGGACACTTAACTGACTGAGCCACCCAGGCACCTCTAAAATGAATTTCTTACAGACAACATTTATAGCTAATCTGAGTTCACTTTCAAATAACACTATGTTATTTTATGAGTAGTGTGACTACTTTATAAAAACCAAATAATGTTTATTACTCCCCTTAATCCGTTGTATCATTGCTATCATTCATTTCACTTGTTTATAAGCATACATAAGCATACGCACACACACACATATACACACACACACACACACACACACACACACACTGAGTGTTCATAATCAGATACATTGCTGGTATTATTTTGAACAAACTGTTATCTGTCAGATCGATTAAAAGTAAGAAAAATAAGGGCATCTGGGTGGCACACCTGGTTGAGCCTCTGACTCTTGGTTTCAGCTCAGGTCATGATCTCATGGTTTGTGAATTCAAGCCCTGCATCAGGCTCTATGCTGACAGCACAGAGGCTGCTTGGGATTCTCTCTCTCCCTCTCTTTCTGCCCCACCCCTGCTCAATCTCTCTCTCTCAAAATAAATAAATAAACATTTTAAAAATAAGAAAAATATGTTTTTATCTTACCTTCACTTTTCCTTCTTTGATGCTTTTTTTTTTTTTATTTGGACTTGAGTTTCTTACCTATATTGTTTTCCTTCTTTGTCAAATACTTAATGTGGGAAACTGGTCAAGATCCTGAAGCTAAAGCTTACAATATTGTGGAGCCCCCTATGACTGGATCTCCTTGAAAATTTTAACTCTCAAAGTTGTCTGCATTGAGCCTCTAGCAATTCATCAATTACAGTTCAGATTTTCCTACCTTTGCACTTTTGTCTGTGGTGTTTCCTGCCTTTGAGTCTCTGCTAAGGTAAGCCAAGACTCCCTGCTTGCTTAGCTCTCTCTGTTCTGGGAAGAAGCAGATTGCCCTATGTCTTCCGCTCATGGATCTAAGAAGAGTTGTTGATTTTTCAGTCCCTTTAGCTTTTTACTTGTTATAATGAGGTTGTGGTTTCCAAGCTCCTTACATGTGGAACCAGAAACCAGAAGCTCTTTATCTTTTTCTTCCACTCTCTGTGAGTTCTCAGTTGACTCTTTCAACAGTTCCATTATTTTTAAAATTTTTCTTATTTTTTTTCAATATCTTATTTTTCAATAATCTCTGCACCAAACTTGAGGCTTGAACTCATGACACTGAGATCAAGAGTCTCATCCTCCGTCAACTGAGCCAGCCAGGTGCCCCAAATTTTTCTTACGTTTTACATCTCTGTGATATAGTTTTCAAATTGCTTTTGTTTTATTGTTTTCCTTTTTTTCCCTAGTAATATTTCATGAACAGAATGTTTTCTCTGATTTCTTTTTGGTAGTAATACTGTTGTTTTCAAATTTTATATTTATATTTTCCCTGAATGGTGTGTATCTTGAGTTTTAAAGTTTTCTTATTTTTAAATTTTTAGTCAAAGGCATTCTTCAAATGTGTCTGAGGTTTTAATTTCTTTGCATTAGAGAGTGAAAAGGTGATTGGAAACTTCATGTGCAGGAAATATGGTTGCCAGGGTATGTGCCTTACTGTGAGGATGATGTGGTTGGCCAAATACTGAGATCTGGCTGTCTTTTCTCTTGTGCTGACCACTTCCTCCAAGAGCAGAGAGGACTCTTTCAAACTCCTCAGACAGTAAAATCCTGGTTAATGCTGTTCTCGAAGACTACCAGAGGAAAAGCATTTGGTAAATAGTTTCTTTTAATCACTCTGGTTTTAAGTAGCATCTTCGTTTTCAGCTTGCCTGGAATGCAGATACTCTCTGATTAAGTTTGTCCCAGAAAGCCATAATGAAGTCATGTAGAGGCAGGTGGAGTGAGTTTGGTGAGGTGATTTGGAAAGCCCTCTGGGCAAATAAATTTGGAGAAAGGATGAGGTGTCAAACGAATCCTTAGTCGGATTTTGTGCCATTCCTCCTGTTTTTTCACTTCAGCCAAGAAAACCACCTGAGAGAAACCTGATGCCTCATATTCCTAAGCTTTTGGAGGCTCAGCAGGGAGAATTTGCTAGCTACATGATTTTTCTCTGAAGACTGTTTCAATTCTCCATGATGGACTAAATTAGATGATATCCTTTCCAGATTCCAAACTTTTGCTGCTTCATATACAGTGTTGTAATCTTTGATCTTGTGGATATATCTTTTAATACTGCTTCGTGGTATTTTGATGGGGTTCAAATAGGAGACAGTAGTTAATATGAGTGTTTAATAGATTGAATTAAACAAAAAGCCTGTTTTCTCTTTCAAGTAAAATAAACTGCTTTCTTAAAGAGAAAACACTGTCTTCTGCAATGTATTTAACATCATTTATTTGCTCACTTTTCCTTGTGAGATTAGCTTGCAACTTTACTTAATACTTTCTCCATTTATCCTAGTGTTCTCTTGTCACCATCTTCATTTGCTTCCATCCTTCAAAATTCTCTGAAATGTAAAATAGATGTGAAGAGTAATATAATGCCGTCTCAATTGCTTATCAGGATAGCACGTTTGTTAAAAAACTATGGGCTTTAGTGTTATGTGACCTGAATCAGTGCCTGCAAACCTACCCATTCAGTGTCGCTATCTTCAAGTTATTTGACCTCACCACAACTAAGCATTTTTTTCTTTTAATGTAACAAAAACATTTCCCTACATTACAGTGACAAAGTATTAGAAATGTTATTTAGTATCCATTTGGTAATAAACATTCTGACAGCTTTCAAGCCCCTTCTCCCCACTTCTTCTACAAGTTGGTCAACTAACAAGAGAGCCAGTGAACTCCCTTCCTTAGCCCTGATGTTATGTTCAGACCTCACAAACATTCAGCCAGTGCACAGGAACCTTTCTCCTTTTTCACTCCACAGCCATTGTAAAGTCCCAACCAACTCATTCTGCCTCCCTCCAGCCATTTCCAACCTGCACTCCTCAGAAAGCCTTATTATGTAAATAAATAAGAAGTCCATTCCTGCTCCCTGGGTGTATTTGTAATCATTAGTCTCAACCTCCAATTCAAATAAACTTTTGGAGTTAGTTTCTGCCTTTCTTGGGGCAGCAACAATAGTAATACATTATCTAGCTCATGCTTTTTGTTTCAACCAATATTTATGAAGTCCCTCTTCTCAACTTATGACCGATGATGCTGTAAGGTACAAGAAGAGAATAAACCCTAGCCCGTTGGAGCTTCCAGTGGAGTGAACACTTCAAAACATTGTTGTAAGATTTAAACAAGATTTAAGATATTCAGCAGATTGCCTGAAGTGCTTTATTGTGTTTATGTAACATTTTTAATGATTTGTGCCATGCAAAGGATTACAATAACTTTATCTTTTGAACCTTTAGAATCAATGATTGTCTCATTGTTAACATGCTTAAACTATTTTTATGTAACCCCTTGTTCAATAGGAAAGAAAATCATTAAATGAATAGTTGGTCAAATCTTGATTTAAACCATCCTACATTTTACTTAAAGAAGTATAGTATTGGAGTGCCTTGGTAGCTCAGTTGTCTGAGCCTCTGACTTTGGCTCAGTCATGACCTCGCAGTTCCTGAGCTTGAGCCCCACATTGGGCTAACTGCTGTCAGTGCAGAACCTGCTTCGGATCCTCTGTCTCCCTTTCTCTCTGCCCCTGCCCCGCTCGTGCTCTCTCTGAAAAATAAAATAAATTAAAAAAAAAGTATAGTATTCTGTGAGAGTACAACTAAATAAGGAAGTCAGCAAAGTTGAAAAATATACAAATATTTTGAACAGATCAGCGTAACTATATATATGTAATTTAAATAAATCACTTTGGTTGCTGTAAGGAAAAAATAGAGTGAGACAAGGTGAAAACAGACCAGTTAGGGATTTCCTTTCCTCTCTCCTTTCCTCAGAATAAATTGGATTCTTAAAGCAAATGATTTAATGAAAGAAAGCTGGGGACTGAACATTAATAACCACTCCAGTAACAGGTGAGACAGTAAAAAGCGGTTAAGGATAGAAAAAGGAAACTGAGAGAAAGAAGCTCTCCATGTTGGTTGGTAGAGGAGTAGCTAATGATACAGATATCAAGATAATGAAGACAGAGAAAACCTACTAGTTGTTAACACAAGTGAGAGTATTCTATTCAACTAGACCTTAAATCTATCAATTTGTTAGTTTCTATAAGGAGACAAAAAGAGTGTTTTATTTGGAGTTTCCCACAAAACTGAGCCTAACACAAGGACTTGGTTCCAAGTATTTTATTTGGAAGGCAATTCCAGGCAATAATGGTAAAGGAATTGGGAAAGGGGATGGGTAAAGAGGAAAAGCTAATATAGGTTTCCATTTTCAAGGATGTTGTGGTCCATGTAAGCTTGTTTCCTCCAGGACCTCATGATAATTGGACAGAATTGCTCAAGTTCTTTGCTCAAGAAAGGGCAGACTGATACTGTGGAAAGAAATACAATCCAGGACACCAGCAATGTCTGCTCAGTTGCAGTAAGAAATATACTTGGAAACCCAGCCACACATAATCACTAAATACAAAAATAAAATTAATGAGAGAATAAAAAGTTCAGAAATTGACATAAATATGTACATGAACTTAATAATTTGTATGTTTCATCAAGTTATTATTTCAAAATGCAGAGATGGGTATATTCTTCAACAATATTTATCCCACATTTTATCCTGAGAAGTATTAAGCTTCTCCAAAAGTATAATTTCATAGCATGAATACTGTATGAGTTACCCACATTGAATACTGCCTTAATGCTCAATTGGTTATATACTTCCTTATATTCTCTTTTCTTCCTTTTAAAAAGTAAATATAAAATGTGTTCATATTTTATATATTTATCATATGAATTCCTTTTTATCATTCTTCTTTAATATATCTTTTTTGCCTAAGTCGAGAGCTTATAAATAAAAATGTCTAAGATGAACAGTAAATTTTAATGGACGTAAAGAACTAGGTGTTCAGTGACAGAAACGTATTTTGTAATTTATGCTGTGGACTTATGGCAGCCTTAAAGCTTATGCTTTTTATACTTTAAATATTTATGCCTCTACAGCCAAGAAAAAGCTAAGGATGGAGTAAATGTATTTACTCAAGTTCACCAATAATAACAATAATAAATAATGGATGTAGTGAGCTGAGTATAAAACTTGTCCAAATGCATAAGACAATGGGTCAAGCATCTCTCTGTGACTTGCTGTTGTGTGGAAGCTAGTTTAAAGCTCAAGGTGTCATTTCTCATTTATTCTATTAGAATCCAAGGCTTTATATTTTTAGATAATAAATATTGCATGCTATGGTTTTATGCTTTAATTTGAAACACTCTCTCCTTAGCCATTGAGCAAAATTATACAAAGTCACAATTCGGTACTTTACACATTGTTTGGAAATTCTTTGTCGTAGTTTTCTTTATAATACTCAATTCATTAAAAATTATTAAATAGATAAAGTAGCAATTTATAATTATCTAATCTATAATATACACTCAGGGTGATCTGAACTACAAAATATGAACAATGAACAAATTATGTAGTATCACCAGACTTCTCTAGCTGCTTTTGATACCTCAGTATAGTTTTGAAGTCCCATAAAAATGACATTGTGATAAAAAATATTCAAATATGTATTTTGTAGTTTTAACTATGGTCTTGTTCCATTTGTATGTTTAAAGTCATTTCATAGTCATCTATCACCATTGTGTAAGTAATGATATAGTATGAATCGATTTGTAATAATAGCTGTAAATCATTTAGTTCTGTAGCAATTTCACACTGACAAAGAGAAAAACACTTGGGTAGGCTGTTTGCCTCCGATACATAGAATGTAGTTGTATATGCTTGCATCTTTACACATTTTTTTCCCCTGCTGACCTAATAGAAATCTGTTAGTTAGTTAATCTTTTGTCAGTTATAATGTCACATTTTTCTTTCAGTCTTGTATTATACGATTATAAATTTAGTCACAAAATGTCAGATTGAATTCCTCCTTGGCACTGACACCGGGCTAATTTTCCTGTTGAGTTCAGGAAAGAGTTGAGCAAGAAGAGGCCAAAAATAAAAGGGTCTAACTCCTGTGAGATATCCATTCATTTTTTTTCTCCCCCAAAGGAAGGTCACAGTATGTTTGCACAATCTTCTCCCATCCAAATGAAAGACACTCTTCCAAAAAGTGTTTTGTTTTGACACATAATAATAGAAATATAAACAGTGATCATGTGCATTCACTATTGCTTTAGGTTAATTTCTGCTGCTTTTGGTCTCTACTTTTGTGGCTGTTGCATGTTACTTAGCCCCTTCTTTCCTTGAATTTTTCTTACATTAAGTGGACGAGAAATGGGAGTATCAATTTTCTCCAATGTGGTGATATCATTTATTATTAGCAAATTTGGAACCACACATGAATAAATCATTAGCAGAGACTTCACTGTTGCAAGACTTAGGTGCTGACATCATTTGCTTAACACTGATTTTTTTTTCTTTCATAACATTTAAGAAAACTCTCTAACTCTAATACATAAAACTTTCTCCAGTTGAGAAGCTAATAATTCAAAACAGTGGCAAAAAGGCTCTTCTCACAGTTGATTTCAAATAGCCTTCCATTTTTCTTGTTGGAATTTCTAAGTAAGTAAAAATTCACCCAGTGTTCAATTTCTGCAATTTGAGTTACTGCAAATTCTTGGTTAACTCTCTTCAGAAGCAAAGAAGTCTTTGAATGCTACTTAATTGAAATTCAGTGTCCTTTACTTTATGCATTATTGTTAGTACATGTATAGTGTTTAGTTTTATCAAGCAATCTGTTAAAGTAAGACCTTCCTTTTCAATACAAATAAATCTTTTCAAAGAAGTTAAGTCAATTTTCCTATTTCTTTATTGTAATAATGGATATTATTGCATTATTATAATGCATATATATATATATATATATATATATGCATTATAATGCATCAATTGATGTTCAAATGATTTTTCTGCTTCAGACTGTTTATATGATGGATTTTTGGATACCTTTCCAAATGTTGAACTATCCTTGCATACCTAGAATAAATTCTACTTGGTGATGGCATTTAATACAATACATTTGTAGGTTTTTGTTTTTTAATTTTTTTTTAACGTTTATTTCTTTTTGAGACAGAGAGAGACAGAGCATGAACAGGGGAGGGGCAGAGAGAGAGGGAGACACAGAATCTGAAACAGGCTCTAGGCTCTGAGCAGTCAGCACAGAGCCCCACGCGGGGCTCGAACTCATGGATCGTGAGATTATGATCTGAGCCGAAGTCGGACGCTTAACGGCCGGAGCCACCCAGGCGCCCCACTGTACATTTGTAGGTTTAATGTGCTAATATTTTTGTTGAGGAGCTTTGAGTTTAAGTTAATAGAAAATTTTAATTTTTAGTTTATTTAAAAAAAATCTTTGGTTTTGTGATACTGACCTCATATAATGTGTACTCATAATGTGAAATATTTCCTCCTCTCCTGTTTTCTGAAAGACAGTATAAAATTTGTATTAAACGTTTGAATGTTATAATTATCCAGTGATTGGTGATTTTAAATTATGAATTCAAATTAGAGACTTAAGATTATTCTATCTTAGTTGTCTTTTGATTGTTTATAGTGTTTGAATAATTTGTCCATATCTTCTAAATTATTGAGTGCAAAAACTTTTATAGCGTTATTATTCTTTTATAGGGACAGCATCTTATAGTGATATTCTTTCATTTTTGATATTGCTGATTTGTTTCTTATTTATTTTTATTTTTGACTATCTGCTAGAAGTTTATCAATTTTATGAATTATCTTTTTTGAATAGCCAACATTTTGTTTCATTAATTTCTTCTCTATTACTTAACTATTTTCAATTTCATTGATTTCTTGTTCTTTTCTCCTTCTTTGTATACTTTGGGTTCATTTTGCTTTAGCTTTTTTAGTTTCTTGAGGTAGGAACTTTATGTGAGAACTTTCTTTCTTCCTAATTATTTTGAGCTATAAATTTCCTCTCAGCACTACTTCAGAAACATCTTTCATGTTATATATATTGTATATGTATTTTCTTTCAGTTCTATATTTTTTGTTATATTTGTTATTTGAGATTTTCCTTTTATCTCTCTGATACTGGTTTCATGTTTGTCTTATGGTCAGAACATACTCTATAAATTTAATTATTTAAAATCTTTCAACATTCATTTTGTGAGCTATCATTTAGATCCTGTTGTTTGGGTTCAGGTTTTATGTTCCTGGTAATTCTCTGTCTAGCTGTTTTATCAGTCACTGAGTGGCAGGTGATGAAGTCCTTAAAAAAATTGAAAATATTTTTATTATTTTTTTCCAACTCTATAGGTTTTGCTTCATGAATTTTGAGACTCTGTTGTTTATTGGGGCATACACATTTAAGATCATTATATTTTTCCAGGGGAAAAAAACCTTTTCTTATCATTATGAAATGTCCTACTTAATCTCTAGTTGTTTTCTTTACTGTGCTATCTGTCACACATTAACTTCACCTACTTTTATAATGTTTGCACAGTAAATCTTTCTTCATTCTTTTACATTCAACCCACCTATGTTATTGAATTTCATATAAGTTTTCTGTGAACAGTTTCTTGTCAGGTAATTTTTTTTAAAAAGTCTGCTCTGACAATATCTATCTTTTAATGGTGTATCTTACTATTTATAATTTAACATTTAGGCAACCGTTGATATGTTAGAGCTTGATTCTGTCATTTTATTAGTAATTTTATGTTTACTTTAGCTCTCATTCTTCTGTCTCTTACTGCCTTCCTGTGAGTTACTTGAACATTTTTAGGACTACATCTTGATTTATTTATGGTGTTTTGGAGCACATATCCTTATACAGTTTTGTTAGTGATGCTCTGAGTATTAAAATACACATAGATAAATTACAGTCTACTGATATCAAGTATCCACCAGGTCAAAAGAAGTGTAGAACTTTGCTTCCTTTTCAGGGCCTTTACCTCTCCCACTTTTAAATATCCTATCTCTAGTAACATATAACATTTAAGTGTTTTGTAACTTAGTCATCAAATATGATTTCTAAAATTTATGAGGTAAAAGTTGGCCTTTAAAAAAAATAATGTTTATTCATTTTTGAGAGAGAGAGAGAGAGAGAGAGAGAGCGAGCACGAGCAGGGAAGGGGCAGAGAGAGGGAGACACAGAATCTGAAACAGGCTCCAGGCTCTGAGTTGTCAGCACAGAGCCCGACGCAGGGCTCGAACTCACAAACCGTGAGATCATGGCCTGAGCCGAAGTTGGCAATTAACTCACTGAGCCACCTAGGTGCCCTACGTTGGCCTTTTTTATGTACTCATATTTCTGTTCTTTCTATTGCTTTTTCTTCCTTTTGATGTTTCAAGATCATTTTATCATTTCCTCTATGTTTGAAGAATTTCATTTTGTCCCTCTTTTAGAGAATGTCCATTAGAAATAAATTTCTTTAGTGTTCCTTTGAACAAGGAAATCTTTAGTTTCTCTTCATTCTAGAAAAAACAAAAACAGTTTCGCTAGCTATAGAACTTGCAGTAGCCAGTCAGCATTTGAAAATACCAAACTACTTCCTCCTGGTCTCCCTGGTTTCAGAGGAGAAATCACTTGTTCTCAGATTGCAGTTCCCCTGTATGCAATGTCATTTCTCTCTGATTGGTCTTAAGGTTTCCTCTTGGTCCTAGTTAAATAAGATGTATTTTGGCATGGATTTCTTTAAGTTGAGTTTGCTTGAGGTTTTCTTAGCTTTTTTAATCTATCAATTTATATATTTCACCAAATGTGGGAGCTTACTGACATTATTTCTTGGAATACTCTTTCAGAACCATTTATTTCTTTCTGGGACTTCAATGATACAAATATTGAATCATCTGTTATTATCCCACAGATCCTTTACACTCTGTTAATATTTTTTAAAATTTATTTTCTCTTTGATTTTTAAATTGGGTGAGTTCTGGGGATGCCTGAGTGGCTCAGTTGGTTAAGCATCTGACTCTTGTTTTCAGCTCAGGTCATGATATCACCATTTGTGAGGTCAAGCCCTGTGTCAGGCTCTGCACTGCTAGCACAGGGCCTGCTCAGGATTCTCTGTGTGTCTCTCTCTCTGCCCCTCCCTTACTCAATTTCTCAAAAATAAATAAATAAACAAAAAGAATTGGGTGAATTCTTTGGTTCTGTCTTCAGTTTTATTGATTCTGTCCCAGGTCATCTCCACTCTATTATTGAGCCCATCCATTGTTTTTTGTTTGTTTGTTTGTTTTGTTTATTTGTTTGTTTGTTTTGATTTGGTATTTTATGTGTAAATTCTAGGATTACCAATTGGTTCTCTACTTTAACTTTTTCATTTTTTTCTTCCAAGTTTTTATTTAAATTCCAACTAGTTTACATACAGTGTAATATTATTTTCAGGTATGGGTTTTAGTAATTTATCACTTACATATAACACCCAGTGCTTGTAACAAGTGCCCTCCTTAATACCCATCACCCATTTAACTCATCCCCCCACCCATCTCCCCTCCAACAACCTTCAGTTTGTTCTCTATAGTTAAGAGTCTGTTTCTCTGTTTACCTTTATCTCTCTTTTCCACCCCTTATGTTCATGTTTTGTTTCTTATATTCCATATGAGTGAAATCATATGATATTTGTCTCTCTCTGACTTACTTATAATCTCTAGTTCCATCCATGTCATTGCAAATGGCAAGATTTCATTCTTTTTTTATTATACACACACACACACACACACACACACACACACACACACACACCACAACTTCTTCTTTATCCATTCATCACTTGATGAACATTTGGGTTCTTTCCATAATTTTCTATTGTTGATAATGCTGCTATAAACATTGGGGTGCATGTATCCCTTCAAATCAGTCCCACCATATGCTTGGTGAACATGGATGTAAAAATTCTCAACAAAGCACTAGAAAATAGAATACAACAGTATATTAAAAGAATCATTCACTATGATCAAATGGAATTTATTCCTGGGTTGCAAGCATGGTTCAATATTTGAAAATCAATGTGATACACTACATTTATTTTAACTTCTGTTTATTTGATAAAAATGTCTCTTTAATTTTTTGGAAAATAATTTATAATCTCTTATTAAAATATTTTAACTTGTTTAAAATCCTTGCCATATAATCCCAATGTCTGATTTATCTTAATGTTGGCTTCAACGGATTGTCTTTTACCATTGAACTTATAATTTCCCTTATTCTTGCTATATTCACTTATATTTGTAGTCTGGTCATTTTAGTCAGGCTTCATTGGACATTTTGGCACTGACTGAAGGAGCATAAGCTATTTTCCCTGATTGGCTCAATTAGAAGAGAAACCTATTCTATAGTCTGTAAAATTGAATAGCAATAACCACGCCTGCCACTGATTGTGATGGAATCTCCTTTTGCAATGTCCCCTGGCCACCAGTTTCTTTCTCCACAGAGGAAAGGAGTGTTAGACAAAGAGATTTCATGGGCTTGACATTTGTTATGGTGTAATTCTTCTTGCCTGTCCCCCTATGCCAGCCTGTGTGTTTTGATTGAATAGAGTAGTCTCAAATGTAGCAGGAAAGGTAAACATTTCAACTGTTCATTTTTTGTTAGCTTGCTCTCTATTAATACCCCTGCTAGTGGGATCAGCTGGTATTGTCAGTGAGACTCACATTTGATCTGGGGGCAGGGGCTGTCTTAAGTTACTAGATTTGGGGTTACAAAATTCAAGCCTGGTGGCCTTATTGTATTGGGTGAGAGAGTAAGACAATTTGTTCTCTTGTCCCTCTAGTTATATTGTCCTGAACCAATTTGCTTTCTTCTTTCCACCTTTCAGAGTTCTTCTTTTGTGTGTATTCCATTATTTCTATGGTTTGTAGTTAGGTACAGCAGATAGGAGCAAGGAGTCTATAACATCATGTCTGGCCCAGAAGTCCTGGTACCTTTTGAAAGTATAAATCCCGGGAGACTTCCCCTACAGATTTAGATTCACTATTCTATGTGGAATGCTGTAGGAGAATCTGTATTTTTGACAAATGCTAAAGTTAAAGGGAAAATGATGAAGTTAATAAATAAAATGTTGGTTTATGTTATTGTGTTTGATAGCAGAAAGAAAAATACAGAACTGTACAAAAATACAGAAAAATACAGTCAGTGTTTGAGCAAGCTATGTAGCAGGGGATACTGGTTCCAGTAATGGTTCCTGCTTGTCAGTCATACAAGGAGCATCAAGGCTGTGTAATTTTTGTCTATTCACTTATTCAAGCAGTAGCTTATCTAACAATCATCATGGGCCATTCACTATTCTAGACAATGGAGATACAACCACTAACAGAACAAAGGCCTTGCCTATAAGAAGTTTATTTACATTTCTCTGACCATTATTCTACCACAAAGCAGGGCTTAAAACAACACATTTATTCTCCCAGTGTTCTGGAAGCTAAAAGAATGAAATCAAGAGGTCAGCGGAGGCTCCTGGTGAGAATCTGTTCCATGACTTTCTCTTAGCTCCTTGTGTTGCCAGCTGTCCTGGTATCCCTTGGCTTGTAGACATCACCGCAATCTCTGTCATGGTGTTGTCCCTGTGCCTCCGTCTCCATCCCTTCTCTTATAAGAATAGCAGTCATATTGGATTGGGCCCACTCTGATGACTTTATTTTAACTTGATTATATATGTGAAGAGCCTAATTTCAAATAAGGTCAAACTCACACTTACCAGAAGTTATGATGTCAACATATCTTTTTGAGGAACACAATTTAACCCATAACAAAGAAATCTTACTTATAAAGGAACATAGATAGTAATTACAGTAGAATTCTGAAGAATCATGCAGGCAAGGAGAAAGTAGATTGATAGACTTAAAATACGGCAGAGGAATAAAACACCACCAACGTTTAATTCCACATGTAGCCAGATTATCTTTCAAGACAATTATAAATAAATATTTTCTCAAACAAATTAAAACCGAGGGAACTTTTTACTACAGACTTACCTGTATCTATATAAAGGAAGGGAGTAGGAGAAAAAATAAAGACAGGAAAAGAAGGTAAAATGGAATCATATGAAAATTCTCAATTAAAACCAGAAAATGCAAAAAAAAAAAAAAAAGTATGAGGAAAAACAGAACAAATGCAATGAATACAAACAAAATTTTACAAATGTGGTAGGAATGAACCCAAATCTATAACATTTTATGTGAAAAATATAAAAATACAAATGAAAGGACAAAAATTATCAGCATGGACTAAAAAATAGACAAGATCTAATTATTTTTTCTATAAAAACCCACTTAAAAGACTCAGATGAGTTAAAAACAAAGAAGAAAAAATATATATGACGATAACACTATATCAAAACTAATTTCAGACAGGGGTGCCTTGGTGGCTCAGTCGGTTAGGTGTCCAACTTCAGCTCAGGTCATGATCTCACGGTTCATGGGTTTGGGCCCTGCGTGGGACTCTGTGCTGACAGCTCAGAGCCTGGAGCCTGCTTTGGATTCTGTGTCTCATCCTCTGTCTGCCCCTCCCCCACTTGTGCTCTTCTCTCTTTGTCTCTCAAAAATAAATAAATGTAAAAAAAAATTAAAATTAATTTCAGAAAAGCCAACTTCAGAATGAGGGAGACTAGTAAAGGAGTAGCATTTTATAATAATAAAAGGGTCAATTACCCAAGAAGACATAAAAATCCTAACACCTATGTTTACCTAACAATAATCAATATACGTGACCTAACATATGACAGAACTGAGAATAGGAATAAATGAATCCACTGTTATTTATAAAGTTAAGACCCTTCTTTCAGTAACTGATAGATCAAACAGGCAGAAAAATCAGTAAGGCTATAGTTGCCCTGAACAGCACTAAGAATAAATTCTGTTTAATTGGCATTTGTAGACTACTTCATCCAACAACAGCAGAGCACATTCATTTCAGCATACGTGGAACATTCACTAAGACAGAACACATTCAGAGCCATAAATTACTCTTTAACAAATTTCAAAAAGAGAAATCATACAGGGGCACTTGTGTGGCTCAGTTGGTTAAGTACTCGACTCTTCATTTCAGCTCAGGTCATGATCTCACAGTTGTGAGATTGAACCCCACATAGGGCTCTGTGCTGAGCATGGAGCCTGCTTAAGATTCCTCTCCCTCTAGCCAAAGCATAAGAGACTGTTAAAAACTGAGAACAAACTGAGGGTTGACGGGGGGTGGGAGGGAGGGGAGGGTGGGTGACGGGTATTGAGGAGGGCACCTTTTGGGATGAGCACTGGGTGTTGTATGGAAACCAATTTGACAGTAAATTTCATATATTAAAAAAATAAATAAATAAATGAATAAAAAAAAAAAAAGATTCCTCTCCCTCTGCCTCTGCACCTCCCCCACTAGCGTTTGTGCACACTCTCTCTCAAAAAAGAGAGAGAGAAATCATACAAATTACATCCTCACACCAATAATGGAATTTGATGACAAATATGTAGTTGTAAAATCTCCATATATTTAAATTAAATAATACCTGGGTCAAAGAAAGCTTAAGAGAAATTTAAAAATACCTTGAACTAAATTAAATTGAGAATACAACACACTACAATTTGTGGGATTAAGTAAAAGCAAGAAAAATTAGAGTAGGTAAAAGTATTCTTTTTTATATTTTTATTTAATTTCATTTTTAATTTTATTAATTATTTTTAGGTATACAACATAGTAATTCAATATGCCTATATGTTATGCTATGCAATGCTATGCTCACTACAAATATAGCTACCATATGTCACCATCTCATGCTATTACAATAGCATTGACTGCATTCTCTATGCTGTGCCTATTATTTTCATGACTTATATAGTCCATAACTGAAAGCCTGTATCTCCAACTCATCTTCACCCATTTTGTCCATCACCCACCATCTGGCAACCATAAGTTTGTTCTCTGTATTTATAGGTCTGATTCTGCTTTTGTTGCTGTGGTTTATTAATTGTATTTTTTTTTTTAATTTTGCTTTTAGATTCCATATAAGTGAAATCATATGGTATTTTATCTTTTTTTGTCTGACTTATTTTACTTATCACAATGCCCTTTAGGTCAAACGTTTTGTCACAAATGGCAAGATCTCATCCTTAAGTATTTTTTAAAGCACATGTCTAGTAAAGGAAGTATATTTGAAACAGTCCAATAATTTTTAAAACCAAGCAACTAGAGAAAAACATAATTTAAAAATTGGGCAAAATGTCTAAATACCACCCCCCAAAAGTACATATTATTGGGGAAAAAAACATATGCAAAAATTTCATTTGTTTGTTGCACATTAAAACAAAATGAGAGGGGTGCCTGGGTGGCTCAGTCAGTTATGCGTCTGACTTTAGCCCAGGTCATGGTCTCACAGTTCATGATTTTGAACCCCACATGGGGCTCTCTGCTGTCAGTACAGAGCTCACTTTGGATCCTCTGACCTCTGATCCTCTCTCTGCCCCTCCCCTACTCACACTCTCTTTCTCCTTCTTCAAAAATAAATAAACATTAATAAAACAAAATGAGATATCACTGAAACGTTTTTGAATCACTAAAATAAAATAAAAAATACTGGCAGTATTGATGGTGAGGATGTAGATAAATTCATTACTGGAGGGAATGCAAAATAGTGCAAAATTTCTAACTTTGTAAGAAATTTTCAAACTTTCTTCTAAAGTTAAACCTAGTTTTATCATAAGATCTAACATTCATACTCACAGGTGTCTACCCAACTAAGTTGAAAACTATGCCTACACAAAAAACACAGGAAATATAAATATTCATACATAGATTTATAGCAGTGTTATTCATAAACCACCAAAAACTGGAAATAGCCAAGATCTCCCTTCATATGTGAATGGGTAAAGAAACAGTAGCACAACTATGCAATGGGATACCATTTAGCAATTGAAAAGAAAGAGCTATCAAGCAAACAATTACATTGAGTCTTTAATGTATATTGCTAAGTAAAAGATGCTGGTCTGATAAGACAACATTATTTATGATTTTATTTATATGATATTCTGGAAGATCAAAATTATAGAAAGTGTAATACAATCAGTGCTTGCTAGGGGTTGGGGACAGCGGATTTGAATAAATGAAGCACCAGGAATCTTTAAGGCATTGAAAGTATTCTATGTTGCTGTGTATGATTCTTTAATGTTGAATATATGATGCCTAGCTATGGTAAAACCCATAACACTCCAAACACAAAGAGAGAACCTTAATAAATATAAATTAAAGAAAAAAATCATTGAGGAATCTGGGATGGTACAGCCACTTTGTAAAGACAGTTTGGAAGTTTCTTACAAAACTAACCAATGAAATAAAATACGTTTGATGAAAACAACAACAACAACGTCAGCAACAACTAACCATACTCTTACCATAAGGTCCAGCAGTTGTACTCCTTGATGTTTACTTAAGTTGATGAATTAAACCTATGCCCACACAAAAATCTGAACAGCTGTTCATACCAGCTTTATTTATGTTGTTAAAACTTGGAAGCAACCAAGGTATCCTTCCCTAAGTGAATAAATGAGCAAACTGTCATATCCAAATAATGGAATATTATTCAGTGCCGAAGAAATGAGCATGAAACTGAGAAAATATATGGAGGAACATTAAAATGCATATTACTAAGTGAATGAAGCCAATCTGAAAGGGTACGTCCTATGTGATTCCAACTATATGACATTGTAGAAAGAGCAAAACCATGGAGATGGTAAAAAGATCAGTGGTTGTGAAGATCTGGTGGGAAAGATAGACAAATATGCATGCACATAGGAATTTTAGGGAAGTAAAACTATTCTGTATGCTACTATAATGGTGAATATATGCCATCATGCATTTGCCAAACACATAGAATGTACAAGAACCCTATTGTAAACTATGGACTTTTGGGTGATAATGATGTCAATGCAGGTTCACCCACTGAAACAAATGTGTAATTCTGATACCAAATATTGACAGTGAGTGTACATGTTTATGTGTGCAGGTAGATAGTATATGCAAACTCTGCAATTTCCTTAATTTTTTTCTTTGACCTTAAAAATGCTCTAGAAAAAGTCTCTTTAAAAAAGTTCATTGGAGTATGCCATATGAAAGGCAGTGTGTGTCCAAAAAAATTTTAACTTTACTATAAATACATAAAATAATCCCCTGAAAGGGGTGGATAAAGAAATTTTGGAAATGAGTGGAATCTGAAAGACTAAATGCAAAAAGAACTCACAAGCATTGCACCATAGCTAATAAACTTTGACCCCCTGGGTACAGGTTAATAATCCTGATGCTGCTATATGTACATGGTGCAGTTAAACAAGTAAGTAAAAAAGATGGCAGATGGTGGAAGCCAGATTTCTCATTCTTGGAGTGAGAGTTGATAGATAAGCAAAAAGCGTAGTTTAGGATTATCTATGTGGTAATGGATTAGTGGAATTGGAGACCTCAACCTGAATGCATGTTTAGCTTCATATAGACACACTGGTCACATTTAGAAATCTTTATAGACACGTAGATATACATTGGTTGATAACGCACATATCTTCTTTCTCTCTCAGGTGAGGGAGCCTAGAAGCAACAACACCCAGTAGCAAGGAGCACACCCATCACCCAGATCTTGATATCTAATACATTTTTCAATAGAAGGAGCCAGTTGATACTATACTCCCTTGTTATGTTGTGATGAAAACAGCACTTTCTCTCTGGTTTCCCATTAAACATACATTCTCCAATCTAATCGTGAGAAAAACCATAAACAAATCCTAGTTGAGGGATTTGCTACAAAATACCTAACCAGTACCTCTCAAAACTAATAAGGGCATCAAAAACAAAGAAATGCCAAACTTGTCACCACCAAGAGTTGCCTAAATAGAAAGGATAAGTAAATATATTTTGGATGGGATCCCAAAACAGAAAAAGGACTGTTAGCAAATAAAATCAGAACAAATTATAGGCTTTAGTTAATACAAATGTCAGAATAAGAGTTAATTATATCATAATAACATAAGATGTTAATCCTAGGGAAACTGGGTAAGGGATACATGGGAACTCTGTACTATTCTCAAAATTTTCTAAATATATATAAATGTTCTGAAAATTTTATATGAACTTATTTTTATGGAGAATGAATTAGAGCACAGATGGAGAGGAGACAAAATTTAAAAAGCTGTTGTAATAATCCATGGACCAGATGTTGGTGGTTTCTCCTAGAAAAATGCCAATAAAGATGGAAAATGGCAAACATCCTCCAGAAATATTTAGGAATTAGAGAAAAAGTGAGTAATTATTGATTTGGGTATAAAAGTATAGTGTCAAGGAGTTAAGATTTTGGTGACTGAATGAATAAGAGTGGCATTTATGTTTAAGTGGAGTTTGATGAATCTTGAAAAATGATTTAAAAAAATGCATTCAAACAGTTGCCTTAACATTAGGCAAGTTAAAACAAACAACAGATTAATGTACTTGGCGAAGGTCTTTGGTTTTATAGTGTGTTTATAGTAGATTTACCTCTGTCATGAACACATATTCAAATGATAAGTAATTCTTCAAAACTGTTTTCCTTCATGGAGATGGTTAGCATATTTTAAAATCGTTTCCCCATCCCAATTTGCATACATGGTTTCAGTGTTTTAAAATTTTAGGTAAAGATAAATAAAAAATTCAAATGGGAATCAAAATTATTTTACTAAGTCTTAGAGACTCTGAGTATTCTTTCTTGATTTTATATGAGATAATAATAATAAATGATTGAAATGTTAAGTGCATTCTAACTTTTCTCAAGTATAATGTTTCATGTAGAAAACCAGAGAGGGAGCTACAGCTGACACTTACCTTTGACCCGCTGGGTACAGGTTAATAATTCTGATGCTGCTATATGTACATGGTGCAGTTAAACAAGTAAGTACCATTATATAAGGTAATGGCACATGCTCCCTCCTACAGATTTAATAAATTAAGTGGATGCTATATTTTAATTTTATACACTGATCTAGTTTAAGAAAAAAAATGTCTTGGGACGCCTGGGTGGCTCAGTCAATTAAGTGTATGACTCTTGATTTACTATCAGGTCATGATCTCACAGTTCATGGGATCGGGCCCCCTTCCCACACCTCCAGTTGGGCTTTTCACTGACAGTGCAGAGCCTGCTTGGGGAGTCTCTCTCTCTCTCTCCCTCCCTCTCTCTCTGCCTCTCTCCTGCTGACTCTCTCTCTCAAAAATAAATAAAGAAATTAAAAAAAAGAGAAAATATGTCTTGAGTAATATTAGATTTCATAGACATAAGGCACATTTTCTGACCCAAACAAAAGCATCAAAACCAAACAGAAAACAATTTTATTATAAAATGACTAACTCAATTAATCGTTTGAATCTCAGCAATTCCTCCAAATTAGCTTTTGTCACAATAGACATATCTGGCACACAACGAGTAAAAATGTGCTAATGCTATGATGGAAAAAAATAAAACCTTCCTTCAACTAAAAAAAGAAAATGTTATGAAGCTGATAATATCATTAAAGCCATGGCTCTCATTTCCTAACTTTTAAAGTCATTTTTGTTAACACTTTTAGTGAAATGGATACATCAACAGTGCCACATAGATCATTTATATGTCATGATCCTTTGACAATAGCTGGATTTGCAGATGTGTTTCTTGATAACACTACATTTTCACTTTAGGGAGTGATAAGCTCCCTCTTACAAAGCTGATGTCAGCAAACTTGACTACTTTGATCTTCATAAGGTTATGCTTTGAAAATTAATGGGACAGCTACATATAAAATCAAATCAATTTACTATTTTCTATAGTGGGACAAGAATGAATTATCCAATATAAAGTGTGGATTGCTATAAAGCCTGCAATCTCATCTCACTATTCTTATGTTTTTTTAATAAACTGCTCATGCTTTTTTCTTGTAGTTTATGACATCAAAGGGACTCTTCTGTAAAATTACAGCAATAAATTTCACCTTATGCTGGACAGATTTTATTTCTTTTCTCTCTGTCATCCTGTTTTGCAAATAATCAAGACATGACAAAATTGATTAAAGATTTATCTTGCCTTCATGAAATACAATAACTGCCTTACTTAGTTAAAAAATGGCAATGTAAAGGCAGAGCTAAGTTTAGACTAAGTTGCTACTATTTAACACCGCTCAAAGAGGTGAGCAATATCCAGGTAAACCAAAATAGTTGCCTTTATTATCACTGAATATTTAATTCCTTGTAGTCCAAGATAAAGTGGATTTCTTTATTACCACTGGCATTTGGCAAAAGTTGTTAATCAGTTATAAAAAAAAATGCATTGTTTACTACCATCTGCTGTCACATCTGTTTTACAAATGCATGGTTCCAAAGAGATTATATATAGGCTGAATATAGAACAGATACTTCTAGATATATTTTTAAATGCTAAAGAATTTTTTTTCAAATTATCCAACATCTTAATCTTTAGGATTTTTGTCAGAACACCAAAAAGCATTAAAGTTTTTACAAATTCTTTTTTTTTTTACCTTTTTCCTCCAAGAACATTGGCATCTAATCCTTTTTATGATTCATGACACAATTGATTTTTTCTAAAAACTTTCTTTTTCATTCTTAATCTTTTACCTAAAATTATAAAGAGAATATAAAAATCTGTATATACATATATATTTTTAATTTTTCTCTACTCCTCCCCTATAACAATAATTATTTATCCTGCAAGATTTCCATTGTCATCCCAACTGTTCACCACATACAGATACTGCCCATTTCCTACTCTTTCCACTACCTACATATCCTTTGCCTGGTAGGCCCATTTCTTTGCAAATTCCTGCCTTGTTTTATATATTGTAAAACTAACACGACAGGGAGACTTGATAACACACACCTACTCATTGATTGCCCAGCACAGCTTCTGAGGCTTGGTCTATGTGTGTGCAATAGACACCAGTTTTATTTTTTTAACCTTCCCTCTTTTGCTTGATATTACTTTTAACCAACTCTCTACGTATCGTGAGGCTAAGATACAGTCATCAGTGTGTTAATTCATTCTGCCATGAAAGAGCAGGATATTGAAAGCTATGCAGTAAGACAAGCTCTTACTATGAACACTATTATTAAGGAAACCAACGTTAAAATTGGCACACTGATTTTGTAAATGAGGTCGTCTTCCTCAGGATTTAAGGGAGGCCCACCCAGTTCTGAGATATCTAATGCTACCCGCATCTCTTAGGTAACTGATACTTCCATAGGTAATCCATAAAGTTGGCCTACAAAATATGGGATAATGAGGCCCCAGATTTTTTTCCAGTGTCCTCACACAATTCCTTATCCCAAACATTCCTGACCAGCCCATATCCCTGCTAAAGATGAGTACTTTGTCACTCGAATTTATCCAAGCATTCCCTCATAGCCTAAACTTCTCTACGTGTCCCCCTTACCCTTTTTCCTTTTTGCCTTCTATGAGGACACTGCTTTGGGACTACCAAATATTGGCTATTTCCCCCTGGCTACCTACCCTAGGTCCTAGAGTTTGGCTATGGGCTTCTACTCATTATTTTCACAACACTTACAGAAGTAAAAAGATAACTCAGGTTACAGTTGTATAGGTTTAGAATGTTAATAAGATGTAGAAATGAATAATTGTGTGTTTGTTAATACTGTACAAAACTTGTGGTGGAATAATTCAAATTTATCAAACACTAAATCACCCTTAGCGAGAAGTTTTACATATAAATTTAAGCATAAAAAGAAATAGAGTTTTAAGACTATCTGTGAAAATCCTTTGCAATGTTTATGTCCACAAAGTCTGCTGAATGAGAAATTTACATGCCCTCTGTTTGGATCCTTCTGTGGCTTCAAGGATTGTTATGGAAAATATTCAGTAATACAGTATAGTAAAGTTTTTTCCATTGGTAATAAAAATATTTAAATGACCCTGATGCTTCAACAAAAATGCCATAGAATTTAAAACTGAGTTTTTGAAAGATCTTCAAATTAACAACCAATTTAAAGTTTGTAGTTCTCTTGAAGGTTTTAGTAGCGCACAATTCTTTTTATTTTAGTTTTTTCAATGTTTACTTATTTTTCAGAGAGAGACAGAGCAGGGTGAGCAAGGAAGGGGCAGAGAGAGATGGAGACACAGAATCGGAAGCAGGCTTCAGGCTCTGGGCTGTCAGCACAGAGCGTGATGCGCTGGGCTCAAACCCACGAACTGCAAGATCATGACCAGAGCCGAAGTTGGACACTTAACCGACTGAGCCACCCAGGCATCACAGTAGCGCACAATTCTTATAAAATGCAGAATGTGATTTGAAAAATCAGATAAGATTTATGTATCTGTAAAGCTCATTACAGAAATAGGCTCACAGTTCCATTAAGCAGCAACACCTGCTTTTTTTTTTTTTTTCTTTTTCAGTTCTAGTTTGCTTGAGAGTAAATTTAATCTATTGAGCAACTAATCCAGTAGCATATATTTGGTATGAAATATACAGGAAAACCAATTATGGAAAATATTGACTCTGAAGTATACTTATCTCTTAAAGCTTTGTTTTTCATTGTGAAACAAATGTGTCTTGGTACAATGTGTATCAAAAAACATATTGCATGATGATTTTATTTAAAAAAAATTTATAGTTATCTGTTCTCATTTTTATTTTGAAACTTTTTAAAAAATAAAATAATGGGTTTTTTAAAGAATATTGACAGGACTGTACACTACTTTAGAAAGGGAGAGAGGGGTGCCTGGGTGGCTCAGTCAGTTAGGTGTCCAACTCTTGATTTTGGCTCAGGTCATGATCTCAAGGTTGGTGAGTTTGAGCCCCGCATCAGGATCTGTGCTAACAGCACAGAGCTTGCTTGGGATTCTCTCTCCACTTCTTTCACTGCCCTTCCCCAACTCATGTTCTCTCTCTCTCTCTCTCTCTCTCTCTCTCTCTCTCTCCAAAATAAATAAATAAACTCTAAAAAAATAAAAATAAGGTAATAAAGCAATTTGCATTTCTGGATAGGTCTTGAATAATATTATGCATTTTTATGCAAATAAAAATGGGCAGGTATAACTGTTTTTAAACATAGCCCACTCTGTATAGGAGCCTGAGTCCTTAGAAAATTATATATAACTGACAGAATTTTAAGAATTAAATGACACATTTTATTTGTGTGGCTTAGAATATATTTAGTGCCTAAAAATCCTCTTTGGCTTCATACTCTGCCCCCCAGCCCCAAGAAGGCTGCAGTTTTGTCCCTGCTACTCTGCTGTGTTGGTGGGGGTCCTCCCCCTGAGCCCCCGCCCCCACCAGGCTTCTGCAGGACAGAGTAGAGGTCCAAGTGGCTTTGGGCACAGGACTGAAAGCAAGGCAATGGCTCCTTCTTTTGAAATGGAGCAGGCAGCCCTAATGATGTCTGAATTACCTTTCAGCTTCGTTCTTCCCTTTCCAAGAAGAGCACAGCACATTTGTAACTGAACAGTATTATTGTCCTGTGCTGTGAAATCCAAATAGGCTGACAGCCTTCCTTCATTCCTTCTGATCTCTTTTCTATTCAGTTCAAACTGGCAGTGTTCTTACTGATTAAGGTGCTGATCAAGTTCCTGGTTCACATCCACACTGATCTACTTATCACGTGGTGGTTTGGCCAGACTCCTAATGTTTTCTTCTGAACATGCTTTCTCATTTTTTTGGAATACGGATAGGTTGAGAATTACCAAATTTAAGTGCTAGTTTCCTTTGGCTTAATAATTCTGTCTTCAATTTACTTCTTCTCACACTTTACTGTAAACAGGCAGGAGGAACCAAGCTGCTCCTTCAATACTTTGCTTTAGACATTTTTTTAGCTGATACATCCAATTTCATTGCTAACAGATTTTACCTTTTATAAAACACCAGAACATGGACACCATTCAGCCAAGTTCTTTGCCACTTTGTACCAAGCATTGCCTGTCTTCTAGTTTTCAATAGCATGTTCCTCATTTCCTTAGTAGAATCTCCTGTGACGTCCATATTGCTACCTGCATTCTGTTCATGATTATGTACCCTCTAGGAAGATGAAAGGGTTCTCTAGAGCTCGCCTTTCAAATTCCCTTCATGGCAATATTGGCTTTCTCTAGCATACTGTTCAACGCTCTCCCAGCCTCTACCTATTATTCAGCTCCAAGATTTTGGGATATTTGTTACAGCATCAGTCCACTTCTCAGTACCAATTTCTGTCTCAGTCTAGGCTGTTATAATGCATTACCATAAAGTGGCTTAAACAGCTAACAGTTATTTCTCACAGTTCTGGAGGCTGGAAGTCTAAGATCAAGGTACCAGCAGACTTGGTGTCTGGTGAAAGCCTACTTCCTGCTGCAAACTGAGAATTCTTTCTTTTTCTTTTTTTTAATTTTTTTTTTAACGTTTATTTATTTTTGAGACAGAGAGAGACAGAGCTTGAGTGGGGGGAGGGTCAGAGAGAGAGAGGGAGACACAGAATCTGAAACAGGCTCCGGGCTCCGAGCTGACAGCACAGGGCCCGACGCGGGGCTTGAACCCACGGACTGTGAGATCATGACCTGAGCCGAAGTCGGATGCTTAACCAACTAAGCCACCCAGGCGCCCCGAGAATTCTCTTTCTATCCTCACAGAGAGGCTAGCTCTCTGGCTGGCCTCTTCTTATATGAGCACTAATTTCATTTATGAGGGCTCTACTCTCATAACAAATATTTCCCAAATGTCTACCTCCAAATACTATAATATTGGGGATTAGATCTTAACGCATTAATGTTAAGACATTCATATGTTTCTGACATAAACGTTTAGTCCATAACAATTCCCAAATATGTCACCCACACATCAATATATGCTTTGGTTATGTTCCATGTGTTACTTATTCTGGAACCATATTAAAGGAATAGATTTTCTATTTCATATGTGAAACCAAGGAAAAAGTACATGGTGAAACCAAAGGAAAGCACTTAGTTTCTGCTGTGATATAGCACAGTTCAATTTTCCTTACTTTTTTTGGCTAAAGCAAGTGAATGGTCATGCTTCTCTCATTAGGGTGTGAAAGCAAACCCTCCCTCAGTGTAGCATTTCAAGTCACCATTGGTGGGGTGTGGTAATCTTTTCCCAGAGACAACAGAAAATAGGTTTGGGGTGAATTGACATATTTTTCTGATAACTGAATCTTCCTATCCAAAGGTCTGGTACTTTTTTAACATTTTTTTCAAGTCTATTTTGTGTACCTTTGGAGGTTTTCTTATATATGTTGTAAAAGAAAAATTGTTACATTTAATGTCTAGATAGTTGATCATTTTTATTGTTATGTAAAATAGAACTTTTTTCTTATTATGTTTTTAATTCGAACTCAATTTTTAATTGAGTTTTCTTATTTACTCTTTAATGAACATGTATTTTTTAAAGAATCCAGCCTGGGAGATGATGTAAAATGTACAAAATAAGAAAGTATCTCTGTTATTCAACAGCTTATAAGAGATAAAACATTCAGGTAGTGACATTTCTGATGAAATTAATACAGTAGGTGACAAATATGTAAAATGGGTTGATTTCTAATATGATGGATTTAGGTCTGTTGCCACATTGAACAATTAATTTAACTGACCTGAGTAGGTTTACGTTACGTGGCTCCTTACTTTCTAAATATCTCTCCTGAGCCAGAAAATCTTATGCAATAATATAAACAAGCATGTGAAAGAAAAATCTTCTCTGTGCAATGCCATGTTGCTTAATCTAGGTTTTCCAAATAGGCGATATAGACAAAGTAGGTAGAACACAGGTGACTTGATTAATTTGATTGGCATGGTCACTGAAGTTTAAAGCAAAATGTTGTATTTTCAATTTTCTGAAATAAGCTAAGATTTTAATCATTTTAGAAGATGGATGCTCCAAAGCAACAGCGCTTGAGTTCTACTCCCAAAATGACACAGTTTCATTTTTCTAGTGTGTACGTGCATGAACAAAATTATTATTATGTTTTTTAATGTTTATTTATTTTTGAGAGACAGACACAGAGAGTGAGCGGGGGAAGGGCAGAGAGAGAGACAAACACACACACAGAATCAGAAGCAGGCTCCAGGCTCTGAGCTGTCACCACAGAGCCCGATGCGGGGATCAAACCCACAGCCTGTGAGATCATGACCTGAGTGGAAATCAGACGCTTAACTGACGGAGCCGCCCAGGTGGCCCTGGAACAAAATGATTACTATTTAAAATTTAAATATATAGGTTTAGGGGTGCTTGGGTGGCTTCCTCGGTTGAGCGTCCAACTTCGCTCAGGTCATTATTTTGCTGTTTGTGGATTCAAACCCCACCTGGGGGCTCTGTGCTGACAGCTCAGAGCCTGGAGCCTGTGTAGGCTTCTGTGTCTCCCTCTGTCTCTGCCCTTCCCCAGCTTGCACCCTGTTTCTCTCTCTCTCTCAACAATAAATGAACAATAAAATTTGTTTTTAATATATAGGTTTGCTTAAAATGATGGAAACCCTTAGAATTTGATTTTAGTTTAATACTTGAAGGCCAGAGAAACTTCAGTCCTATAGAAATATTCTGACAACAGTAACTACTACGAAGTTAATTATTGTGTCAAATATTTTTAACTACTTTATGTATCATATTATTTAATATTTAACAAGCTCTTACGAAGTAGGGGTTATTAGTTTATGTTGTAGACCAGAAATCTGAGGTTTAGAGAGTTTATGTAATTGACCCAGCAACGATAAGCTAGAACCCAGGGCTTGAACTCTGATCTATATTTTCCAAAGTATGAACACTAAATATTATCTCATGGTTCAGGAAAAAAGAACCTATTATGTGTATCTTATGTGTTTGATAATTTGGAAGATAAGGAAACTGGAAGTTTGGAAGCTGGCTAGGAGGAGATGATAATAGTTGAGGGATCATCTGCTAATAACCTGAATTAGAAATCTTCAGTGAGATACTGGTTGACACTTTAAAACCAAGTAAATTTCTGTGTGACAAACAATGTCGAACACATTGTATTTTAGTATTACTGTTGTAAACAGATGCCAAACCGAAAATAAATAAGCAAAATCATATTTTAGGGTTAGGAAATTAGTTGGAAAGTTATGAAAAACATTGAAAACACCAATATGAAATTATAAACATCATGTTAACAAATTTTCAAGTGATTTTATTTTTCTTTTAATTCTGTTTTTTTAAGTAATCTCTGTGCCCAACATGGGGTTTGAACTCACAACCCCAAGATCAAGAGTTGCATGTTTTACTGACTGAGCCTGCCAGGTACCCATCAAGTGATTTCAATGAGGTATTGACATTCAGAAAATGAACTAACTGATATAAATTATAGGAAAAATATGTACTTTAATTTTTTTTTTTTTTTGGTTAGTAAATGCCAATAAGGGAAACTTTGTAAATGGAGTTGATAGGTTTATATTCTATAATTATTCAAATAAATCACTCATTTTCCAACTGTGGCCTTCCCATTTTGCTTTTAAATCATTTCTAACTTGTATACATACTTCTGATTTTACTGGGTTTATTATTGTAAAATACGTAAATAAAAACCTAATCCTACATTTCAACAAAAGTAAGCAAATTGTTAAAAGAATCCATTGTATAATTTTGCGTTTAAAATAATGGCAATAGGGGCACTTGGGTGGCTCAGTCAGTTGAGCTTCCGACTTCGGCTCAGGTCTTGATCTCTTGGTCAGTGAGTTCGAGCCCTGCATCAGGCTCTGTGCTGAAGCTCAGAGCCTGGAACCTGCTTTGGGTTCTGTCTCTCTCTCTCTGCCCCTCCCCAGCTCATGTTCTGTTCTGTCTCTCAAAAATGAATAAACATTAAAAAAATTTTTAAATAATAAAATAATGGCAATAATGGGGCGCCTGACTGGCTCAGTTGGCTAAGGATCCGATTTTGGCTCAGGTCATGATCTCAAGGCTCCAGGTTCCAGACCCGCATTGGGCTCTGTGCTGACAGCTCAGAGCCTGGTGCCTGCTTCAGATTCTGTGTCTCCTTCTCTCTCTGCCCCTCCTCTGCTCACATACTATCTCTCTCTCTCTCTGTCTCTTAAAGATAAAAATTTTAAAAAAATTAAAAATAAAATAAAATAAAATAATAGCAATAAGATTTTGAATTAAAAAACATAAAATAACAGACTTGAAGTAAAAAACTATTCAAGGAGCGCAAATATTAATATTTTGTGCAATATTGTATAGAATACACTGATTAGCATATTAAAATATAACTATTTAGAAATGAATAGAGTGATTAATATATAATATAGCCAATGTTATCACCATTAAGAACAACATTAAAATAGGACAAGAGTAATAGAAATTAAGAAAAAGTTGATGGCCATATTGGGTATATACATGAGTTGTTTTTTTAATTTACATTTTTTCCAACCAAGTTTTATGTTTGTTTCTAGTGTTTCATGTGACAGTTCTTTTGTTCAGCAATAATTTACATTGAAACTTATTTACATTGATATTCTCTTTGTATATACCATTCTAGATGCAGGTACTGAAGATACAAGAATTAATAAAATAGAAAAGTGAATTCTGCTCATAGAGCTCTTTCATTTTATTGCTATCATTATGATCCTATCCTTATGACTCTCATGCATTTATTATATACACAGATAAAATTTTATCTTAATTCTTCATTTAAAAAATAAAAATTCCCTCCATTTCATTATGATTTCTCTTGTTAGTTAATAATTTTTGACACTAAATGGGAAATAGCTGAAAAACAAATTCTTTCTATGCTCTCACAACCATCCTCTGAACACTGAGAAAGACCATACATCGCATCAACTATAATGTTGCATGTATGTTAGGTTAAGTGGCATTTATTTCCTTTATTTGATTACAAAAAGAGTCTGAAAGATTTGACTACTCATGGCTAAGTGAGAAGGAAGAATGGATGGCAATAGTGTCAGTCTTCAATGTCTCTTCACTATCAAACCATTCATATAAATTATTGCTATAATCTTTGCAATCTTTTTCAAAGAGATTATGTATAAAGGTAATTATAATGTAGAATTAATGCCTTCCTTTAAAACAACACTTAGCTGTGATGGGCTGCCATCTTTTAAAAAAATTTTTTTTAACGTTTATTTATTATTGAGAGACAGACACAGAGCGTGAGCAGGGGAGGGGTAGAGAGAGAGGGAGAATCTGAAGTAGGCTCCAGGCTCTGAACTCTCAGCACAGAGCCTGATGCCAGGCTCAAACTCACGAACTGCGAGATCATGACCTGAGTCAAAGTCGGTCGCTTAACCAACTGAACCATCCAGGTGCCCCTAGGCTGTCATCTTTTGAATACTTCTGCGGTTACTTAGTGGATGTAAAATTTAGTCACAAAACATTTAAATACAGAGTTTGCAGCATAACAGCCCCAACCTTGACTGAGGTACTTACTGTTTTTCTAGGAAGAAAGAATTTTACTCCAAGGGACTTAGGCCAAGGCTGTTACAATTAAAAGAATAATTTATTTCTCATGTACTTTTTTCCTTCCTAGGACCCAGGGGAAAATAAGGAAATGTTTATTATCATTTACTACTTGAAAGATAATTTAGTACCAGTAAACAAAAATCAAATATACTTTTCCAGATCCTGATGACCAGTTGATATTTAGCCACACATTTTAATTAAATGGAACATAGTTAATAATTGCCAGCAAAATATCATAACAATATTCGGCATGAAAATTTTCATGCAGAGGGTAAAAACCTACTTTATATTTTTCTTATCCTTCATAATTAAAGAATAACAGAAAATTTTAAGAAATCCCTTCGAAAACAACATATTTTGTTTTTAAGTTTGAAAGTCTTATTAACAATAGGGCAAGGGGAACCTGGGTGACTGAGTAGATTAAGGGTCCAACTTTGGCTCAGGTCACGATCTTGCGGTTCGTGAGTTCCAGCCCTACACCAGACTCTGTGCTGACAGCTCAGAGCCTGGAGCCTGCTTCAGATTCTGTGTCTCCCTCTCTCTCTGCCCCTCCCCTGTTGGTGCTCTGTCTCTCTCTCTCTCAAAAATAAAGATTAAAAAAAAATAGGGCAAATTTTTTTAGCCTATTCTAGAGAAAAGGGTATTTCATAAGTTGATAGCTAATATCAAAACCAATTAGTGAAAAAAGACTATACAATAAGAGATGCTTTTATTTTTATTAATATTTTATTCAAAATGTTTCAGGCATGAAGAATACTAGATTTTAAAAAAAAGCTGCACGGATGCATCACAGAAAGAAAGGGAACGACAACAAAAATCCTCCTTATCTATACATAAATAATGGCCAAGCTGTTGTATCCTACTGTTCCTGATAAAAGAACAAGTCATTTGTGTACATATTTTCTGACAGAATGGGGACGTTCATGTTATCCCTGATTAGTTGAATAATGTCCCGTGGCATTTTCTCCATTGATGCAACTTAGCAATGACAGCCCCATTTGCTGTTCATTCTGACCTTCCTTTTTTCTTCTTACTACACCCCTCTCCTCTAACAGACTTAAAGTGATCAGTGTGTTCCAAGCTCTAAAAATAAAATGCAGCTTTTTTTTCTGGCTTACAATACAAAAATGAGGACATTCTCATTAACATTCCCACCTACATTTTGCTTTTAAAGTGTGTGCTTTTCTAAAAAAGTAAAAATAAAAAGACTGTGCTTTTCTAAAAAAAATGTCATTAATTCTTATCAAAATTGTCCATATAGGTAAGGTTTTAGTTTGGATAAAATTTAATTTATATGTATTGTCTTTTTGATAATAGCCATTAAAAAAAGTTTTTAGCATTTATTTATTTTTGAGAGAGAGTCAGACCTAGAGCTGGGAAGGGGCAGAGAGAGAGGGAAACACAGGATCTGAAGCAGGCTCCAGGCTCCAGGCTCCAAGCTGTCAGCACAGAGCCCAACATGGGGCTTGAACTCACAAACTGTGAGATCATGACCTGAGCTGAATTTGGACACTCAACCGACTGAGCCATACAGGCACCCCTGATAATAGTCATTTTGACAGATGTAAGTAATATGTCATTGTGGTTTTATTTTATTTTTATTTAGTTAATTAATTAATTTATTTATTTATTGAGAGAGAGAATGAGAGCAAGCCGGGGAGGGGCAGAGAGAGGACAGACAAATCCCAAGCAGGCTCCGTGCTGTCAGTGCAGAGCCTAACAGCAGAGCCTGACATGGGGCTGGGACTCACAAGCTGAGATCGAAACCTTAGCCCAAACCAAGAGTCAGCCTCTTAGGCCTCTTAAC
Source organism: Panthera uncia (assembly GCF_023721935.1). Taxonomy (NCBI): domain Eukaryota; kingdom Metazoa; phylum Chordata; class Mammalia; order Carnivora; family Felidae; genus Panthera; species Panthera uncia. The sequence continues at coordinate 50,970,342 of NC_064811.1, forward strand.
CCACTGAGCCACCCAGGCACCTATGTCACTGTGGTTTTGATTTGCATTTTCCTGATGATTAGTGATGTTGAGCCTCTATTCAATATGCCTGTTGGCCATCTATGTGTATTCTTTTGAAAAATATCTATTTGTATCCTCTGCTCATTTTTTTTTAATTGGATTGTTTGTTTTCTATTGAGTTGTATGAATTCTTTATATATTTTGGATATTAACCCTTAACAAATACACGATTAGTAAATATCTTCTCCCACTCAGTAGTTTGTCTTTTCATTTTGATGATGGTTTCTTTCTGTTGACGAAGATAATGGAAATGACATGACTGCCAGGTGCCCCTGGGTGATAGAGGCTCCTCACCCCCTCTCCTGTCTTTGGAATGTGGGTTCTGGTTGGCTTTCTTTCCTGCTCCCAGAGGCTGCTTCAAGGACAAAGATGCTGCGTGCTATATGAGACTGAGCTCAATTAAAGCCTCTATATAAACTTTTAAGATTTGATAATTGTATGCAGGTATCCATTCCTCTTACTGCTGCTCAAGACAAACCTTATATATTAGCTCCCTTTGTTTATTAAAACTACCAACTACCAATCTGGAGTGACCTGCCTTTAAGATCTCTCCCTGCCTTTCCTTATATGGGGGCCCATTTCAGATTACTCCTTCGGAGCTCTGGAGAGGGATGCAAACCAACAACATTGCTGTGCAGTTTAATTTGACGTAACCACATTTCCTTATTTTTGCTTTTGTTTTCCTTGCCTTTGGAGTGAGATCTGCAAAAATGTTGCCAGTATTTTGTCTCAAGGTTTTAAATGTATTACCCCATTCTGTATTTGCTTGCATGGTTTCTGAGTTGCAGTTGGTTGTGATTCTTACCTTTTGTTCCTGTATAGGTAAGGATTTTCCCCATCCTGTTGCCTTTTCAGGATGTTTTCTTTATTTAATTTCTGTAGTTTTAAAATAATATGCCTAGATGTCATTTTTTGACTTCTATCTTGCTTAGTGTTCACTGAGCTTCCTGGATATATGGTGTGGTGTCTGGCATTAATTTGGGGGTAATTCTCAGTCATTAGTGTTTCAAATGTTTCTTCTGTTCCTTTCACTCTTCTTCTGATATTCCCATTACATGTATGTTACACTTTTACAGTTGTCCCACAGTCCTTAGATATCCTGTTCAATGTTTTTAATCTTTGTTCTTTGGAGCTTTGTAGCTTCCTTTTGCAGCTTTGGAAGTTTCTGTCGAAATGTCCTCAGTGTCAGGCACTCTTTCCTCAAGTGTGTACACTCAACTAATCAGGCTATCAAAAGCATTCTTCATTTCTGTTATAGTGATCTTTGTAGAACTTCCTTTTTTTCCTTCTGATTTCCAAGTCCCTGCTTAAAATGTCTATCTGTTTTTGCATTTTGTCTATCCATTAGACCCTTGGCATATTAATTATACCTGTTTAAAATTTTTGGTTTGATAATTCCAGTACTCCTATCATGTCTGTTCTGGTGCATGCTCTGTATTCAAATTGTGTTTTTTGCCTTTTATTAGGAATGGGATTTGGGGTTTTTTTTGATCACTAGAATAATGATGTACCAAGTAAAAAAACTGCCATATGTAGTATTTTAGTAATATGAGGTAAGGTGTCCGGGGATAGAGAATGCATTCTATAGTCCTATGACTAGGTCTCAATCTTTTAGTGAGTATTCCTCTACACTGTGAACTTTGTAAGTTTTCTCAGTCTTTTTTTTTTTTTCCCTTCCCCTAGATGGCTAGAGTGGGCTGGACTTGGTTACTTTAATTCTCCCAGGTGGAAAGCTAGAGCTGACTTAAGTTGAGTATTTCACTTCCCCTAGGTCAATTAGGCTCTGATAATATCCCATAAAGTTAGATTCTGTTTAAGAATTTTTTCTGAAGGCAGGCCTGTTTACAGAAAAAAAAGAGTGCCCTGACATATTTCCTAGCATTCCTTCCCCCCTCTCCCTGTAGGAAGCAGGAGGGAATTTTTCTTATATATATACTGTGAGATCTTGTAAGTCTCCTGGAGGTAAATCTCTCAATATTGTAGGGGCCCCCTATGACTGGCTACCCATGGAATGTTTAACTTTCAGACTCACCTGCCATAAGCCTCCAACAGTTTGTCATTATGTTTCAGGTTTCCTACCCTTACGCTGGTTTCTGTCGTTTCTGCTTGTGAGTCTCTGCTCCAGCAAACCATGGCTCCCTGTTTTCACCTATTTGATCAGTCTTGAGGACAGTGGTTTGCCTGCCCTGTGTCCTCATTTCTTTTACAGACCTAAGACAGTTGTTGATTTTTCATTGTTAAGCTTTTTAGTTATTAGGACAGAAAAAGTTCAAATACAGACAAATCTAACACTGATGGGAAGTTGAACAATTTGGGGGTAGGAAATGGTATGGTCCAGCCTTCTGAGATGCAGATGATTTTATATCTTGAGCTATAGGATGCTTACAAGAGTATTTTCACTCTTTGAAACTGCACTGAATGTGCTCTAATAATTCACCTAATTTTCTGTAGATATGTTATGCTTCAATAGTTTACTTAATAAATTCACGAGAGAAAACTAAATCAGAATTTAGATAAAATAACTTAATATAAATTTAGTAGTAATAAGATACGTTTATAGACTGGTGAGCTAAAGAGTCAACTAAGTAAATTGGAAAAAAAAAAAAAGAGTATCTCAGGAACTCCAAAAGAAGGAGAAAGTGATGTTAAAGACAAAGGCAGGATAATAGGGTAGTTCTATTTTTAACCTTTTGAGGAACCTCCATACTGTTTTCCACTGTGGCTGCACCAGTTTGCATTCCCACCAAATGTGTAAGAGGGATCCCCTTTCTCCACATTCTTGTCAACACCTGTTGCTTCTTGTTTTGTTGATTTTATCCATTCTGACAGGTGTGAGACGATTATCTCGTTGTAGATTTGATTTGTAGTTCCTTGATGATCAGTAATGGTGAGCATCTTTTCATGTGTCTATTGGCCATCTGGGTATCTTCTTCGGAAAAATGTCTATTCATGTCTTCTGCCCATTTTTAATTGAATTATTCATTTTTTGGGGTGTTGGGTTTTATAAGTTCTTTGTGTATTTTAGATACCTTTTATCTGGTATGTCATTTGCTAATATCTTCTCCCATTCCATAGGTTGCCTTTAGATTTGTTGATTGTTTCTTTGCTGTGCAGAAACTTTTTATTTTGATGAAGTCCCAACAGTTTATTTTTGCTTTAGTTTCCCTTGCCTCAGAGACATAACTACAAAGAAGTTGGCTATGGTCGATGTCAAAAAGATTACTGCCTGTGTTCTCCTCTAGGATTTTTATGGTTTTAGGTCGCACATTTAGGTCTTTAAGCCTATGATCCAGCAATTGCACTACTAGGTATTTCCCAAAGAATACAAAAATACTCAAAGGGCACATACCCCCAATGTTTATGGCAGCATTATCTGCAATGCCAAATTATGGAAAAAGCTCAAGTGTCATCAATTGATGAATGGATAAGGATGTGAGGATGTGGTATACACACACACACACACACACACACACATATGTATGTGTATATATATACACATACATATATATATGAGATATTATTCACAATGAGATATTATTCAGCCATAAAAAAATGAAATCTTGACATTTCCAATGACATTTATGGAATGAGAAAGTATTACGCTAAGCAAAATAAGTCAGTCGGGGAAAGAAAAATACCATATGAATTCACTCATGTGGAATTTAAGAAAGAAAACAAATGAGCAATGGGGAGGTAAAGGAGAGAAAGAGAGAGGCAAACCAAGAAACAGACTCTTAACTATAGAGAACAAAGTGATAGTTATCAGAAGGGAATTGGGTGGGGGATGGGTTAAACAGATGATGGGGCTTAAAGACTGCACTTGTGATGAGCACTGGGTTTGTGTGGAAGTGTTGTATTACCATAGTGTACACCTGAAAGTAATATTACACTATATGTTAACTAACTGGAATTTGAATACACTTTTGAAAAAAGGCAAAAAACAGAAACAAAAGAAAGCAGGAATAAATAAAATAGAGGAGAGAAAAAGTGAAGAAATCTAATAAAACCAAATTTAGAATCTTTGAAAAGATTAGTAATATAGACATGACCTTGGCACAGCCAATAAGAAAAAAAGGAAATAAATACATGGTATAATTTTCACTATCGTGTAATAGAAAAATACAGTATATGATGGCTGGGAAGAATGGCTAAAAGTGAGTAAACCCAAACAACCAAAAAAATTAAATTTTTCAGAACGCTACAAATATAAGTGAAATTACAAATTAAAGGTAGATCATATCTGTGAAAAACAATAAAAAAGTAGAAGAATATTTTATGACATAGTTGTGCAAAAGGGCCTCACAAATAATTCTTTATGAGTATAAGTGATGGAATAAAAATGAAGGGTTTAATTATAACAGTGATTTTGTTCACTGTAGGGCACAGTGACAAATTTTATGAACATAAGACAGACTGTGAAAATAATTGCACTGTATGAAAATGACAAGAGATCAATGTCTAAATGTATGAAATAATTGAGTGACTTAAAGACAACGTAATGGAATATAATACACAAAGGACTTAAAAAGTTTACAACAAAAGAAAACAAGCTAAATATATGAAGTCATGCTTAAACTAATCAGAAAATGTGAGAATAAGATATTATTTATGATGCTGAAAGACAGAAGAAGAAACAATCGATGCTAGTTGAGAGCATAGAGCACAAATGACTTTCATAAAGCAGTTTCTAAAGATGCATTTCAGAGTGAAGGAAGATAATTTCAAGCTTAAGAGGCAAGAACAAATGCAGAAAAACATTACATAGCATGCATATATGTCTATTTAAATTAAACACTATCTAAAATGATAACAGTAGGTTTGTCTAATTTAGATGCTTAAAAGGAAAAACTAAGTTCTCAAAGAAATAAGTATGTGAGGGGGAGTGATAAAAATTAATGTGTTCTAAGGTCACTTTATTATTTATTAGAAGAATCAAGGTATCATCATCTCTCTTTACATTTGTTATTTGTAAAATTCCTGGCAAAATTTCAAGTTTCACAGTACAAAAAGAAGAGTATAGAGCATAAATTTCAAACTAGAAATTGAAAAATTTAAATAACAAAGAAATCAACCTCCAAACTGAAACTATAACTCGTCATAAAAAAGGAAATAGGCAAATAGTGCACAAAATAGACAATGGAAAAATTAGAATGATGGAAACCAGTATAAATATGTTTTACTGTGATTATACATGGGCTAAATGCAGGAATGCATTAAAGTAAAGACAATGGTTGCTAATTAGGGGGAAAAATGCGGCTCTATTCTGGCTAGTATATATATCCACACCTAAAGGTAAAAATCATGAAAAGTTGAAATTAAAAAGATTTAAGAATATTTTAGTCAAATATTAATAAAAAACAAGGCTTATATGGCTATGTAAATATAAATATTTGCTTCTGTAGACAAAATCTTAATAATAAAGTTATTAGGTAAGAGAAAAATAATTTAGGGAAGATGGAGCAGTATAAACTCATATGTTTATAAAATAATAATACATCACTTGTATGTAATAAGATTTAAGTTATTAAGAAAAATTGATGTGGAGAGCAGTTCGTCATCATCTGATATGTATAAACAAATGCCTAATGGATCAGCTATCCCTCACAGAGTAACTCAAAGTCTGGAGGGGCAGGGGGATGGGTTAAATGGGTAATAGGTATTAAGGAGGACACTTATGATGACCACTGAGTGTTGTATATAAATGATGAATCACTAAATTCTACAACTGAAACTAATATTACACCCTATGTTAGCTAATTGGAATTTAAATAAAAACCTGAAAGAAAAAAAAAAGTCTGAGTTGAACACAAAAACAATTAGAACTACCTTGAAGGTTTGGAGTGTGAACCAAAGTTGACAATTTCTGGAATGCTATCTAAGAAGGATGGATGAAGAATGACTGCTAATGGGTACAAGGAAGTTATTTGGGAGATGATGAAAATAAACTTAGATGGAGGTGTTGATTATACAATTCTGTCAGTATCCTGGAAACTGCTAAATTATGTATTTTGAAAAGGTGGACATTATGGTTGAGAATTCTATCTCAATAAGCTGTTATGCATATATAAAAATAAAATTTCAAGACAAAATCATCATGGGGAGAATTTCTATTTTTCTTCAATTTTCAGCCTGAAATTAGGTCTCAGCCACAGCCCTGTATGGAAGAGATAAGATTCTGATATTGCACAGATTCTGTTCTGGCCTAAGAACAAAAGAAGGAATTTAGGTAACGATGGCCTCTGGGAATTGAGTAAGTTTAGGAAAGGAAAGCCATCAATGTTGAGCCCACAATCTGCTTTGTAAACTCTGCTCAAGCTTCTAATTGACCCTTGAAACATGCAAGCATGGAACACACTGAAATGAGCCTACGAAGGGGTTGGGGGGATAACAGAAAACACAGAAAAAAATGAGATTCAAGCCAAAATGTCAACCAAGAATTAAGGAGAAATAAAGACATTTTCAGATGAAAGGAAATCAAGAGAATTCATCTCCAGCAGATGTGCAGTATAAGAAATGCTGAGGACATTCTTCAAATGAAGGGAAATTGTGTCAGAGGCAAAATTAAATCTCCAGGAATGAATGAACAGCATCAGAAATAGCATGTATCGTGGTAGAGATAAAAGATATTTTTTCTCCTCTAAGTTCCACTAATATGCACATGTCCTTTCAAAGCAAATTTAATAGTATACTATATATGGATCTAATGCATATGATCTAGGTAGCATAAAGCACAGTGAGATTGGAATATGGATCTATACAGTGGCAAGGTACCTTTATTTCACAGAAAGTAGAATAACTTAATGAAGCGTATTATGCAAAGTTAAGGATATATATTGTAATACTTAAAGCAAACAATAATAATAAGCACCAAATAGGCATAAGTGTAAAAAACTAAAAAGGAACTCTGAAATAACAAAAAAGGCAGGAAAGGAGGAATAGAAGCAAAAACTAAGGGGGATTAACAAAGGAAATTAAACAAAAATAGTAGATGTAAATATAGCCATAGTAACAATTTCATTTAATGTTAGTGAAATGAAAATTGTTAGAATGGACAAAAAATTAAGTTCTATCTATGTTCTATGTATGATGAATCCCTTTTAAATATAAAGAAACATGATTTGAAAACAAATTGAAGGAAAATTCTATACCATACAAACCAAAAGAATAAGAAAGATGGAATGGCTACCTTAATATCAGATAAAATAAACTTCCAACACAAAAAATAGTTTCTGAGATAAAGGGAACAGTGTTTATAATGATAAAATGAACAGTATATTTTCTGACCTCAAATATTATTGTAAAACTATTTTATAAATCAAAACAGAATGGTATTGACATAAAGGTAAGGAAATCAGTAAGCTAGAATAGAGAACCCTGGAATAGATTCTCACATTTACAATCATTTGATTTTTAACAAGGGCACCAAATCAATCCATTGAAGAAAGGAACACCTTTTCAACAACTGTGCTGGCATAATGGGGTACCCACAGAGGAAAAAAAATACAAAAAATAAATAAAATAAAAATTTGACCATACTTCAAACTATACACAAAACATAATTTTGAGAATACTTAAGTTTATTTATTTTGAGAGAGGAAGAGAGAGAGAGAGCAAGCTCTAGTGGGAAAGGGGCAGAGAGAGAGGGATAGAGAGAATCCTAAGTAAGCTCTGCACTGTCAGCACAGAGCTTGACAGGGGGTCTGATCCCATGAACCATGACTTCATGACCTGAGCTGAAATCAAGAGTCTGAAGCTTAACTGACTAAGCCACCCAGGCACCCTGAGATTAATTTAATTGTAAATTAGTCACAATGCTTTCAAAGTAAAAGATAAGATATGATCTTTATGATTAGGAGATGTATAAAGTTTTTCTAGAGAACTTATGGAAGTAATCATTCATATATTTACATATAATCTATCTATATGTATAATAGATTGTATCAAAGTATTAATACCTTTATATATAGATTATATAGATATATAAATGTTTATTTATGAGAGAGAGAGAGAGAGAGAGAGAGAGAGAGCAAGCAGGGGAGGGGCAGAGAGAGAGGGAGACCCAGAATCTGATACAGGCTCCAGGCTGGGAGCTGTCAGCAGAGAGCCCAACGCAGGGCTCCAACTCATGGACAGGGAGATCAGACTTGAGCTGAAGTCTCACGCTTACCAACTGAGCCACCCAGGTGCCCCTAGGCAATGTATCTTAAGATCATAATGAAATGCCACCTCACATCCACCAGAATTACTAACGTGGTAAAGATGTAAAACAACTGGATATTTCATAGATTATTGGTGGGTGTGTAGAAATTACCACCTCTTTAGGAAAAATTTTAACTTCTTATAAAACTGAGCATAAACATTTAAACATTTCTTGTGAAATCCACACTTTGATCCAGCAGTTCCACTCTTGCGTAGTTACCCAAGAAAATGGAAAATGTATTCCATAGATTTCTACAGAAGCTTTCTTTTAATATCCAAATCCTGGAAACAACTTTGGTATCCAACAATAGAAGATTGAAGTATGTTTACACAAAATACACAGCAAACTGAAAGACTCTCAAAATCTTATGCTGACTGAGATAAGCTTTTTGCATAGAGCAATACTGTGTGTTTCCATTTATATGGAGTTCCTAAAATTGATGCATGTTTAACAAATGTGTATAGCTAAATGTTTATGACAAATCTAGGGTGTGACTTTATATGTGCTCACTATAAAATTCTTTCAACTTTAGTAAATGCTTGAATATTTTCATAATAATAATTTCTTTTTTTTACATGGTGCCAGGGTTTATTTGCTTCTCCTCTAACAGAGTGAAAGATCCCACTGAGTTATTTATTATTATTTTTTTTTAAATATGAAATTTATTGTCAAATTGGTTTCTATACAACATCTAGTGCTCATCCCAACAGGTGCCCTCCTCAATACTCATCACCCACCCACCTCTCCCTCCCAACCCCCATCAACCCTCAGTTTGTTCTCAGTTTTTAACAAGAATCTTATAATTTGGTAGAAAAAGAAACAAGACAGAAATTTCTGTACTCATATGTCACACAGGAATTGCCAAAGAAATAAAACAGTATGTTTTTAGTTCTCATCATTGTTTGTTTGTTTTGTTTTGTTTTGTTTTGTTTTTAATCCATAAGCAGCAACATTTAACATTGACAAGTTGAGTTGATATTTTCTTTACTTGGCTTATAAGAAACTACGTGCTCTCTCTCTCTTTTTTTTTTCTTGGTATTATTTTACTGAGAACTACTTAATTTTCTTTACTGAATCATTTCATGGTTTTTTTAGTCATTGGGGTATCCTAGAATTAATAAGTTCTCTTTTCTATTTACAAATATCTTGGTAAACTCTATTTGGTCTCTTGCCATAAAATGCTATCTACATATTGTCAACTCACAGTTGTATATCTCTTGACCATATCTCTCTTCTAAACTCCAGACTTTTCCTACTAGGTATCTCTGTTACTGTCTGGATATCTAATTGTCATCAAAAACTTAATAATCCATACTGAACTACTGGTGTTTTCTGAAATATTCTATATCTGTAGTCCTTCCTTAATTATAATATCATCCTTCTTATTGACCAAGCCAAAATTATCAGAGTCCTACTTTATCATTCTTTCTTTTTCTCTCAAACCCAGTCCTATTGACAGAATAGTCCACTACCTATCTTCAAAATATATTCAGAACCTAGTCACTCATCTCTATCTCCATTTCTAGGACCGTGGTTTTACTCACCATCATTTCTGCATGGACTCCTGCACTTAACTAATAACTGCCTCCTTCTACCAAGTCCATTCTCAATAGAGTGGAGTAATACTATGAAAACAGAAAGCAGATCATGTCATAACTCACCATTTCCTGTGAGTAGAAGCCAAAATCTTACAAAACTGTCTAGCTTCATGTGCTTTCTCTGACTTCAGCTGTTACTACTCTCACTCAAATTTGATTACCTTTCTCCAGCTTGCTAGTTCTCAAAATGGCCAGGGATCTTCCCAAATAAGTGAATTTGTATTGGATGTTTCCTCTGACTGGAAAAAGATATATACTTGGCTCATTCCCTTACATCAATGATATCTGTACACAAAAGTTGTTTGTCAACAAGACCAACCTTAATCACCTTATATAGTGTTGCAATCCATCAACATCACCACACCAACAGATGTCAATGATACTCATTCCTCATTTTTCTCTCATGTGACTTATTATTTCTAATTTATACTTACTTAGTTATTTAGTTAGTTATTATGTTAATTATTCCTTTTTTGTCTTTATAGAATACAAGCTCATTGGGAGATGGGATTTGTGTCTATGTTCTTAATTCACATTTTCCAAACATAAGCACCAATTCTCAGGATATAGAAGATACCAATCATATTTTATGAATCAGTTTAAAGAACATAATTAACATAATTTGTCGAATGTGTCTGTGTATTAAAAAAATAAAATAAACAATTAAGAATACACATTATTTTTAAGCATACAAAAGTTATTTATATAAATTGAGAACAAGCTGGATCATTAAAAAAAGTTCATAAACTTAAATCATATTAGTAAATTACATGTTGTGACCACAACAAAATTTGGGCAGATAATAATGAAGAAAGAAAAATGTAAAACATAATTGTACATTTAGAAACTTATAAACATAATTGTAAATAACACATAAGTTAAAGAGTATCAAATTGTAAAATACTATAAGCTGTGCTCTGAGGAAAATTTACAGTTCTGGAAATTTATATCTGTAAATACGCATGATGCACACAAGAAACAATCAAATTTTAAAATAATTTGAGCTGTTCCATGAGGTGAGTTTAGTCTTGAGTGGTGATATCAAAAAATTAGAAAGTCTAAAAAGTAAATTTAAATTTACTTGTTAGGAAGTTACAGAAAGAATGACCATTTTTTAAAAATGTGGCAGGTTTTGCTTTCCAAACTGGGTTGAAGAAATATGTGCCCTCTGACAATGTGATTGACTCTGCTCCCAACAAGAGGTGTGGTCTTCGTTTGCTCCCCTTCAATCTCAGCAGAAGCTTGCGACTGTTCATGTTAATAGAGGATGGCAAAGTTATGATAAGCAGTTCTGAAGCTTGGTTATAAAAAATCATAAAGCTTCCACCTGACTTCTTATTCTTATGAAAGGTACCATTGGACACCTGAGCTGACATGTAAAAAGTCCAAATACTGTGAAATAAAGATGCCTAAGGAGGTTCAGCAGCCCTAGTTCGTAGCTCTTTTGGGTTTCCCCAGCACCAACCACCAGACTTGTAAGCGAATATGTTTTCAGATGATTCCACCTCTTGGTCTTTAAACTTCAGCAGAAGATGCCAAGTGGAGCAGAGACTAATCTTTCCTGCTGTGCCTTGTCCAAATTGCTGGCTCTCAGAATCTCTGAGCATAATCAATAGTTGTTAATTTAGCTAAAACTGGAAACTCTGTTTCCCGTATTTCTTTTTCATGTATATTTATAAGCTGGAATTGATAAGAATTGACAGTCAGAAATAAAGAAACCATTACTTTCTAAAGATCTCAGGAGCAGATCAGGTTGAGAGAGAAACAGAGGTTTACAGCAGATTCCAGAATCCAGGGAGTATCCCAAAGTACTGGCCCCAGGCAGCCAGGAGTGGACCCAAGTCAACTGACAAGCCCTTCACACAAGTATCTTTAAAGGCAGCAAATTCCACCAATCTCTACCAGTTTGCCCTTGATGGTTTCACCTGACAGCCAGCTATGTATGACTTTTAGGATTTCCCTTGAAGCTCAACTCTGCCTGACTGCAGTGACTCAGGCTGTTATTGGCAGTGATTGTAGCTTCTCTTTCAATTCTCACCTTTCTGACTTTCACTTACCCAGTTCCTTTCACATTCATGTAAATTCTAATTTCTATAGTAATCTCTTTAACCTGACAAAATTTTTGGTAGTTCTATTGTCCTGATTAAACTCTAATGCAACTATGAATTTATCATTTACTGTATTAAAATATCTATGACAAATATAAATTTGTTTTTACCTCTCTGGCTTATATTAGAGGCTGTATGGTTGAATAAGAGATCTTAAAGAAATCCACAAATCAAACAATGTGAATTAAACCTTTCATGATTTTCATGCAGTGGGGCTAGTAAACTTTTTTTTGTAAAGGGTCAGATAATGAATCTTTTAAAGTTTGTAGGCCTTTATAATCTCTGTTGCAGAAACTCAACCCTGCAAGTGCAATACTAAATCAGCCGTAGACAGTACATGAATAAATGACTGTCACTGTGATCTAATGAAATGTAAACAACAACAACAACAAATAATTGTTAATAGGCCAGAATTGCTCTATGGATCGCTGTTTGTTAAACTGTGGTTTATAGAATCATGTTGAAACAACTAAAAAGAGAAGAATCTGAGAATCTCTTCTACTTTGGATTCTACTCTATTTCAAAATTCACAAAACTGCTATGTGCTAAAGCATATTTTATTACACTTTCCTGCCTTAGTCATTCATTATGTCCTAATTTCTGACACACATGTGTCTTTCTTCTGACACTAAATAACTTAGATACTACACTTCTACTTTTGAAATACTCATTTCCAATTAAAGTCTAATTCCACATATCAATTGACAAATTACATTGACTTAAATTCTCACAATCTCGTGTGTATCCACTCATTATATGCTCCAAATATCCTCCTGTACTTATTATGGAAGCCTGGTAAATGTGTGGGATCCCCCTATGGTGAAATGTCAAGGGAAATAGTGGTACATGAAATTCAAATTGATGCGGCCCCACAGTACTGAACTTTAGCTTGTCAAACAATTGTAAGGATTTATTCCCTTTGCTCCATGCTAATAATACAGCACTTATGGAGTGAAAAATAGAAAGAATAAATGAAACTAGTGTTCAAAGAGCCTGAAGAATTTGTTAACATTCACATCTTGTGGACTTCACCTCTTTTAGGCAATGAAATCTCAGATTTATTTGGTTACCCATAGAAGAAAACAAATTACTGTGGCATTCCTGAAACATTTGTAATTCTTTCCACGGGCGGCTTTAGAGCTTCTCCTTCATTAAGACTGCATTCTGTAGCTGCTGTGGTCTGTTAAAGTCACAGTAAACACTGCTGACAACCAGCTGTTCCTTTCTTGTACCATAACCAAACTGCTTAAAGTAGATCATCACTTGGCTTAAATCCACATATGTTATTTTTGCCACTCAACAATAAAAATATTAATCTACAAATATTCCTAATGTGAATCTTGAGTAATATGACATACTTCCCTGAGAGAATTACATTTCAAGTTACAAAATCCATTCTTAATTATACATGAGAGTTAAAATACTACTGAATATTTATGTTCCTATGTTTTGACTTTGAATGGTGACTGGTTAAGAGGATTTGTTTTTTTTTCCCTCCATGTGACGTGACATTATTAAAAAATTTAAAGCACTATCAGTCAACTACAGCTGTTGATTGTTCAATTACACTGAACTTAAATTTTAGGCATTAAAGTGAATGTCATCCTTCTTCCCAAGTAAATAACGATACTTCCATCTTTGAATTTAATTCATGCAGATATTTTTAATCTGAAGTTCACTGAGATACATGGACATATTTTAGCGTCCTTAAATCCTCTGAAATCATATGCACAATTGCTCATGCCATTTTTTTTTCTTTTAGGAAAAAAAAGTCTGCAGATTGATATCAGTAGATTAAAAAATGGAACCATGAGTCAAACTTATCAGTAATAGAAAAATGATTGCTATAACTTTATGAATGAAAATATAACTTTTAATTTTTCTCTATGTTTCAACTCGATTTTGGTAACTTGAACTCAAAATTATTCTGTTTCTGGATTTAAAGCCTTTAAATTAACATTTAAAGACAATTTTCATATCACATGCAGAAAGGTATTGAATAATATTTAAAAGAAATGACAGCAGACATATATCATTTGCTAAAATCAATCAATAACATTATGTGGTGAATGAATATATTGTAAGACAGACTTTTTCATTATGTTTCTAATAATGACATGTGACCCTGTGATACAGGACAGCTACAAAAACTTGTTGTCAGTGTTGTGATGTAATCAAGCTTTTCAAAGGTCTGTACCAGAGCACCAACTGTTGTTTTTCTTTTTTACTATATGCCATTTGTAAAAGCCCCAACAAGGTTTTGTTGGCTGCTTGATTGATTTTGTTGTTTAGATGGCTTTCTCCTTCAAAGTATTTTTAAACCATGACGTCAAGTCTTTGGAGCCTGCTCATCTAGCACATAGGTCTGGGTTAGGCTAGAAGAGAGCTAATAGGGCATATTTCTAATTATCCTTATATCACATTCAAATTAAAAATAAAATAGGATCCAGTTTCAAAAGAGTGAATAGAAGAAAAGATGGTTAACCTTCCTGTACCTTTGGTTTTATCATTTGTAAAATCTCTTCTAGCTTGAAAATGCTATGATTTCAGTTTCAAGAAACATCCAGCAAGTGAATCATAAGAACAATACCGCATTGATCAGGATAATGGTTTGAATAGGAAGTAATGAATGTTGGTGACCCCCTCAGAGGACCCAAGGTATTAAACATCTAAGGTCAATTTCAACTATCAGATATTTTCACTTCAACTACCAAGTGAATTTATTTGAGCAGAATCTGGGCCTGTGTACTTGAATCAATAATATACAATGAACACAGAGTTATGATGTCTCATGCTAATGAAGCAGAGAACCGATCTTTTTTCTTCAGGCTTATTGGATTGACCTAAGAACAGGACTTGCTAAATTTTATAATTGGTGGATGATCTACTCTTCAGTGTTATAGAACAAGACAGAAAAATAAAGACTCCAGTAGAGGTATATCAGAGGTATCAATCTTCTAACGTGAAATAAATATGTAAGTCCTTCCAAACTGAGATGGTCTGCTGAAAAAGAACATAACTTCTGTTAGATTTTAACTATATTGCAACATTTGGCTATATATTCCCTATTAAATGTGTAGAAATTTTAGTTATGGAAGTTCATTTTCCTTTCATTTATATATTTCATACCAGAAGAATCAACACCTTTTTTCAGTGAAATAGCACAAATAAACGTTTATATTTAGAAATATATTTAGCTACAATTGTCAATGCTATTAAAGTAATATAAAAATGCTAATGAGGAAGATACTTCCATCAAAATATATTTAAAAGTAAGCCTCAGTGATTAAGATTAATAAATACAAATATAATACAAAACACCCACAGACAAGAATTACAAATGTAAGAGGTGGAAATCATTATATCTCTTCTCTTTGTCATCCATTATGGTCAGTTAGAATGTGCTTCTAGATCACCTTTACTGGAATAACTATCTTAAGATTTTTTTTTTGTCTTTAATTTAAGACTTTTGAGAATCATGGTTTACTATTGCAAGGCAGAAGCTATGAGCATTGATTATATTAATGAATACAAAAATTGAACATCTAAACTGATTTACATTTTAAAATATATCTACTTATTGAAGAAAAAAAGTAGATCTAAAATTTGGAAAAAAGAGAAAATGAAAGTGATTTTGTGTGAGAGGATCTACCATTATAAATAAGCCTTTGAAAAAATAGATGCAGTTGTGACTCAGTCGGTTAAGCATTGACTCTTGATTTTGGCTCACATCATGGTACCACGTGAGATAAAGCTCTGTGTTGGGCTATGCACTGACAGGGCAAAGCCTTCTTGGGATTCTCTGTCCCTTCCCCACTCAACGTGTTCTTACCCTCTCTCTCTCAAAAGAAATAAACATTGAAAATCAAGAAAAAAGAAATGATAAAGAGGATATTTGGGTGCTTTTCCATGGGTGCATCTCACGATGCAGTTCCTCTTTTTTGAGCCTTTTCTGGGAAAATGGAGAATATTTTAATTGTTTTATAATACTTTTTCGATACCTGATTTAATTTTTAATAGAAAACCAAGAAAAATTATCCCTATGATTATATTGTTGTTTTTTTTTTTAACTTACTAAGAGTAACATAAGATTTGGGGGAGGAGGAACCTCAATCTTTAAAAACTGATTCAGTTCAAAAGTCTCATTTTATTTATGAAAAATATATGCAAAAATTAACTTTATTGAAGTATAACATTAAGTAAATTAAAATTTTTGCTTTCCATGTTACTGTTTTTCCCTAATTTCAGAGTTACCTGTGTCTGAGAATCTGATAATGAGATAGGAATTAGAAAGTGTTATAATCTCAAGTATGACACCCTTCAAATCCTGACTAAATTACCTTGATTCTTTTCATACAAGAGAACCATAACATCAAAACTGGAAGCTGAAATATCCTTCAACTGTTGAATGATAACCTACTATGGTACATGAAGTAATATATGGAATACTATTCAGCAATAAAGAGGAATGAACTATTGATACACAAATCAACATAGATGAATTTCAAATGCATTACAAGTGAAAGAAGTCAGACTCGAAAGTGTACATATTATGATTCCATTTGACATTCTGTAAGAGTTAAAATTATAGTGACAGAGAACATTCCTGCTTTCCATGGTTTGAGGATAAGTGGAGTGGTTGAATCAAGGAGAAGGATAACAGAATTTTTTTGCATGATGGAACTATTTTGTATCTTGATTGTGATGGCATATGTTACATGACTTTATATATTTATCAAAAGTCATAGAACTGTCCACTAAAGAGAATGAACTTCTTGAATGCAAATTTAAAACAATAAATTAAGTTGCACAGCTAAAGTACTTTTCGTAGTCTATGTAGTTTTCATGAAAAATTTATGCTTTGTTAATTTAGTGAGTCCACTATAATTTATTGAACTTTCACTTTATTGATGAATACTTAGCTAACTTCTGATATTTCAGTGTTATAGCTCTGCATTGGGTTTCCTTAAATATGTTCTTTAATGCTCAGAGCTTCTTTAAAACATAATGTCTATTACCTTCTGAAGGGACTAAATTGAATGTCACATGACTAATGATTATATTATTTTTCCATTATCCTTATCCCAATTGGGCATTTTCATCCATTTTTCCCATTTTAATTAAGATAAAATACAAAGAATATAAAATTTGCCATCTTAACCATTTAAAGTGTACGGCTGTAATGTTACTACATTCAAACTGTTGTGTAATCAATACCATCAGAAATTACCAGAACTCATTTCATGTTGCACACCTAAAACTCTATACCCACTGAACAAGAACTCCTCATTCTCTTCTCCACCTAGCCCCTGGAAACCACCATTCTACTTTCTATGATTTAAACTACTCTAAGTACTTTATGTAAATAGAATTATATAGTATTTATCTTCTTGAGAATGGCTTATTCACTTACTATAATGTCTTTAAGGTTAATGCATATTATAACATATGTGACAATTGTCTTCCTTTTTAGTGCTGAATAGTATTTTAGTTTATGTATGTAAATGATATTTTGCTTATCCATTCATCTGCCCATTTGGGTTGTTTCCACATTTTAGTTGCTATGAATAATGCTACTAAGAACATGGCTATACAAATATCTCTTTGAGACCTTGCTTTCAATGCTTATGGCTATACCCAGAAATGCAATTGTTGGCTCACATGGTAACCCTATTCTTAATTTTTGAGGAACCATTATTTTTTTTCATATAGAAGCTGTATCATTTTACATTCCTACAATAGTTTGCAAGAGTTTCAGTCTCTTCACATTCTTGCCAACATTTATTTTCTGTTTTATTTTGTTTTGGTAGTAGTTATCTTAATGGGTGTGAGATGGTAACTATTATAGGTTTGATATGTATTTCCCTAATAATTTGTGATATTGAGTACCTTTTCCTGGGCTTATCTGCCACATGCACATATTTTTTGAAGAAAAGTCTACTCAAGCCCTGTGGCCATTTTTGAATCAAGCTGTTTATTTTTGGAAATTCAATTTTAGGAGTTCTCGATATGGTCTGAAAATTGATGCCTTATTAGATCTATGATTTTCAAATATGTTGTCCCATTTCATAGATTATCTTTTTACTCTGTTGATAGTGTCCTTTGATGCACAAAACGTTCTTAAGCTTCTTGAAGTACAATTTATCTATTTTTTCTTTTGTTGACTGTGTTTTATTGTCATATCCATGTAACCATTGCCAAACTCAATGTTCTGAATTTTTGGTCCTAAGTGTTCTTTTAAGAGTTTCATAGTTTTAGGTCTTATATTAAGGACTTTGATTTGTTATGAGTTAATTTTTTTATATAGTGATAGATAATGGTCCAACTTTATGTTTTTAGGAATTGGAAATCTTAAAATTGGAATATCCAATTTTCCTAGTGTTGTTTGTTGAAAAGACTATCCTTTCCCCAGTAAATGATCTTGAGACATCATCACAACTCATGTGACCATATATGAGAATTTATTTATGGGTTCTTTATTCTATTCCATTGGTCTATATGTCTATTCCAGTAGTACACTGCTTATATTTCTGTAGTGTAGAAATTTTAAAATCAGGAATTATGAGCCCTCCAATTTTGTTCTTCTTTTAAATTATTGTTATGGCTATTTGGGGTATCTGGAGATTTTATATTGATCTTAGAATGTTTTTTTCTGTTTCTTCAAAAAAAAATCTTTGGGAATTTGATAGGCATTGCATTAAATCTGTAGATCACTTTGGAGTAGTAATAAGATCTTAAAAATATTAAGTTTTCCAATCCATAAACATGGCATGTGTTACCATTTATTTATGTCTTTTTTTATTTATTTCAGCAATGTTTTGTAGTTTTCATCACACATGTCTTTTGCCTGCTTGGTTAAGTTAATTTTATTTTTCAATGCTTTTTTAAATGCAGTTTTCTTTTCTTTTCTTTTTATTTTAGAGAGAGAGAGAGGGAGAGACAGTGTGAGTGGGGGAAAGGGGCAGAAGGAGAGAGAGTATGAATCTCAAACAGACTCCACATTCATTATGGAGCCTGACCAGGGCTTAATCCCACAACCCTGGGATCATGATCTGAGCTGAAATCAAGAGTCACATGCTCAACAGACTGGGCCACCCAGGCGCCCCTAGAGTTGTTTTCTTACTATCCTTTTCAGATTGTTCATTGTTTGTATATAGAAGTGCAACTGATTTTTTAGCATTGACATTGTAATCCTGCTAATTTGCTGAATTCATTTATTGATTCTAACACTATTTTGTGGAATCTTTAAGAATTTCTACATATAAAATCATATTATATGTGAAAAGAGGTTATTTTACTTTTTCTTTCCAATTTGGATGCCTATTATTTCCTTTTCTTGCCTAATGGCTCTGGCAGGGTCTTCCAGTGCTATGTTTAATAGAAGTGGCAAAGCTGGTATACTTGCCTTGTTCCTGATCTTAGAGGAAAGTTTTCAGTTTTTCAACATCAAATATAAATTCTCTGTGGATTTTTTTATATATGGATTTTATTATGTTAAGGTAATTTCCTTGTAATACATAATTTGTTGAGTGTTTTATCATAAATGGTGTTGGATTTTGTCAAATGTTTTTTTCTGCATCAATTGAAATAATTGAAATGATCATGTTTTTATTTTTCTTCTGTTAATGTGGTATATTACATTGATTAATTTTTGTTTGTTAAGCCATTCTTATATTCCAGGAATAAATCTAATGTAATTATGGTATATAGTCTTTTTAATATAATGTTGTATTTGTTTTCTTTCTTCTTTCTTTCTTTCTTTCTTTTCTTTCTTTCAGGATTTTTGAATCAATATCCACAAGGGATATTAGTCTGTAGTTTCCTGATAGTGCCTTTGTCTGGCTTTGGTATCAGGATAAATTTGGTTTCATAAGATGAGTTAGGAAGCATTCTCCACTTTTTTTTTTTTGAAATTTTAAGAAGAAATATTAGTTCTTTAAATGTTTGGTAGAATTCTTAAATGAAGCAGTCATGTCCTGGACTTTTCTTGGTTAGGAGATTTCTAATTACTGGTTCAATCTCATTACTAGTTATAGGTCTATCCAGAATTTTTATTTCTTTATGATTCAGCCTTGAAAAAATTGTGTTTCTAGAACTGTCCCCATTTTATCCAGATTATTCAATTTTTTTTGGCTTACAATTTTTCATAGTACAAATTCTTGTATAAATCTTTCATTTCTATAGAATTGGTAGTAATGTCTCCACTTACATTTCTGATTTTAACAAGTTGATTCTCCCTATTTCGTAGTCAATCTAGTGAAAATTTTGTTAATTTTGTTGATATTTTGAAGAACCAATTTTTGGTTTCATTGATTTTTGTATTTTTCTGTCCTCTATTTTACTTATTTCTGATCTTTAATATTTCCTTGTTTCTGCTAGCTTTGAGTTTGAGTTTCTCTTGTTCCTTAAGTTGTAAAGTTAGATTGTTGACATGAGATCTTTCTTGTTTTTTTTAGATCTGTGTTTATAGCTTTAAATTTCCCCCTTAGCACTTTTGCTGCATCCCGTAAGTTTGGTATATTGTGTTTTTGTTATCGTTTATCTAGCATTTTCTAATTTATCTTGTGATTTCCTTGACCCATTGATTATTTAAGAGTGCATTGTTTAATTTCCACAAATTTTTAAAATTTCCAGTTTTCCTTCCGCTATTGATTTCTAACTTCAATCTGTGTGATCAGAAAAGATCAAAAGATTTGATCTTTTAAAGTATTTAGAGACACGATTTGTGACC
Organism: Panthera uncia; assembly: GCF_023721935.1. NCBI lineage: Eukaryota > Metazoa > Chordata > Mammalia > Carnivora > Felidae > Panthera > Panthera uncia. Next base: position 50,991,039 of record NC_064811.1, read on the forward strand.
TAATGTATGCATATTCTGGTGTATGTCCCATGTGCACTTGAGAAGAATGTATTCTGTTGTTGGATAGTGTGGAGGAATCAGTGTCTGGAGTCTGGGACATTCCCCCAAATGGATGCCGAGTGGCCATCAGCTGCTTGCCCATATATTCTTCTTTCTCATTAGAAGAAAATATTGCCCTGTTCTCAGTACACAGCAAAATTCTTTTGTTGCTTAATAGTATGCATCGTATGGCATTTGGCCAGCCCCCGCAGTATATCTGCCATTATGCTGGAGGGGAATAGGATCTTCACCTGTTTTAGAAGAAGGGTGCATGCAGTCCATCACCCTGAGTGGGCTATCAGACAGGCCTGGTGGCCATGGGAGACCTGCATATACTACAGACACTGATCTTTTATTTCTTCTCCTTTCTGTAAGTAAAGTGCTGTTCCAACTAATGATATACATGGTGAGTCCTCTTTGGCAGCTGCAATGCTATAGAATATGCAGTGGACCAGTGTCTGTGAACTCCTACTTCTGATGGTTGACATTGTCATGATTTTCACATTTTCCACACAATGGGTATACTCACTTGGGATTGGTAGCTGGATCTTCTTCCCTGACAGATACAGTGTCCTATATGTGCTAATTCTAGTTAGTTCATTGTGTTATTTGGGTTCTTCATTTCTTTATCTTGTGTCTAGTTGTTCATTATTAAAAATGGGATATTGAAGTCTGTAACAATTGTGGAAATATCAATTTATTTCTTTAATTCTGTGAATTTTTGCTTCTTATTTGATTGTTTGTTGAGACATAAATGTTTATAATTGTTATATCTTCTTGACGTATGGGACTTTTTATTTATATGTCTTTTTTTCTCCTCTTACAAACTTTGTTTAAATTTAAAGTGTATTTGTATTATATTAGTATAATCATACCTGCTCTCTTTTGGTTACTATTTGCATTGAATATCTTTTCCAACCTTCACTTTCAACTTATTTGCATCCTAAGATCTAAAGTGGCTCTCTTGTAGACAACATATAGCTAGCTCAGATTTCTTCTCTATTCTGCCAATAGCTGTCTTTTGGCTAGAAAGTTTAATCCAATTATATTAAAACTACTTACTGATAAGAGGAAAATTAGTTTTGTCATTTTTCTATTTATTTTCTAGATGTCTTATAGCTTATATTGTCCCTCATTTCCTTCATTACTGTCTGTTTTGTGTTAAGCTGATATTTTATATTGAAAAGGCTTAAATTTCTTCTCATTTACTTTTGTGTATATTCTATAACTCTTTCTATCTGGGTTACCATGAGGATTATATTTAACATCCTAACGTTATAACACTTATTTAAATTTATACCAGCTTAATTTCAGTAACATAAAACCTGCTCATTTAAAGCTCTGTTCCCACTTTTTTTCAGTTATTGATGTCACAAAATTACATCTTTGCACATTGTGTGTCTGAAATCATAAAGTTATGTTTTTTCATAAATTTATGTTTTTAATGCATTAATCTCTTAAATTATTACAACATAAAATAAGTAGTCACAACCCACAGTTACAATAATACTAGCTTCTAGACTAATATTTTTGAAATGTATTAGTCTCTTAAATCATGAATAAAACCAAAACCTGTGTTATGAACTATCATTACAATAATGCTAGCTTTTATAATTGCCTGTGTATTACTTTTACCGAGATTTTAATTTCTTTATATCACTTTTAGTTGCTGTTCAATGTCCTTTCATTAAAACCTGCAAGAATACCTTTATAATTTTTTTCAGGACCAAACTCTAGCGATAACAAACTCTCTCAACTTTTCTTATCTAGGGATATCTTCATCTCTCCATTTTTGAAGGACACTTTTGCTAGCTATACAATTCTTGACAGTTTTTGTGTTTTTTGGTTTTTTGTTTGTTTCGTGTTTGTTTTTCCCCTTCAAATATATCAGCCCACTGACTTCTGGCTTCCAAAGTTGCTGATGAGAAATCTACTGATAATATTATTGAGGATCATCTTTTGTATAGGATGTCATCTCTCTCTTGCTGTTTTAAAGATTCTCTCTTTGTCTTTCCGCTATTTGATTATAATGTGTTTGGGTATGAGTCTCTTTGAAATAATCCTACATGGAATTCATTGAGCTTCTTGGATGTTCATATTCAGGTCTTTTATAATGTTTTTTAAAGTTATATTAAGTGGTACTGCTTTTTCAGTTAGGTTTCTTTGTTAATACAGAAGACTAAATACATCTTCATTTATTTCTTTTCTTTAACTTTAAGTTTATTTATTTATTTTGAGAAAGAGAGAGTGAGAGAGAGCAAAAGTGCTAGTGCAGGGGGAAGAGAAGGAGAGAGAGAATACCAAGCAGGCTCTGGGCTGTCAATATAGAACCCCATGAGGCCCTCAACCTCCCAAACTGAGATCATGACCCAAGCCGAAACCAAGAATTGGATGTTTAACTGAGCCACCCACAGACCCCTTTTTTCATTTATTTCTTAAACATATTCTCTTGATTTTTAAGTCTTCCTGTCCTTAAGAGAAACTATGTGATTCAGTGGACTAAAGGGAGAACTAATTAGTTCTAATGTACATATATCTTATCAATAAAGCTGTGTCAATTCTATCTTGACATTTCCACCATCATTCTTGATAAAAAAAAAAAGCACTTCCATGCAATGAGTCAGAAAGACTCAAAACACACACACACACACACAAAATGAACCAAAGCTCCAAAAATGGAATATGTTATGTTAATCACCGATATAAGTAGAAATATATATATATTCATCTAATTTCATCTAACCTTTCAATTCTGTATCATTAATTTCTGACACAAAATGTTGAATTAGCAATTATATTGAAGTTTAACTTCAATGATTCCTTGCTTTTCCATTCAATATCACAAATATATACTACTATTTTGACATTTTAGCAACCTGCCTAGTATATCCCCTGCCCATTAGTGTATTTAATACATCGAAGAACCCCATAAGGGACTGTTATCTTTTGTCTATTTTTTACTGCTGTAATGTTTTTCCTATGTTACAAATTATCTGTAGATTGTATATGTCAATAAGATATTTGAGTGCTCTGAGAAATAAAATTTTATTTCCATTTTTTGAAATATCTGAAAAAGTATTGTTCTCTGTGTTTCTCAGGGACAAACTTCTTGTTATCATTCAAGAAGATGACAAAGAAGTATAATGTTTTATAATTTATTATTTGCAAATAACAATGTAGAAGCAATGTGATCATCCCCTATACTCACGCTAGAAGTATGAAAATTTTAAGATTTTTTTCTCACATAATATATGTTTTTATAGTCCTCAATATAAAACTGCTTACTTTGCTCTGCATTTCTCAGTAGCCTGTTGCACATTACCAGATTTAATGTTTTTTCATGAATCAAGTTCAAGTAGATGAAAGTGACCAGTTTGTCTCAATAATCACTGAATGGCAGTCCAATTGTCAGTCTTTTAAAACTGAAATTTTCCCTATGTAGCAGTTGCTAAAAAAAATAATTCATCTGAATTATATACTATTGTAGAATAGAAATTCATTTCACATTAGCAACTCTAGAGTCAGTATCCCTAATTGAAAAAAAAAAAAAAGAGATAAAGAAAAAAAGAAAGACCTCTAAAACTGAACGCTTACTGGTGTGTAATCTGTTGATTGAACCCTTGTAGTGTTCTTAAATATTTGCTCATGACTACACATTTAAGTATGATTAAGTCTTGATTCTTGCCTGCAAGAAATACATAGAATATACTATCTATTAAGGCAAGAAGGTAAGTACTTATAATATGATGTACGGTGTATCAACTGATATAATAGAGTGTGTTTAAGTATAATAGAGATTAAGTATATAAGAAACAACCACAACTTGTGAGAAGAGGAGAGTATAGGAGAGCGTCAGGTTATGGAAAGTTTCATAGAGAAGTTATCAGCTCAATTTATCTTCAGAGGTGATTTCATAGCTTTATGATTTTGTTCATTTGAGGATAAACACGTATACATGTGTGCATGTGTGCATATATATAAACACATTTAATTGTAATGATGAAGAAGGCTGGTGAAAGTAGGATTAGACAAACACCTTCAAGAGACATTTTGAATATTTAATTTGGATCCATATTGTTCTGTTTAGTTGACTCAAAGGCTGGTACTACTAGAAGACAGATCATTATTTTCACTTACATTTAAGTTAACCTTAAATCTATATGTTAATTGAGTTATAAATGCTTAATCATGACAAGTAATTATATCAGAATCTTAACACTTTTATATATACATATATGTATATATACATGTATATATACATGTATATACGTATATATATACATGTATATACATGTATATATACATATATGTACATATATGTATGTATATATGTATGTATATATGTGTGTATATATATATACACTTACCTCTACTTAATCACAGATGTGGAGAATCTGCTGGCAGTAAGAAACAGCTATTTAAAACAAAATATAAAAAAAGCCAAAAGAGTAATGTGCCCCTTTATTCTTTTTTTCTTAGTGAAACGTTGTTGGATAGTAATGAGGTTACTTTATTAAGAGATTATATATATTCAAGTGCTAAAAATGCACACACACACAAAAATAAACAGAAGATTCTCTGAACTCACAGAGGATACACTGGTGAGAAATATGCAAATGATCAAGTAAATGCAGGAGCCTAGAGTGAGTAGAAATGAGAACTTAGAGTCTAATCAAGATCTGTTGTCATGGAATGACATTGGACATTGGATTCTCAATATCCAGCACAGAAACAATCAGTTTAGTAGGATAGTCTGTAAAAATTTGGAAAGTGGCCAGAGACTGGCAAAGGTTAGAGGTATGTAAAAGAACTTTTCATTCGTAGAGTGAAAAGCGAAAGTAAAATTGCATAGTGGTACCAACGTAGAATGTCATTTTCACTGAATACTTATCATTTGTCTGTTGTTGGTATTTATGAATTATGTAGTTTGGCGAGTTTTTGCAAATGAAAAATTCATGGTTACTGAGATTCCCCACCCCCTTGAAATTTTAAATACAATTTTTGAAGTGGTTTTGCATGACTATTAAATATTAATAGAAAAATATCTTAAAATCTTTATTGATTGTATGTGTTCTATTTTTATATACCCCATAATTAATTTCAGGTCCACTGGAACCAGCTTATTGGCCTATAATTTCTAAATTATTATCCTTATCATATTTAAAGTCTAAATTTAGTAAATGCTAAGTATAGTTTTAAAAGCTAATTTAGTATTTACTAATTTAAGCATAATTTTGTATGTATTAGATTTAGTATTCATATATAAATTTTTAAATAGTAATCCTTATGGAATGTAATATTTTACAATAGCTTTATATCCAAACCACACCCTCATGAAGACTACAAGATAGTGGTAAAATTAATTTATTGAAGTAAATTAACGTGGCTGTGTCTTATAGAAGACACCAAGTTATACACAGGCAGATCAACCTAATATGACAGATATTGAATAAGAACAAGTAAACTCTTACCTTGATTTCAGAAAAGTGTTTATATCACTGACTTATGTTCTTTGATTAGTTCTTACAATTTTAGTCTTTTAGCAGTAAGAAAATAATACTAAAATTATATATTAACATTTGTTTATTTGTGCATTTACTTATGTATTTAATTAGTTTGAATCTACCTAGTTCCAAATAATGTTCAGAACAAGATAATAACTCAAAGATGATACTAGATACATAATGCTGAATCATAAAAATATCAGTTGGGGTGTGAAAAGTCATCCTGAGTTAAAATTAAGTTGTTAATAACAACTTTTAACAAGTGACTTGAAATATATCAGAAAGTCACATGAAGCAATTATATTGGAAAAGTAACTAAAAGGTACATTCTTTTATGTCACAATAATCCAGTTGAATAGGTTTTTATTATTATTCTTTTGTTACATATGAGAAATTCACCTCTACTTAGCTAATTTAATTTTGTCTTTAAATGTTTTGTCTTTATATTACTTTCTTTTTAAGCCTATGCACTTTTATCTCTTCTCACAGAATTAAAGAATCTGTATTTGTAAATAACTACACCGGACTGTAGAGTAATTAATTTTAGAAGTTATTTGTTTCTGCTATTGGCAAACAAAGAAACAGAAGGTTAAAATTCACATTTGAGAACATAGAGAGCAAATCCTCTTAACTGAACACTTCTTGAGTAGTCATTCCATACAGTGTGCTAGAGTTTAGATAGATGAAAATCCCATGGTTCCTGTTCTGAAAGATATTCTCTAATACTTGAGGGAAGTACTTTGATTAAGTTAACAATATATCTGAAATCATGGTAATAAAACTGGTAAAGCCATCATTTATTTATTATAGACCAGAAATTGGGCTAATGACTTCGCTATGATTTAAACATTATTGTCCTTATTTTACTGAGAGCTAAAAATCTGAGTCTTATCAAATATCACACATTTAATAAATATGAGAATACAATTTGAAGTCTTGACTGCCTAACTCTATTTCCATGATTTTGACTACAAAAGTAAAATAAATATATATACATATGACATTAGGGGAAGAGAGAAGGAAAATATAAAACTTACTAGAGGAAAAAGTTTTGGAAAAGAATTTCTGGAGATGATAAACTTTGAGTTAGGTCTTGGGTATTAGAAAGAATTGGGATGAGATCAAATTTATTACAAGTAGGTACAATGCGTGAAGGAAAGCAGACATATTAGAAATATTATATTATGATCAAGGAAATGTAAGTGATTATTTTGGCTGAGTGGGAAATTGAAATACTTATGGCCCAATAATAGAGAACCCTACATATCAAAGTAACCACCTTGCTGTTGAAAGTCTATGAGAATAAATCTTAAATGTTCTTACCATACACACATGAAAGTTATTATGTGAGGTGATGGATATATTAACTTTATGCTGATAATCACTTTAAAGCATATATGTGTACCAAATACCACATGTATACCTAAACCTACACAATGTTATATTTCCATTATATCTCAATAAAGTTGAAAAAAAAAAACAAAAAAAATCAAAACCAAACCAAAACAAAATGAAGCTGACCAGCTTAATCTTAATTCTAGTATTGAGAGAGATCCTCTTAATGGATTTAAACTAGGGAGAGAGAAATCTATATAAGCATATGACATATGTCACTCTATCCATTTAGTTGAAAACATCTATATTGACTAGGAGTAGTTTTAATAATGTCACAGAATATGAACATTAAGAACCACAAAATATAGAGAAAAGAGTAATTTATGACATACTTTTAAGAAATAACCTTCAAGATACATAGTTTGGAGCTCTAAATCAGTTAAACATAAATAGGACATACACCTATTATACACACAAGTACATACACACAAAATAACTTCATATGCTGAAATTTTAGGTACTTTTAAAATTTTAATTAGAGTCCAAATAGAAGACAAACTGTTCTTTGGAGCATATGGAGAATGTTTTAGAAAGTTCCTAGATCAGCAGAGAGAATGTTGCTATAATTAACAGCCACTGCATATGGACTGTGTGGCCTAGAGATCACTGAATGCCTGAATTCCCAAAAGAGCTCTAAAATGGTATCAAAAGCTAATGTTTAATTTTCAGTTGCAAACTATGTTGTACAATTTAGCATGGTTTGTGACTTATGTCCTAGATTCATTGGAATAAAATAATAACAAACTAAAATACTGTGAATATATTTCTTTATATTTTGGTAATCAAATTCTTATATATAATATACTCCTTCGTAGTTTTGCCCTATCAAGTCTTTCTGAGATCTTAGGGATGGATTACGATTTTTAATCCTGTTTCCTGTAAAAATTGCAAATTTATCGATTCCTTCATTAAAAGTAAAAAACTAAACTCAGTCTCAAGCAGTTCACATATATAAATGACAAACTTCAAACTTAAACCTGCTGTATTGTCAATGAAAAGAAAAACAGTCTTATCAATTTTATTTGGTTAAATTTCATTTTTTTACACTTGTTGATTTTATTCTTTACTTTGAAGTTCATGTTGTTATTTAGGAAAGGGTTTTCTGTTTTGTTGTTATATCATTTGGAAAAGCCAATGCAAGTCGTTAGTGAATTTTCCTTTCTAAAAATCATTTCTTTATTCTATGTATACTTCAAAAATTCCTCCACCTCATCAGTTATTTCGTGCTAACCGAATTGTCCCATCACACTGTATACTTTTCCTCATAAACCCAAACAAGGATTTCATTTCAATGTTTATTTATTTTTGAGAGACAGAGTGCTAGCCAGGGAGGGGCAGAGAGGGAGCAAGGTGGACACAGAATCCAAAGCAGGATCTAGGCTCTGCACTCAGCACAGAGCCCAACGTGGGCTCAAACGCAAAACCTTGTCAGACATTTAACTGACTGAGCCACCCAGGAGCCCAAGGGTTTCATTTCAAATGACCTTTGTGTTCCCTTTCAATTCTATTGGGAAAATTAACAGAGATTAGCATTATAATTTTAGCCATACACCAAAAAATTAAAATGCTACCCTATTTTATCCCCATCATTGTATAAAGCATAAATTACTGTGATAGTGAATAGGTAAGGAAAGTGAGCCTCATAGATATTACCAAAATAGACCCATGTTTTAAAATGTTTAAATGTAGAACTTATAGAAGATGGTTTTGCAGATGTTTGGGTTCATCACAAGAGTAATTGAAGTTCCTACTAAAATTTGAGGGTTTTTTTCAGTAATACATACTAATTTCACATATGCAAATAAGTCAATGTTAATAGTTTATGATATATATCAATAATGCATTGTGCATTTTTAAATATGCAAAGGACTGAAATTCATGAAAGTCTAGTAAGCTTATATAAAATGTGCACATATTGCAACATTCATATTTTTTGAGTGTGCAGGAATTTACCAAATTCGACCATATGCTGTGCAACAAAGTCTCATCGACTTTCAAAAATAAAAGAAATCTCAAATTCTGAGAGACTAAAAGTTTACTCTTAAATAATCCATGAGTCAAATCAGAAAAACATAAATTACAATGTATTCTTACTAAAATGTAAAATAGTAAATGAGTGATATATCAAAACTTTGGAGATACATCAAAAGCTATGGTTAGTGGAACATTTGTTATAAAATTTAAAATGTTAAAAATTATTTGAACTCCATTCTGAGGAAGTTAGAAAAAAGAATGGGAAAAAAACCCTAAAGAATAAGAAGAAAAAAAATGTGATCATTACAATAGATGAAAAAACCATTTGAGAAAACTCAATACTCCCATCTTGTAGGTGCCAAGGGCAGGCAGTCCCAAGATGAGCCACTTTGGCAAGAACACTAGTTTGAGTTAGAAGCAGTCAAAACTCAGCAGTTTCAGGAAAAACTCTATAACTCCTCCTTAATTACCTGCTTGTTACCAGGAAGAGAGCTATTGACAGAAAATGCTCCTTACGAAGAAACTTATCTACATAATAGGGCAACTTTGGTTTCCAAACATCTCTTTTCATCTCCTGCTAATGATCTTTCTCTCCTTTGTATCCTCAGATCCCCTACCCCTTTCCAGAGCTCATAGAAGTCTTGTTGCCTGTCTTTGGAATTTCTATGTCTGTGTGGATTCCCCATATGTTTGCTGTTAAATTTTATTTTCTCCTGTTAATCTGTTTCATATCAATTTGATTCTTAGCCCAGCTAGAAGGACATTGAACTGTAGAGGAAATTTTTCCTCTTTGACGATTATAAACATTTAACAAACTAAATATAGAAGGAATACTCCATAATTTGATAAGGAACACCTACAAAAACCTAAAGCAAACCTAATAATCAGTGATAAAACATTGATGTTTCTCTGATGTAAAAATGCAAATTATCTCTCATTATTTCATACACTACTGTACTGAGAATGTATATACACACATATGTACATGTATGCAATTATTAGAGAAAAATCAAAAATATTTGCACATTATACAGTTATATTGCTGAAAAATCCAAATTTTCTTCAGAAAACTATTAGAAATAATGTGGCAAATTTTTGAAGGTAATAATTTTTTTAAACCTGACAAGTAGAAGATTAAAAAGTTATAATTTAAAATAGTGATAAAAAGATCTGTTAATAAATCTAATGAAATATGTATCTCTATGTATCTCTACATGGAAATGATTTTATTGATAGAAAGTAAAGATTGAATAAATTGAGAGATTGTGAATTGTAAAACCCAATATTGCAAAGATCAATTTTCCTTCAATTAATCTATAAATTCAATATAATTCCTATTTGAATCCCAAGAGAGTTTTTAATTTACAAAGTGGCTCTAAAATTCAAATAAAAATGTAATGGCCCAAATATAAACAAAACAGTGTTTAAGAAGATGAAGAAATGTGAAGAGGTAGGACAAATGCCACCAGGAAATGTCATTAAATAATGCCAAGGTAAAATCAGTGCAAGGTTAAACCCAAACCCAAACAAAAACAGCCTAAGCCTGACTAATGGGATATATTTGTAAACCCCTAACATAGACTTAACATAAACACTCAATTTATAAAACTAAAAGGTGATGGGCAATTTTTTTCTTTATAAACAGTTTTAGGACCCTGACTATCTATACAGTATAAATGGATTTTGACCTCTATCTTACCCTGAACACAAAAGCATCAGTTCCAGAGCATAGTGAACATAGGTGACCTTGGATGAGGGAAAGAGCATTTAAAAAGACACAAAAGGCAATAACTATACAAGAAAAATGATTAGACTATACTAATGCTAACATTACTATTAAAATATGCATTGAAGGACTAGAAAAGCAACTCACAGAACAAGAGAACATATTTGTTAGGTTCATAGATCCATCCATAGAGAAATAAATGAAGGAGACAATGGCGAAGGTAGATGCATATAAAACAAAGAACTCAACAACTTAATCCCTGAAGATTTTCTATATATCAGTAAGAAAGAAAATTCAACAATCTTTTTTGGGTAAAAGACAAATAGCAGTTTACAAAACAGGATACCCATTTGACTATTAAGCATATGAAAAGTGCTTAACTTCTTTAGCCATGAGAAAAATGCAAATTAAATGTATAGTGATATATCAATATATACCCGACCAAATGAAAAATGGAAAACACCGTGTGTTGGAAGAACGGACTTTGTGACAGTATTTACTAAAACTGAAAAATAAACCTACCCATGACACAGCAAGTCAGCTGTTAGGTACATACTTAATAGGCCTAAATATGTTTATCCAAAAAAGTACTAATACGTTCATAACTACACTATTTGTGATAATCGAAAGTCAGAATTTACCTAAATGCCCATGAAAATTAAAACCTATAAAAAATATCAAAAAGGATGAAGGTATCACACATATTAAGTAGAAGAAAAATATACAAAAATACATGTAACAATATTTATTAAACTTGTATGATTTGAGTAAAGAAAAACAGACACAGGAGGGAATCACAAAACTTGCAAAATTAATTTGTGCTATTAGAAGTCACACTAGTTTTACTTTTAGAGAGGTTAGTGACAACAAAGTTGCATGAGGAGGGGGTTGGGTTGGGGACTTGGAAAGCTGCTGGTAACATTCTGTTTCTGATAATCTATATATGCTTAGTTTGAAAAATTCATTATACTTAGAATAATGTATCATTTTGGGTATACATATATATATGTATGTGTGTGTGTGTATATGTATGTGTGTATATATATATATATAAAGATAATTTCAATATAAACTAAAAATCTTTAAAAGAGTTCATATTGTGGGGCGCCTGGGTGGCTCAGTCGGTTAAGCATCCGACTTCGGTTCAGGTCATGATCTCACGGTCCGTGAGTTCGAGCCCCGCGTCAGGCTCTGTGCTGACAGCTCAGAGCCTGGAGCCTGCTTCAGATTCTGTGTCTCCCTCTCTCTCTGACCCTCCCCCCATTCATGCTCTGTCTCTCTCTGTCTCAAAAATAAAATAAAACATTAAAAAATTAAAAAAAAAAAAAAGAGTTCATATTGTAAAATAAAGAATGTATGCAGAAACTTAGTCACTTGAAAAGTTCAATATGTGATAAGTTGATTAGTGATTATTTGAACACATAGAGTATAAGGAAATATATTTGGAAATGACACTAGAGAAAAAAAAATGGAGGAACCAGCTTATAAAGAATCTGGTTTGTTTAATAAATTATTTACTTTATAATTTATAGTGAAATAAACCATACTTGTACATGGAAAACAATCTGGAAAGCATAGAACAATAGAAAGAAAAAAGTTTTAATCTTCCTAATCCAAAACAATTGTGAATATGTTAATACATTTTTTGTGGTATTCTTGTTTGTATATTATTACTTAATATATAAGTTGGATCTTATCATCTTTAGCAGTTGTATTTATTTATTTATTTATTTATTTATTTATTATTTTACTTTAGTGATGTAAAATGCCTACAGGTTATTTATTTTACTTTAGTGATGTAAAATGCCCACAGGTTTACATAAAGTATCCATTTGTACATTCTATTTTACTTATTTAAGTTTTCATTTGAGAGTTTAATTATGCCAATTAAAATTCATAGAATATATATTTTATTTTTTTTAATTTTTTTTAACTTTTAAAATCTATTTTTGAGAGAAAGAGAGAGACAGAGCATGAATGAGGGAGGACCAGAGAGAGAGGGAGACACAGAATCCAAGGCAGGCTCCAGGCTCTGAACTATCAGCACAGATCCCGATGCGGGGCTTGAACCCACAAACTGTGAGATCATGACCTGAGCCAATGTCGGATGCTTAACTGACTGAGCCACCCAGGTGCCCCTAGAACACATATTTTGAAGCTATATAGTACTCCATGATTTAGAGCGTGGATTGATTTGGTAGATCCACTTGTTAGATGCATCCAAAGATGCATTGTGCAGCCTCATAGGCTTTGAAAAAGTTCTCCATATTCTAACTAAGGATGTCATTCAGGGATATGCTTGGCAAATGCAAGAATGTCAAAGGGCATGGGAAGCTCTTGCTCTTTATGTGTGTACACACACACAAGTAGATTAGACTTATTGACACTGTAATGGTTTGGGTTTGTTTATTCAGGCCAATAAAAGGACTTAAGATTCAAAATCTAGACCCACCATGCCTTCACCCCAACTCTTTCCTGGAATCTAGAATGTTCTATAGACATTCTCTGTAACACAAAAGCAAGACCCAGAGCATCCTGTAGCAGCTAAGCATTTCTCCCTTTGGATATTACTGGATTCTTCTAAATGTTCTCTTGTGTCATCTCTTTATCCACACATTTTTTTTTTTCACATAAGAAACAGAATGAGCTATTTTTAAAAGTATATCAGATCACTGGGACACCTGGGTGGTCAACTCAGGTCATGATCTCGCAGTTTGTGGGATCGAGCTCCACCTTGGGCTCTGCGCTGACAGCGGGAGCCTGCTAGGGATTCTCTCTCTCCCTCTCTAAATAAATAAATAAATAAATAAATAAATAAATAAATAAAAAGTTTAAAAAAGTATATCAGATCACATTATATTTATTTATTGCCTTACATATTTTTTTTTCTTTCAGTTGGAATAAAATCTTAATATTATCCTCTTGGAAATTACCTTGATGGAATTTCTTTATGTGTCTCCTTTACTACATACATCCTTATATTCTATAGCAGAATTGAATTTTCTACAATAATATACCAAGTAGTATAAGATTTAGACTGGCCTATGGGCCATACATGACATGTATATTCACTATTTCTGTATCACTATTTAAAGCAGCCTTTAAAATAAACGGTTTTTAATTATTGTTATTATGCAAAAGCTGCATAAATGCCTTTAATTGTGCTTATAAAGTAACATTTGCTGTAATCACCTTTAAAATCCAGGATATTTCGCCAAACTCAATGTGCATGACTCTTTCTCCAAGTACACTCCGTCTATTCTGGATGGCTTACTGATCTTCAAGCATACCAAGTTTTTCCTGTCCCCATACCTTACACATGTCAATTCATTTGTGTAAAATATTCTTTCTCCAATCCTTCACCTATCTAAATACTCTGAGTGTCTGCTAAAAGGTCATCCCCTTACAGAGTAAATTCTTGATCACACCATCTTCCTCATTTTACCCCTCATATTATTACTTAACTTTGTCATAGCACATAATTCATTTCCTTACATCATTGATCATAGTCTAAAATTAGTTTGTCACTCATTTATTTAATTGTTATATTCTAATTTTATACCTCAAATAGAAAGCTCCAAGAAAGAAGAAATCATGTTTAATTCATTTAGGAAAATTCAGACCTGCTTTTTGGATACCTCATACTAATAAATACATTTAACAAATTAGTAGAAATTATGCTATATAAAAAGTAAACATTGATCATATAATTCAAACATGGATTTTATGATATATAGTTTTTGAAAACAATAAGAATTGACAATTATTTGAATCATCAACAATTTTCTATAAGAATATTAGGAAAGGATATCCTAGGTTATTTACCTCTAATGTTTTATTTTATGGATAGGAAAACTCATATTTAAACAGGTAAACAGGGGTGTCTGGGGAGCTCAGTCACTTAAGCATCTGACTCCTGATTTTGTCTCAAATCATTATCTCATAATTATAAGATCAAACCCCATGCCTGGCTCTGTGCTGGGCATGGAGCCTGATTGGGATTCTCTCTCTCTCTCCCTCTCTTTCTGCCCCTCCTCTGCTCATTCTCTTTCTCTCTCTCTTTCTTTCTCTCTCAATATGAATAAACATTAAAAAAAATTATACAGCAGAAGAATGACTCATTTTTAAAAAAAAATAAGTAAACAAACTTCAGCTAGTGTCAGATATTTCACAATAATAAATACTAAATTACTTTTTTATTTCTATAAACTTCTTAAAGTATCAGTACTTGGATTTAAAAAGTCCTTATTGGGATTATATATACTATTATATTCTGTATTGAAAATTAGCAACTAGGTCAAGTGTAATGATTACCTCTACTTGGAGATTCTGTCTGGAAATATGAGAGAGCTTTCGGAAAATGCACCATCTGGTGAATGGATAGTAAGTAGGACATCACTAGTAGAGGAAGAATGAATTGTTAAGTGAGGATTTATTATAGAAATAGCATTGATTTCCAGCCCAGTAGAATGACGAGATACATAGGAAATTCTGCTTTGTAATTGTTTTGAAAATTTCTTATATTTGTTGTAAATAATAAAATTTTCCAGGTAGCAGTCTTATGGGACTTCATTTCCCAAACAAATTATATGAAAATAGGTCTTCTATATGTCTTCTCAATGAAATCAATCTGGGATGATTATAGACTCATTTTTTAAAGTATTTCGGAGCATTTGTTCTCACATATTTTAAGCACCATTATCAAACTAAAGTTAAAAACCAAAATCCCATTTTAGCAGTGAACTTCTGCCTTTGGAAATGCCTTTATGTATTTCCTCAACCAAACCTCCTCTGAAGAAAGGCTAATTATAGGCTTCAATATGCACCTGGGTGAAAATTAACTTTTAAGCAGCCTTTAAAATAAACGGTTTTTAATTATTATCATTATGCAAAAGCTGCATAAATGCCTTTAATTGTGCTTATAAAGTAACATTTGCTGTAATCACCTTTAATATCCAGGAGCAATATAAAGGTTTTCTTTTCTATTAAAATAAAAATATAAAGAACCCTTACTACTGATTCACAGGTCATTGTATTTCATCTTATGAGAACAAATATTTTAACTGAAATATAGCAGCTGCTAAAACTTAACATGTTCTGAATGCCAGTTACTTAAAAATGAACTTAAAATATCTTCAAAATGCATTTAGTTACTGAAGATTAAATGTCAGTATACAAGATATTCAACTACAACATTGAATTTTAATATTTGACTATTCTTAGACATTAGACTTAACATTTCTATAGAGAAGATAAAACATGCATATTTTAAAAAATAAGAATATGCTTAATTTATTTAAAAATTATTTGACACAACATAGTCTTTCTCTTAAGAAATATTGTTTAAAATTTCTGTGTGTATGTGTGTGTGTGTGTGTGTGTGTGTGTGTGTGTGTGTGTTTGCGTGTGTGTATGAGTCAGAGAATAACTTTGTTTACACAAAACTTGCTAAAAGAAAAAATGAACTACAGGTCTATTTTTATTCAAAATTAGCCAAAACATTTTTTAAAAACACATGCAAACAAACCAAAAAACACCTTTAAAATAGCAGCTTGAGGTAGACATGATGAGGAGTGGGGAATAGAGGCATGCTGTGATAATATGGAGTAGCATAGCAGCTGATTTAAATTTTGTTGTTTTTCCTCTGATTATTTTCTTTCTCTAGCTACTTTTTATAAGAAATGTGTGAGAGATAAAGATGTGGTATTTTAAAAACACTATTTGCAAAATTTTATTTGGGATCAGAGAAAGTATTATTCCAGAATTATTTAAAAAAAGCAGCTATTAGAGGAATTATTAGATTAAGTGAAGTCTAATTTTTTAAAGTATTATATGTAATCACAAATCCAGTATCAGTCTGAAAACTCTGATGTTAATTTATTTACTTTCATAAGATTAATTACATTCATAAATTTAAATATGTTATTGGCTACCATTCTTAAACATTCCAAATGGAAGGTGCAAAGCTATAGTTTGGTAGGGATCATAATAATCATTTTATTAAATTATCTGGACAATAGAAGCTGAAATACGTGATTATATTTTTGAACGCTTGCTTAAGTTTATTTCCAGCCTTTGTTTCGAATGAGGCCTTTATTAATGAAGATATAGTAAGTTCTATTTTTGATGGAGGGACACCTTACATGAGACTCATTGCCCAATCTGGTCTAGTCTACTTTGCATAGATTCATTCTCCTAAAGACCCTGTAAACTGATTTATATCTAGATGTGTCGGAGGAGTTATAAAATACCAAATAAACCAATAAATAACCCAATCTATAAAGATATCATTGGACACAAATTTATAGATCTATGTATTTCTCAGAAAAAAGATTTATAACCCTCATGATATATTTTAGGTTTAGACTTTAAGGGTGTTTGTTTTGTTTTTAGAAATGGTATGTTCTGCAAAAGTGATAGAAATGGAAAGAATATGCATTTTAAGATATTGTAATAGAGAAGTGGCCTGAGAGAAGATAGATCATGTCAGTCAGGTTCCCAGTTCCAAAATTTGAACAGGAATTTACAGCTTGAGGTAATGTCCATTCCTTTATATCCAAACAGCCCAGTAAATAAAAGAATAAAACATAAGGATAATATTTTTAGTATGTTTATTTTAATTAATTTCAATTAATTCTACTAAATATTTTTAATGAATTGTTATGTCCTAAATATGTAAACTATATAAAAAGCAGAAACTACATATTCCCGTTTTTTCCTCTTATGATTGCCCACAGCTGACAGTTTTTTAACAAATTCATCAATAAATGGATTATGAAAAGTTGGTTGTGAAGTGGCAACATCTTAGAATTATTTCCCAATTGATATAGCTACTGATAGCATTAAATGTGTCCATTTCCCAAACTACAAAACTCCTTGACCAAACTCACATCACTTATATGAAGATATCATGTATATACATACCTCATTCAAATCAGAAATAGGGCCTCTTTTGTCTTTTTTTTATGAAAGCAGGGAATGTATAAGTTTTTTATATGCCCAGAATCTTCACCTTGACAAAAAAAAAATCACTATTGTTGAAAATACACAAGAATTTCAGAATTTGATGATGCAAGTGTATTTTACTTATAAGGTGAGAATTTTGACACTCAGGGAGACTATTGTATAAAGAAACATATTTGGGACAGCATATTATATAAACAAATTATTGTGATTTTGTTTAATGTCTATAATTATTTTTTAGATTGTTAAATCAGAAAGTAGAGGACATTTGGAGAAATTATACATTACTTTGGAATAGCCATGAAAATATAACTTAGAATGCTATTTTTATGTTGTTTTTATTAACCATGAAGGGTTGGTAGGCAATTCTATATTGCTCTGTCAGTTATCAAAGAAGAAATTTTACATGTTTTTACATGATTTTACGTGTTTCCATTTGCCAAATATAGAAATAAAAGCTAAGACATATTGTACCTGCAGAAATTTTTTTTATTTCCAAAAGTTTTTCTCCGATTAAACTTAGCTGCTTGAACATCTCATTTGTGCAGTATCCTATTTGCTGAGGCATCGTATCTGCTCACCTTTGAGAAGACTTTAGGAGCAACAGTGTGACTGCTGAGCTACTGATCCACTTAGAACAATTATTATTCTTGTCCACTAAGGACAAATCCTATGGCCTGCTTTGAAATCCTAGGGTAATAAAAATGGAAGTATTTTGTTTTGTTTTATTTAAGTTTTTTTTTTTGAATTTTAATTCCAGATAGTTAACATACAGTGTTATATTAGTTTCAGGTGTACAATATAATAACTCAACAGTTCCATACATTACCCTGTGCTCATCATGACAAGTGCACCTCTTAGTCCCCATCATCTACTTAGCCTATCCCATTCCATAACCATCAAATTGTTCTCTATAATTAGGAGTCTGTTTCTCTCTCTCTTTATGTCTCTCTCCCCACCCCCCATTCTTAAAGCCCCAATAGGATTGAAATCATATGGTATGTCTTTCTCTGACTGACTTATTTCACTTAGCATAATACCCTTATCTCCAACCATGTCATTGCAAATGGGATGATTTCACCTTTTGCTATGGCTGAAGAGTATTCCATTGTATGTATATACCACATTTTTATTCAGCAATCAATGGACATTTGGGTTGTTTCATATCTTGGTTATTGTAAATAATGCTGCGGAAACAAAAGAGTATATGTATCCCTTTGAATTAGTGTTCTTATATTCTTTGGGTAAATGCCTAGTAGTGCAATTATTGGTCAAAGATCTTCTAATCCTATAAGAATATGCAAAGTTCCTGAGTTGGCATCAGTCTGAATCCAGTTAAGAAAACATAAACTACTCTTTGTCTTTCAACAAAGGGATGATTATCACAGGTGGTTGATAACGTAGATGCATTCAGTGTATGTGGTTTAATTCATAGTACCTACTGTTAATACTTTCAAATGAGTCCATGATATTTTGCTGAATAGGTATTAGGTAATTAAAGTTATGTGTCTTCCTCTGAGATATTTTAATGCTATATATTTAGGGAAGATAACAGAGCTTTTCAAAGGAGTGCTTTTGTTATTTCTTGAATAATTTGCTACATATATTAATGATAAACACCCACAGAAGGTATATATACCTACATTTACCAAGAACATTTTACAAATATATATATAATCTAAGAACTTTAATTAGAATATTTTGATTATGTAAAACTTAGAAGGCTGCAGAAATTAACCAATCTAAAAAATCCCAGTTTAAAAATAAGGAAATTCAGAATTTCTTTAAAATTTTTAACTAATGTGTACTTGATTTTTATAACATCAGTCATCTCTTTGTCAAAATATATATGCATAGTCACATACATACTTACATATATGCAAACAAGATTTGAGAGGACATAGGAATTTAAATATGTAAAAATAAAGCAAAAAATATTTCTACTCTTAATTTAAAAAAATTTCCAATGTATTGTCATCACATATAGTCCATTTGAAGTATACATAATTCAATATATATTTACATATAAATATAATTTATATGTAAATATAAATATATATTTTGGTACAAAGTATATATTCAAATGATTTAGTAAATAATGTCTGGAAGATATTTTTAATTATTATAGTTTCAGAATGACAACATACATTGTATGTATGAATAAATAAATATGATTCATGAGAAATTATGTTTCACTTTTAATATTGGTAGAATTTTCACTAGAAATTGAAATACTACTGTGACATATTATAGTTTTCAATAACATGTTAAACAATAAAGAAAATAATAAATTACCATCAAAATGTGTAAAATTCAGGTGATTTAAAATCACAAATTTTTAGTTTATAATTCAGATATTTTAATTGTCTTAAGCAGATAGTATTATGAAACATTTAATGAAGTAAGAAAATCTTGTTCAAAGACCAATCCCTTGAAAATATTTGGATGTATCTTTTATTAGTCGTATCTACAGTTTCTACTTTTTATTTGCCTCAAGTTTATTACTCTAAAGTTAGCTAGAATCTACCATTTAATATTTTTATTCAATAAAAGTAGTTTGTTTTGAATTTCTGTTACATAATAGTCAACTATTGACCAAGTTTGATTTAGTGAATTTATATACTATTTTTATATACATGAGATAAGATAAATTATTTTTACTACAGTATGAATGGAATCATGGCTGATTTTCTATGCATATAAGAATTGAATTTCTTCAAATAAATCTTATGCTTCTTTTGTGCCCACAAAGACATCTGGATACTCATCAGAAGTGTAAAAATCCCAACTAGAAGAAAAAAGAAATAATTATCCTTTCTTATTTCTATGATCGATATACCAAGTTATACTGGGAAAAAACTATCTTATGTAGCTCTTAAAATATTTCTCAAATGTTGCATACTTCTATATCAATTTTCTTTACTCATATTAATTGCTTAGCATTATATATGTTCATCCATATTTATTGCATAGTTGAAGAAACATAGAAAGTATATAGCAGAGTTCAAAATAATCCACATTTTTTATATCCCACTGCCACAAAGTATTTCCAAATAAGGAATTGTTATCTCTTTGAATTGCTCAATAATAGTTTTCTATATGCAGACAATATATGTCTACACACATGCATATGGCAAACCACATTAATTATGATTTAAAAATTTTGTACAGTGAAATAAATAATGTGTGAAATGGATGTAATCCATATACTTTCCAATACATGAAGTTCAATGCAATTTAACTCTCTTATGTATGTTAAAATGCCCAGCATTTGAGATTACACACTCATGCTCCCAGCCTTCCATTCAGAGACATTCATGAACACTTGAAGGACATAACACATACATATGCCTATATTCATCATAAAAGAGATTTTCAAGTGAAGTGCATTATTAACACAACTTCTTATGAGTAAATCCTTTTTGCTTAATTAATTTGTTTGGGCTACATTAAGCCATAAGTACCTAGAGATTTTTATTCCAGTATATTTTAATACTGCTAAAAATATCCAAAATAAAGATAAAAATGAAGGCAAAAAAATCCTTTTGCAGAAATGCCAAACTTTAGCACTACAGAAACTTGTTCTCAGAAATCACTTGTCCTAAAGGAGCATTTACTTAAATGTCAAATAACCAAGGTCTTACCTGGCAGTGTTTGTGTCATGACAGTGAAACTAATCCATGATCCAATCTGTTAGATTAAAGCATAAATTAATAAATACCTATGATTAATCTAGGAATTTTTCATTTGTGGTTTTAAATAGGTAATGTGAAGCTTAAAACACGATAGAAAAACTACTGGTAGAAATACATTTTCCCCAAATAATGATTTTGTTGTTAATTATGATAGTCATAAAGAATCCCATAAACAGCATCATATTCATAAAATAAGAAATGAAAGACGTTGTTCCAAAAACTTTGATAAAAAACAGAATCCTGAAACATCTCAAGACATTTTATATGAAAATTATAAAATTTTGTTTAAAAATATATATATGGAAAGATATTCATTTTCTGCAGAGAAAATTGTAGTTTATGTAAATGTTCCAATTTCCCATGCCTATAACTCAAATTGAATCTATATCATAATTTATATCTCTGTCTATGCCTATACATACAGATAAATCCTGTGTATAATTATATATATTAAACTTTAATACTTGTAAATATAGAAACACATGCATTTAGTTTCTCATAGGATAAAGTTTAATTATTTACATACATAAATAGCATACCTCATAGGTGTAGTTAGGACATGAAACCAGAAAAAACATCCATGTGAAGGGGTTATAATTTGGACTTGGAAAACAGGCATTAACTCCTTTTAGAAAGAATAAAATATCAATGATGGTACATACTGCAATTTAATCATATATGTATTATATAATTCTAAATTCCCTAAAACAACTTACACCACATAAAATGTCATCAATTATTTATAGAACCAACTTCCCAAATTACTCAGAAGAGTCCCAATTTCAAATGCTATGGCCTTTTGACTCAAACAATATACCTGTAATTTTCTATGTCTACAGCTATGTTGCCATACATTTATACAATATACCATGATAATCAGTTCTTTAAAATTTAATACAGAAATGTTATTTTGCATATCATAATAGTTGCAGCTGAATTACATACTACAATTAGTAAATATGCTTTAACAATTGCATGCCTCTTCTCTTTTAGTGTCAAAGAAGATATTTTTGGTTGAGATTGTTTAATACTTCAAACCTCCCTTTCTATTTAATTAGTGAAAATCCAAAAGAAATTTTTTAAGGATGTCATTTATATCAGAAAAGTGTGAAAAATCTCTCATAAGAGGATTACAATGAATATCAGCATAGTTAATATTCAGAAATACCACATAAATTATTTCTGCTCAGCAATCAGGGTTGTTATTTACAATTTTCATTATACTTAGCATATTGTCACTTGATTTTTGTGATTCTTTGCCTTTTAATTTTGTTCAAGAAATATTTTAGATCGCATATTAAAATGATTTCAAGTTGAACTTTGAGCTGTGACATTTATAAAAGTAAATATGAATTATAAAATTACTGTTTATTCTCTGTAACAAGCTTAATTGGATAACACATCAACTAATCTCTTTTAGTTATAATTCTAAAGTCATAATGAAATGCCAGTATGTTGTTTTCAGAGTTGTATCTATTGTTAAAGTATCAACAAAAAATATATTAGGTACAGATTTCATGTACTGCTCATTTCAAGATAAAGATAAATACATATGCCATTTAATATCATATTCTCTTGATAACATTCATATAAATGTCTTTGTGTAATGCCCATATATTCATCAAAAGAAAAATAATTGAGGGAGCACCTGGATGGCTCAGTATATTAAGCCCTGGACTCTTGCTTGCAGCTCACATCGTGATCTCACAAACCTGTGAGATGGAGCCCAGCATCAGGCTCTAGCGCTGACAATGCAAAGCCTGCTAGGGATTCTTTTTTTCCCTTGCTCTGTGCCCCCACCCTGCTCATGCGCGTATGTGAGTGCTCTCTCTTTCTCTTTATCACAATAAATAAATAAACTTAAAAAAAAAGGGAATTCCCAAACTCAAAATAGATATGGCCAAAACAGGAAGAAAAAAAGAGAAGATGAGAGTTGATTGAACTCAAGAAAAAAATTGTAGAAAAAGAAAAAAAAATCATCTCAGTAATATAGACATTTCAATTTTCCTAAGAGTAGAATGTTCACTAGAATAGGGGATATTAAGTAGATGAACAAAACCAGCCAAAACAAGCAAACAAGAAGGAAAAAAACAGAAAGTGATAGATATATAAGATATAAAATATAATACATGTACAATTTACCCCCTGACCCAGTCCACAAAGCAACAAAACAAATTTTAAATTACAAAACTTTCTGGTACTAAAAAAAGGGACATGAATCAATGTCCTGGAAAATTACATCATGTATCTGGGAAAACTGACCTGAAATGATCAACTCTGAGACACACCTCACAAAATTAATAGATGTAGTGATAAGGAAAAATTCTTTTGAGTCTGAAGGCAAAAAGACCAAGTCAATAAACAAAGAAGACAAGATTAGATTTCTGATTTCTCAAGAGCAACATACAAGCAAGATAAAAGGTGGAGTGAACCTTGAAGAAAAAAAAAAAAAGTTTTTTTCATTTGAACAATTCAAAAGTTACATTTGACTTTAGAAATATGATGATTTAAAAATTTTCATTTTCTTTATTTTTTAAATGTTTATTCATTTATTTTGAGAGAGAGAGAGTGCACAGGAGGGACAGAGAGAGTCCCAAGTAGGCTCCATGGAGTCAGCAAGGAGCCCTAGGAGGTGCTCAATCCTACAAACCATGAGATCATGACTTGAGCCAAAATTGAGAATGGGACACCCAACCAATTGAGCCACCCAGGAACCCCTGAAATTTTCATTTTCATATAATGATACCAGAATCCAGACAAGATGAAGAAACTTGAGCAAGGTAATGTTGTTAAGGGTTCATAGTCAAGACTAAAATTAGTGATATTCATAACTTTGGTAATGTTAGTATTTTTATAGGACTCTATTGTGTTTCCACACAAAAACAAATCAGACTATCAGAACTTTTAGGCTTCAAATACATCCAAAGAGAACTCAGTAAATCATGAATATAGATAAGATAAAAATGGCATCCAACCATTTAATTAAATGCAGGCTCTACTGTAAGGCAAAAGCAGACAGTAAACCACTATAGTACTGGCATTAATCTGTTAACATTTCTCAGCAAGAGAGAGTACAGATATTTTCAAATCATATTATAGTTATTTTAGATATCTATGTATCTATATCTATCTCTATATGTTCATCAATACTCAAGAAGTTGAGTAGTTATCACAGGATTATGTAATGTAATAAAAATGTTATATATTTTGGCTTTTTTATACATTCACAAATATACCAACATAATACATTTCCTTTTTAATTCTATATGTGTAAGTATTATTCTGGAAAATGTTTCACCAGACTGCCAGAAATATGCAAGGCAAGAAAATGTTAAGACATTCAGGTAGATATTAAAACATACTTGAGACAAATACACGTTTATATTTTCAGCGAGATTGATAACAAAATGAAATCCAACTGTTGACCATTGTTATTTGAAAGTATAATATAATCATGTATCATGTACAAAAAACAGTGTGAATCCTTACATATAATTAAACCTGAATGACAGGACTGATTTACCAAGAATAGCTTTAGATAAACAGTATAAATTTAAAAAAAATTTTTTTTAGCTAACTACTGAATTCAAAATGTCCTCCTAGGCATTGCTATTTTATAGCTACTGTATTTGCTAAACAATGATCACTTTTATAAGAAAAAAGCTTAAGAAGTCAATTGAAATATAGTGAGATTGTGTCCATTATTATGCAAATTAGATCAAGATTGAGAGTTAAGAAATTAGATCTGTATCACTGAATTTTATATTGCCTTTATTAGTAATATCTCTTTATTTTTTCATATATTTAAGTGAGGTTATCATTTGTTCTGAGGAGGGCATGCATACTTCATTTTAGAGAAACCATTATTAGGAAATATGATTTAGTTCAAATATTTGAAAAACAGGCATAAAGGGGCTAGCCTTGGGGCATATTGTCTTAAATGTTTCCAACTATTGCTTTAAAAAAGTGTTCACTTAAGGCTTTGAAAGTAATAATTAACATCACACTAGATTAACTCACACTAGAGAAGATAAAGAGAAAAAGGGACTAACCTGTGTGATTAGGATGAGACAAAATTACATTGATGAAATGATTTCCAGCTTCACAAATCTGTAAAACATTTAAAAGTTTTCACTGTGGTATACCTGCTCCTCTTTAAAAATTGCATTCTCTCTCTATATACTAATGTCCATGTAATATATTAATTCCAAAGATCCAAGAGACATATTATTACTCTAATTGCAAGAAGAGGACATGTTGTATTGTAACAGTAAAAAAAGCTGTTGAATATATATTGAGTTAACATAATGAGTCACATTGAGGTAGAAACTTCGAAGATATTATTGACACTTTTGATAACTAGGTTCAAATTTCCTTGTTAATCAGGCATTGCTGACTATATGCTTTGTACTTGTTTTAGAAGGTAAAGTTTGCGGGGCGCCTGGGTGGCTCAGTCGGTTAAGTGTCCGACTTCAGCTCAGGTCACGATCTCGCGGTCCGTGGGTTTGAGCCCCGCGTCAGGCTCTGGGCTGATGGCCCAGAGCCTGGAGCCTGCTTCCGATTCTGTGTCTCCCTCTCTCTCTGCCCCTCCCCCATTCATGCTCTGTCTCTCTCTGTCTCAAAAATAAATAAAAAAAACCTTAAAAAAAAAATGTTAAAAAAAAAAAAAAAAAAAAAGAAGGTAAAGTTTGCATGCTATGAAGAGGTAAGTCACATCGGGAAAGATAGATTTGGCAATGGTTAACATGTTCTAAATTCATTAGCACAGCAGCACTACTTCAAGGGTGGTAGTGTGATTCCCAGGTGGATTCAGCTCAGTTTAGAAAAGTTATTGTAAGAGGTACCGTCCCACCAAGACACTTACTGCTTGTCTGTCATCTGGCCCCTTGATCATGCACACTCCACATGTCCCTGTAAATAGGCCACTATGACCCTCTAAGAAGCTTGTGTTACTAACCTCTTTGGAGAGGGGTTGGGGAGGGCTAATAATGTTTCCAATTTGCAACATGTATTCTCAGAAGTTACATGCCTTATCTGATTAACACAAAGTGTGTATTCAACATTTAAATATTATGGTATTAATAACAGATTGTTATTCAAAACCTTTATCGTTTAGGGTCACCCAAAGTTTTACTATAATATATTCCATAATAGAGCATGTTTTTAACTCAGTGTCTTTAATGCTATTAATCTCTTAAAATATATCTGATTTTGTTCTTTTCAACAATTTCTGTATGGATTGATTCACATTTTGTAGTTGTAGAAGAAGCTCCTAGTTTCTCAAGTTATCATTAGGAATCAAAGTTGAATTTCACATTTTCAGATAATAATTTTATAGTTGAACTTATTTGTAGGTGAATGTGGTTAAGAGTGTGGACTTTTGTTGGACTAATTTGTGTTCAAAAAGCACATCTTTTAACTTACTTATTAGAGATTATGTGATTAAGACATTTGAAATTTCATTTCTTCACCTAAATGCAAATATTACTTCCTATCTCATGATGATTATTTTAGGATGATTAAATGAAATCCAGTGTCTGACATATGAATTGCCCAATAAAATTATGATAATTTTAGTTACCAATATCATCAGTTAAAAACTTCTCCAGAGAATGATCCTACATTGATTGATCTTCTCTAAATTTCTGTGTCACACATTGGCTACACTACAAAACATATAATTACCAAATTAATAATTTGTTATATTTGTTTGATCTTAATACCTGTCCTCATCTTTCAGTCAAATAGAATGTCATACTCATTTTTCATCACTCACAGTGCCAAACACACAATGGAATATATGATAAAAGTAAGTAGTATTAATAAGCAAATTACCTTAGCTAATCTTTGTAAACAAATTATATTTTAGAAATACAGATTTTCTTCTGGTGAAATGTATTCACTTTTTGATTCTCAATATTTTATACTTATTCAACCATCAAAATATTTTCTCCTTCTTACTTTTTACAGCTAAATATGGAAACATCAATCTTCTACTCAAAGTATAGGCCATGGAAAAAAGAGCTTTTAGGCTTCAGTCAGACCACTAGAATAGCTGTAACTAATGCCATAATTTAAGATTATGTGCTCCGTGAAGGGCCCAGCCCCAAAATAAAACATATAACATACTGAAATAAGAAAAATAAAAGAAGGGGATTAAAAAAAAAGTTGTAAATAAGCCAACTAGTCCATTGCTGTCTACCGATGAAATGCATTTCTATATACATTCCAGGGGTGGAGAGAGAAAAATAAACACATCAGCTATATCCATATGCCTAGACATACTTAGCTTATCATCAACTTAGCAACTCCATAATGGATTTTAAAGAGCAATGTGACTATTTTCAATTTTCACCTTAAGCAGTGGGTTTAAAATGCTGAAGAATGAATGAGTCCACTATAGGCTAACTGCCCTAAATAGAAGTGGTTGATATAATTTCCTCTTGGATCCGGGCTGAGTAAGATTAGAAAATTCAGCCAGTGCTATAAAACTCAATATACGGTTCTATTACCAAATAAAATTTCAGAAGCACATTAAATGTGAAACACTGGAACATTTTTCAATATGATTTATACATTTCTCCTGGATTGATTCTTTTCTAAATTAGATGTATTCATTTGGCACATTATATGTTAACACAACAATTTCATAAATAAAGCTTGAGGAAGTTGCTATCATTAGGTTTGATTTTTACGTTACTTAAAATTTAAATTATCTTATGTAGCAAAACATACAAATGCAATCTACTATGAACTGTGCATGATTCCTACGTAACACCGATGGTAAAGACATTGTAGATAATAAGTACACAGGAACATAAGAAAAAAAGCCAAGGAAACATTGTCCAGATATTTTAAGAAAAAAATTATATTTAAATAATACGTGCAAGAAGAAGCAGTTTTCCTGCATTATAGTAGTAGAACAAATGAGTTTCAAAATATTTCATTTGATTTGCTCATATACAAATTGATAATTTGGAACAATGTTACCCTCTTTCAAAAAGTTTAATTAAAAAATAAGTTTATATTTTCCAGACACATTCACAGAGAGATCAGCAACTCAGGGGCATTGCCAGAATCACCTTACTTACAAAGAACAAGATGACCTAGATTTTAAAAGTCACTAGGAGTTTGTGCACAACAATGTGGATACACTTAACACTACTGAGTTGTGCACTAAAGATGGGTAAGATAGTAAATTTTATGCTCTTTGGGTTTTTACCATAGTTAATGTTTTTTTACTTCCCTGGATATATTGTTTTAATTGCAAAAGAATTTTAGAAGAGTAAATAATGAAAATTCAAATGTACTTTCATTTGGAAGTATATGTGTTGCTTAAAGTAAATCTAAAAAAAATTTATTTTTGCTTGTTTCATATAATCTTTATTGAGTAGCTTGACTATATGTTGCGTCATACTATATGAATAATAGGGTGTTAGTGATTCAATAATCCATTTTCCTCTTGAGCGTTAACATTATATTGATAAGTATAAAAATAAATTTGTCAGCTAATTGAAAGTATCACAGTGTTTACATGAGAAAATAATCTTTTCCTTGAATGTTTTGATTTAGGAAGTAAATGGAAACACTTTTATTTTTTCAGCACCCTCAGTATTCTCAGTTCTTTGACATTTCAATTTTATTTTTAATTATTACTAAATATTTAACAATGTGGGATGGGTGAAATAGGTGATGGAATTTAGGAGTGCACTTGTGATGAGCACTGGGTAATGTAAGTGTTGAATTACTGTGTTTTACTCCTGAAACTAATATTACATTGTATGTTAACTAACTGGACTTTAAATAAAAACTTAAAGATAAATATATAGACCTTAAGAGATATTTAACAATATGCATACGGGGCAGGGAAGTATCAAATTAATAGCTCATAAAGGACTTTTAGTTACTGTATCAGAAGTGTGGTTGTCCAAATTTTTATCAAAATATTCACCATTAAATCCCACTGTTTCCATATTGAAAGACATGATTGGATCAGAATATATGGAATTTCAGTAGTAAAGATGCTTCTTGTTTACTACTCGGTACTGTACCTCAGTCTATAGCATGTTGTCATTATGGTAAAGATGCCTATGACCAATGTCTAGAAGAAGGCCAACTTGCAGAGATCCACTTTTTTTTAAAGTTTTTATTTACATTCTAGTTAGTTAGCATATAGTGTAATATTGGTTTCAGGAATAGAATTTAGTGATTCATCACTTACATATAACACCCAATGCTCATCACAAGTGCCCTCCTTAATACCCATCACTTATTTAGCCCATCCCCCTCCCATCTCCCTGCCAGGAACCTTCAGTTTGTTGTCTCTGGAGTTAAGAGTCTTTCCCCTATGTTCATCTGTTCTATTTCTTAAATTCCACATATGATTTAAATCATATAGCATTTATCTTTCTCTGGCTATTTCACTCAGTATAATATACTTTAGCTCAATTCACATTGTTGCAAATGGCAAGATTTCATTCTTTTTGATTGCTGAGTAATATCCCATTGTGTGTGTGTGTGTGGGGGGGGGTGGATGTATACAACATCTTCTTTATCGATTCATCAGTTGATGAATGTTTGGGCTCTTTCCATAATCTGGCTATTGTTGATAATGTTGTTATAAGCATCAGGGTGCATGTGCCCCTTCAAATCAGTATTTTTGTATCCTTTGGGTAAATACCTAACAGTGCAATTGCTAGATCATAGAGTAGTTCTATTTTTATCTTTTTGAGGAAATCCATACTGTTCTCCAGAGTGGCTGCCCCAATTTGCATTTCCACAACAGTGTAAGAGAGTTCCCCTTCCTCCACATCCTCAACAACATCTGTTGTTTCTTGTGTTGCTAATTTCTGTAATGTTCTTTCTTGAAGCTTCATCAGGTGAAGCATTCTCTACTTATATAAGTGAAAATTATGCACCTAGGGAACAAACTCTAAACATCCTAATATAGAATTTGTAGCCATCAAATAGTCAGACTGTGTATTTTGTCTTAGTAAAATTATTTTGGTTTCCACTGTAAAAGTCAGTAATCTTTATTCTGTGATGTAGTAATATTTTTATAGGAATTAAAATGATTATTTCTGTCTATATCTGTTCTTCCCAAAGTTTCATATATGTTATATATGTTATCATTATTATTAGTTATTGGCAGATGTAAGTTTATCATTTGAGCAATGTAATGGTCATTTTATTAATGCAATTAAAAAATAGAATCTGCTAAAATGTTTCTAACACTGATAATCAGGTGTGTTTTGCATTTCAGCTCTTAATTTTTCTACTAGTAAGTATTATTATTATAAGTTGTGTCTTATTTATTTTATCTTAATATTTCAAGGAAAATATTGGATCAATATATAATTATGGAAAGCTTCATCTGTGATATGTATCAACTATTATAAGCTTGAGAAGTTAGTTTCTACTCTTAGGGATAAAATATATTCACACAGACATGATATTTGATAATACAAGCCAATATTATACTGTTTTAGCATAGGTTTTATAACATGATAATTTATATCACTATGATCATAATATTCTAATAATTTATTTCAACTCCTAATCTCTATTTTTATTATGAGACTCATTTATATACATTTCTATAAGAAAGGATAACATGTATTGTATTCCAGAGTAAATATATCCAATATGTTAATTATGGATTTATCAGAAAATATATATACTAAATGATACTTTTTTTCATTAAGACTTTTTTTAGAGCAGTTTAACATTTATAGCAAAATCCAGGGGAAGGTGCAAAGATTTTTCAAGTGCTCCCTGCTCCAGTACATGTATAAGCTCTCCCATTATCAATATCCTCCACCAGAGTGGTAGATTTGTCACAACTGATGAACCACAGTAACACATTATAATCATCCAAAGTTCATGGTTTGCATTATATGGCTCACTCTTGATGTTGTTTGTACATTCTAAGTTTGGACAAATGTATATTGCCATATATCCATCATTGTGGTATCATGCAGAGTATTTTACTGTCCTAAAAATTCTCTGCACTCTTCCTGTTCATTTCTCTCTTCAATCCTGGACAACCACTGATCTGGTTACTGTTTCCACAGTTTTACCTTTTCCAAAATGTTATCTGTTTGGAATCATACAGTATTTAGCCTTTACAAAATGGCTCCTTTTATTAATTAATATTCCTTTAATCTTTCCCCATGTCCTCTCATTACTTCATCACTTCATGAGAGGACATGACACATGTCCTCTCATGACACATCTGGATGTGTCATAGTTTATCCATTCACCTGCTTTGGCTTAGTTGCTTCCAAGTTTGGGCAATTATGAATGAAACTGCCATAAACATCCATTTGTAGGGTTTTGTGTAGTCATAAGCTTCTAATTCCTTTGGGTAAACAAGGAGCACAATTGTTGGATAGTACAGTAAAAGTGTATTTAAGAAACCGCCAAGCTGCTTCCCAAAGGGGCTGGATCATTTTGCATTCCCATAGCAATGAATGAGAGTCGCTATTGTCCCTCATCCTTGTCATCATTTGGTGCCATCAGTGCTCTAGATTCTTGGCCATTCTACTCAGTTTGTAGTGCTATCTCATTTCAGTCTGCATTTCCCTGATAGCATATGACTTGGAGCATCTTTTTGTATGCTATTTACTATCTGTATATCTTCTTTGGTAAGGTGTCATTTTTGAATTCAGCTGTTTATTTTCTTATTCTTGCATTTTAAGAATCCATTATATATTCCAGATAATGATCTTTTATCAGATGTGTCTTTGGAAAATATTTTTTTCCTAGTCTATGCTTTTCTTCCCATTCTCTTGATATTGTCTTTTGGAGATCATTAGTTTTTAATATTAATGAAGTCTACCTTATTGGTTATATTCTTCTTGGATCATTTGTTAGTGTTTTATCGAAAAAGTCATCGTGGTACCTAAAGTTATATAGATTTTCTCTTATGCTAACTCCTAAGAGTTTTATGGTTTTGCATTTTGCACTTAAGTCTGTGATCCATTTTGAGTTAATTTTTGTGGAGGGTATAGGTCTGTGTCTGGATTGATATTGTGTGTGTGTGTGTGTGTGTATCTAGTTGTCCTAGCATCATTTTATTATGACTATTTTGTTCTATTGTATTGTCTTTGCTCTAACCAATAAATTTCACTTTTGAAAATGAGTAACTGTAGAGCTCTAAACAAAAGTTCAGATATTGTATTTATATTATTACAGGGTATGAAAAGTAAATTTTAGTAGTTATTTTATGAATTTATTTGTTCCATGAAACTAATATTTTATTGTACAAAACTCATTAATAAGAGATGATATTTTCACTCAAAATTGTAACTCAAAGTATTTGATTTGAAATTTAGTGTTTAAAAATAGTTTACTTTGTTTCTGTGGTCTATCTCATTATCACATTTCTGGGGGTCCCTGAATTATTTTTTTTAATCCATAGAGCTTTCATGAAATATTGTATAAGACAAGAATGTGCGCATATGGTAAAGAATATAGTATAAAATAGCATCATAGAGTAAAATTTTAAAAAAGATACTTCATAAATATTGACTATGTGGTAAATGATTATTAAAAATACATTTATGATTATTATTTTTTCAGAAATTTTTATATATTAGCTTTGATTCTATATATATTTAGCAATGATATATTTTATCATTATAGTAGCTGCTGTTTTTAATTTAAATTATTACTGTTTTTAGAAGTAAGTCAGTTTTAGCTAAAACATAAATGATAATTATAACAAATTATAATAAAATCAATTTCCATTAATTTTACATTATTATTTTTAAAACTAGTTTCTAAACAAATTATTTAAGAAGCAGTAGTAACTCCAGCCAAATTTGCATATAAAGTTGATTCCTATTATGTTATTAGGTATCTTAGATACTTGAGGGGATTTGCGAGGAAATTAAATTGACAAATGATGAGAAAAGGTAGAGTCCCATGTTTTAAGTCTTCAATAAAAAAGTAATGTGAATCTTTTTTATTGGTGTGTATAACTGTCTATCAACAGTAAGCAAAAGATAGAAAAAACTGTCACAAACAAACCTGAGCACGATGCTGAGAATAAAAGCATTACTTTTGGCAGACTTTTCATCCCTTATTTATCTTCCCCCCACAAATACCAAACATTCAAGCAGTTTCCTGGCCTTACTGCAGTTCCCATTGCATGGCCCCACTCTCCTCCAGCCTTGCTATGATATATGCTATGATATATAGTGTTCCCAGCACCCTCTCTCCTAATCAAAAACTACTGTTCTATGCCCAAGGTCCTTCTTGGTTGTGTTACAAGTGAAGTTGTGACTGCTTGAGAAGAGCATAATTTATTACCTCTCCAAGAATATTTTCATTATAATAAAAAAAAAATAACCTAAATGACTGGATAACTAATGGTGAGACTGAAGACACAGAGAGCAAAACAGGAAGTAGAGTGATTTTCAGTGTTTTGCAAACCATGTCTTATATGTTACCTATTCTCTCATTTCCTACGTTGTTGAAGACAATAAGAAATTCAGGAGAAAAAATTCCTCTTCTGGTGAAGTGCTCAATGTACAAAGAATTGATGAACTGTAACTGCTCCTGGAGAGTAAAACTAAACTGAGAAGAAGAGAGGATAAAGAAAACAGGAATATTATTTATAAAATAGCAAAATATTAAAAATTATAGAATATATTTTGTTTTGCAATAGTGATTTTGTTTCTTTGTGGGTGGACTTGAGTTCAGAGAATGAAGAGATGTCATAGAAATATGAAGATACTGGGTTATAGTGTATGTCCACATTATTTCTAGCAGAAAAACAAAGATCTAAAAGTTGTGGAGAAAAATATTATGATGCCTTTATAAATTTGCCTAATTTTGATTCTACTTGTTTGGTTTTTTTTCCCTTATAGATTTTGTGATTTCAGAACATATTTGAGAGAAAAAAAAGGCACATTGAAAGTCAGAAAGAATTTACACAGAGAGGGAGGTGATAAAATACTTCTCAGAATATAATATAAGCATGGCAAAACTCACAAAAATCAAAGAGTTTCCAAAAGGAATTATACTCTAGTTTGGAATGTTTTAAGTGTTCATTGTAAAGTGTGTTGTTTTGCTTACAGTATATTTTGCTTCATATATTAGAAAACAGAATGGCAGTAGAAAAAAAAAAACAGAAGGCGGGAGCAGAAGAGAAAATCATAATTGTTAATAGTCCACAAAATGCCTGATTCATACATAAGTCATTAAGAATTAATTATGACCTTATTGAACATAGTTCTCATACATTGTCTTCTAGCCAGGTGATAATGTGGCTCTACACAACAGAAGCAAATTCAACTTTAAATGAATAAAGCATTTTTTCTTAGATTAAGAGGGTACATATATCAATAAATGAAGAACAGGAAATTTTGCAAACATTTGCAGAAAAATTAGCACTTGGAATTAAGATAGGCATTTTCTGGGTAGACTTTATATTATACAAGACTGGCCTATGAATTTCCCCTGAGTTTCTTCACATAAGTAATTAATTATAATATATGCTGATAATCTTACTATAATATAATTTTAGATGCACTTGACTTAAAAATATGTGCTTTTGGGGCACTTGGCTGGCTCAGTGAATAGAGCATTCAACTTTTGATCTCAGGGTTGCAAGTTGGAAGCTCATGTTGGGTGCAGAGATTACGTAAAATTAAACTCTTTAAGAAAAAAAAAAAAGATGCTTTTCTTTCCAAACCATTTGCATATACATTTTTGTGATATATGTGAAAGGCACACACTTAGGCATTCATTTATTATGAATGAAGAAAATTAACCTTGAAATACAGAATGTTATGCTCACAGTGATATGGTAGGTATCTTCAATTTAGGTGATAAATGTGCAAACTCAAACAACTCAGTTTTTATTACATTCTGTATTAGAATCAGTTTCCTAACTTACATCTTAATATCATATTTTATTTGTGAAAAATAAGTGTGTTTTGCCTGCATCCAACATTATTAGGAAATTCCAGGGCTAGCAGGCCTTTTTAATTTGCCATCACAATTTATAATGTTAAGAGAGTCCCAGTGGCCCCTCTACCTTATTTCTAAATGTCTACTTGCAACAGAATAGACAGAATTCAAAATTTTGACTTTTAAACAAGGTTTTCTCAGATAATACCATCTATAATTGAAAACACAGATGTTTCTTTTTATCTTAATTTAAGTCTAGGATTGAGATAGTCAATGTTTGTTATGTGCTTAGAAATGTGGAATTAAAGTCATTGTATTTACCTACTGTCTATATTGGACTTAGGCAATGCTACTATTTATCACTATTTATTTTGAGACCTTGGCCCTTATAAGACAGCAACTATGATAAAATTATAAGACTTGCCTAATTCTCCTCCTTCTTATTTTCTCCCCATGTGAAATGTATAAAGAAACATTGATTAATAAAAGAATGTGTGAAGACTGAAAACTAGTAGCTTAATTAGGAGACAGCGTCTTTAAAAATCCTGGGAAAAAATGTATAGTGCAAACTATTAGAATTTTGCTTGCTTCCAATTATACCTTTTTTACACTAAAATATTATAATTGTTATGACATTTTTAAAAAGCTGTAACTTTTTTAAAACAAATTTTATTTTATACTAGAGCCATGGATTCATGGCTATACCACATTTGAAAAAAGGAAAGAATCAATAATATTATATAAATGGGAAATGTGTAAATATTTACACAGAAATAACGGAAACCAAGTTGCAAAACTCTTGTATAGTGGTTAACATCATAAGGAGAAGAAATATGAGAGAAATAATCATACATGAAGTTAAAAATATATCAAAATAAAAACCAAATATGTGGTTATTGTTTTGTTTATCCACTAGTTAATTCTTCCATTTGCTCAAATTTACTGAGTAGTTAATATACAGAGATCATTAGATTTGGTACAATGTAGATTAGCAATAAAGGCATCAAAGTAAATAAACTGAAGCCTTACTATCTATGAATAATATAAACATGTGAAAAATTAAAAGGTGGTGATATACTTCTAATACATTCCCTTAAGAAATTATGAATAAAGAGGGGGGCTCCTGAGTGGCTGTCGGTTAAGCATCCAACTTTGGCTCAGGTCATGATCTCAGGGTTTGTGAGGTCAAGCCCTGCATTGGGTTCTTTGACATAAGCACAGAACCCACTTCAGATAATCTGTCGCCCTTTTTCCCTCCCCTTACCCCCCACTCTCTCTCTCTCAAAAATAAATAAATATTAAAAAAAGAAATTATAAATAAAGAAATAGTTTTTATTACTCACCCAAGAAAGTAGTATTTCTACTATGTGCAAGACCAGGTGTTAAAAATATTAAAGCATGACCTGCCTCCACCACAGCCAACAAGTAGAGAACCTTATTATCTAAACTATTCATTAAAATACGCACACACACACACACACACACACACACACAGGTTTACATGAGACCTTTTAACAAAATGTGGTGTGTCATTTGTGCCTTGTATGAATGTGGGAGTGTAAGTTGTCTAATACAAACTTCACAAAGGATGTAGACTTATATATGAATCAAGGGAATTTATCAATACATCAGGGACAGGAATCATGAGAGTTAATCTATCAAGGACAGGAATGAGGAAGAACATGAACAAAGAATAAAAGTATGCGTTATATGGTGGAACTATATGGTATATGAAGTAAAATATGTGTCTCATAAAATAATGCATTACAGAAAAACTAAATAATCTTTTGTGCTCAGATGGATGTGTACCCAATCCAAACAATGCATATGTAAAGTTAAACAGATTTATCTAAATAACTGGATTGAAAACAATTAGAAAAGATCTGTAATTCATTAAAAAAAGCAGATTTTGTTTTCATTCAGAATTAGTTAATTAACAATTATGCCAAAGTGTTTTTTTATTTTTTTAATTTTATTATTATTATTTTTTAACAGTTTTAATGCTTGTATATTTTTGAGAGAGAGAGAGAGACCAAGAGCTAGTGGGGCAGGGGCAAAGAGAGAGACACATAGAATCCGAAGCGGGCTCCAGGCTCTGAGCTGTCAGCACAGAGCCTGCCATGGAGCTGAAACTCACAAACTGCAAGATCATGACCTGAGCTGAAGTCAGAAGCTTAATGGACTGAGCTACCCGGGCACCCCACCAAAGTGTTTTTTAAATGTTCATCTTTTAGATTCGTAAAACTTTTTGCTGTTAGGGGTTTATAAGTGTGCAGACAATAGGAAGAACTACTAAGTATGATTTTTTTTTCAAAGTTTACTATACTTCAAAAATTTTAATCATTCTTTATAGATAAGTAGAACATTTTGATTAAAATATTTAGAGATTTGGGGTGCCTGGGAGGCTCAGTCAGTTAAGCGCCTGACTCTTGACTTCCGCTCAGGTCAGGATCTCACGACTGGTGGGATCATGCTCCATGTCAGGCTTTGTGCTGACAGCATGGAGCCTGCTTGGGAATCTGTCTCTCTCTCTGTCCTTCCCCACTTGGGCACAAGTTTGCACATATGTGAGCGCTTTCTCTCTCTCTTGTAAAAGTAAATAAATAAACTTAAAAGATTTAGAGAACTAAAAAAAAAAAGATTTAGAGAGCTAATGGCTTGATTTTGGGAAGTTGTTTGACCTACTTCACTTAATAGCATTAATTACATAATATAAAAAGATATCATATTTTGTACATGGCAAATCCTCAAATATTTGTTTTGCATTTTTAATAACACTTCAATTAGAGCATGAATAGTAAAAAAATATAAATAATACATACCAAAAAATTGATAGCAGATATTGTGACTTGCCGGTTTCCAAATGCTAGAAAGTAGGAAAAGAAGATGTAATGCATGCATTCACATTTTGGATTGTCTTGCTATAAACATAATTGAAGCAGTGTTTATTGGATATTACTATTCTCTAATCCAAAGTACTGTGCTGTATATAATTGACCTTTTGGGGTAATACATTTGAAATTTAAAAGAATGAAATATTTTTGCTTTCCACATGAACTTTTCTTCTAGTTACCTAATGATATTTAGAATACAAATGGAATCTACTTTTAATCGGTATTATAAAATTCTTTGAAGGCAGATTTAATTTCTCATTTGTCACTTTAAAAGCACATCATTGATGTATGTGTGTTTCTGTGCCAGTACCATACTGTCTTGATGACTACAGCTTTGTAATCTAGCTTAAAATCTGGAATCATGATGTCTCCAGTTGGGTTTTCATTTTCAGGATTGTTTTAGCTATTCAGAGTCTTTGTGGTTCCATACAGATTTTAGGATTGTTTGTTCTAGTTTGTTCTGTGAAAAATGCTGGTGGTATCTTGATAGGGATTTCATTAAATGTGCAGATTGCTTTAGGTAGTATAGGCATTTTAAAAATATTTGTTTTTCTAATCCATGAGCATGGAATGTTTTTCCATTTCTTTGTGTCCTCTTCAAAATCTTTCATAAGTATTCTATGGTTTTCAGAGTACAGATCTTTTACCCTTTTAGTCAGAATGTATTATGCCAAGCGAAGTAAGTCAATCAGAGAAAAACAAATGTCATATGATTTCACTCATGTGGAATTTAAGAAACAAAACAGATAAACATATAATAAGGGGGGAAGAGAAGGAAGGGAAACAAACTACAAGGAACTCAATGATAGAGAACAAACTGAGGGTTGACAGAGGGAGGTGGGTGGGAGATGGGCTAGATGGTTAAAGGGCATTAAAAAGGGCACTTGTGATGAGCACTGGGTATTGTATGTAAGTGATGAATTACTGAATTTTACTTCTCAAACCAGTATTGCACTGTATATTAACTAAAATTTAAATGAAAAGGAAAATTATTCCTTTATAAATAAATAAATACATACATATCATACGGCCTAATATATGATTGCATTTGATCATGTCTTGTTTTTTAATGTTTAACAACAAAAAGAGACATGCTAATAATATTTTTTTCATTGATGTTTTATGATAGGTAATATTTTAAGTATTTTATATTTTTCATCTAGAAACAAATATATGAGGTAAGATTTAATGTTCTCATCTTAAAGAAAGATATAGATTATATCAGTTCCCAAATCATATATGAGTAATTAATAAATTAGAATTTAAGATAGTATCTTAAAGTCACCTTTCTGATGGCAGAAAAGTTGTAATATAAAAAAGTACTAAAATTGAAATTTTCTGATAAGCTCATCAGCTGTATTAATAGTTGCATTTTTTCTAGATTTATGTGAGGGTGTGTACATATAAATTGTATTTATGTAAACACATTTACAAATAAAAAATATAATGTCTCATTTTAAATCTTGCATATTTTATAAGGATATATTTAAAGACTTTTCCAATACTATTAAGCATTCATTGTAAAATCTATGACAGCATATGCATTATAATGTGTAATATGGCTAGCTCTAAACATTAAATATTATCTAATTGCTGCATAATTAGTGTAACTTTAATTTTATGTATGATAAGTAACACAACTTCAAACATCTTTCTTTGTAAGACATTTATAGAAGTTCTATTTCCATGGGCTAGAAATTTGAAAGTATAATATAGTCAAAAGTTATATAAGTATTTATGTATGAATATATATATGTGTATATTCATATATAAAACATGTAGAATTATTGGCGATTTTGTTTTTATAAAGTACATGTATCTAATTATGAAATAAAATACATTAATGGAGAAAATTTGGGAAATAGATAAAAGTACAAAGAGAAATAAAATGCATAAAAATCCCATTATCCATTGTAAATCTATTAAAATTCAGATTTTCCCTTGGAAATATACATATTTTCTCCATACTTTTTATAGTATGTGGTAAAACATTCTTATAATCAATTATTCTTTAATATCTCTTTGCCATATAACTAAGCACATTTACCATATAATTAAACATTCTTCTATAGCTAAATCAAAATATTTTTTTATTTGTACCTACTATTAGACAAAACTTCATTCATTCAACAATACTTATTAAGAATTTATATAATAGGCACTATATTATGTGCTTGTGATAAATCAATTAAACTTAAGCCAAAAGCAACTCTTATCTTAATAAAAATTATTGTCTGACAAGGAAACAAATAATAATCACAAGATAACAAATGAAAGTTTGCAACCCTGGTAAGTGTTACTAAGAAAGACCTATATAGTATTTAATGTAAGAGCTAAAATGAAGGATTTATTTTAATCGAGGAGATCAGGAAGGACTGTCTGAGTACATGACTGCACTCTGATTTAGAAAATGAATAGATACTAACATACACAAGAGAGGGGTTCAGAACATTTCATGTATCAGGACAGTGAAGATATACCTTCTTTTCATTTTTTAATGAGAATAAATAAGTGTATGATTAAAACAGGTACTGGGACAGAGATTATAATTTTTAAATATTTTAAATGTTTATTTCCAGTAAGCAAACTTACAGATAGTATAACTTGAAACAAACTTTCCAGAAAAAAATCTAGCCATCATTAAAATTTTCTGTAATATTTTTATAATTTTTATAATATTTCACATTTTGAATTTTTACAAAGGCCATTTTTCCTTGCTAGCTGCTGATACTAAACATATGTATTGAATTTTCTGAACATATGCATACAGTTTGCAGTTAATGGAATATGCCTGCCATTGGGCAGTTTTCAATTATGACAATTTTTTTCCTATTTACTTTTAAATATTTTTGAGAAGTAAGAAAAATGACCTCCTTAATGGTATATGTGTCAGAAATACATAATAATATGTTGTGTTTTATTTAATGTGTGTAAATGTACAGATGCCATTAATTTTATGCAGTCAAATTTGTTGAGAATAGGGCTTCTCTTGATATTCTCAAGGTATTCTCATGATATTCTCATGAAAATATTCTCATGATATTCACTTTCCAGCTGGGATCAGCATTATAGGGCTATATATATGTTCACGGAATTTGATTTCCTACTTACACCTTATGCATTTGAGAGTCTTGAGCCAGTACAATTAGATTTTCAGGGTCTCATTTTCCTAATCTGTAATAGGGACTATTAACACATCATAATGTTTCTTAATGGCATTTTTACATTTCTTGACAAGCATTTCCTTTTCAATAAATACTTTACATATGTTAATAACAATCAGCCTCTATTTTGTATCACATA
Organism: Panthera uncia; assembly: GCF_023721935.1. Lineage (NCBI taxonomy): Eukaryota > Metazoa > Chordata > Mammalia > Carnivora > Felidae > Panthera > Panthera uncia. The sequence goes on from NC_064811.1 coordinate 51,032,452, forward strand.
TGTGAATGTAACATTTTTCAGAGTCTCCTCTTCTTAAATATACTATGGAGCAAAAGTATCTATCTGTTAATGTTCTGAAGTTAGTAGGTAAATATTCTGATAACATATCTTTAAGTATCAGAGTTATAAGATGTTAGGAAATTTCTCTCTTCAATATTCATAGTCGTTAGTATTTGGAAGAATTAAAGTTTTGAACATTGCAATGATATACACTTAGCAATCTTGACTAGATTTCTTGATCTTAACAAAGATTCTGTGTTGGTACTTCAAGTATGTATTAAGACAGTTTAACTGATTTTGTAAAATCTAAAATGAAGCTTGAATACTCTATTCATTTCTATTTATTTCAAACTTTAAAAACACCAGAAATAGATCACAAAAAATAATTATCAATTAAATTTGAAACCTCAGCCCTTTCGCACTAGAACCCCGTGTGTGCCTTGTGAGCTGCAGCAAAAGCTGAGGAGAGAAAAGTCCAGAGTAAATAAAAGAAATGGAATCCTTTGTTAGGTACAGCTATTTCCCTCCAGTTTTAGGAACTGAGAATTTAGGTTTGGTCCATTGTGCTTTCCAACAAATTGCTTCAGCTGAGTCGATGGCCAGGATATTTTATAAGGTTATAAATAGAAAATAGTATGTTAAAGAAACAAATTGCTTCTTACTGAATTATATTTAATATTTTAACTACATATTTATATTAATTGTTTATTTTTTAAATCCTGGTAGTTGATTTCATGTGATTGTGTGATGATACAGAATTTTTCTTTTTGATCTTCACCCTTTCATTTTTACTATCTGTCACTTTGGAGATTTACAACCAACTCATATATTTGTTAGAGTTCCTATGGAAAGAAAATAAACCAATGTCAAAATGGTCTTTAAGTATACATAAAAATTTAATGGAGGATTATACAGAAGCAACTTAAAATTGACATTTTTTTCATTATTTGCTTATTTTTTAAGTGTACCATCTTTCATAGCTTCTGTGTAGTTTAGAAGAGAGTCTTGATGTTGGCAATTTAGTATGGATTTAATTAGAAAGAAATCATACATACATGGTGGTGTATACTGTGGGTGATTAATATAGTAGGCAATCCAAGAAGTAAATCCCCAATAAAAGGCACAGCCCTGCAAATAAAACATAATAAAAGTTAGGGAATATATATATATCATATCATTTGAAATCATCCCATATACTTATATGCCAAACTGCAGCTTTTTTTAATATGAAAAATGGTATAAAATGGTCTAAGCCAGATAAATGAAACACTTCCTCACCCAATGAAGTAGCATTTTACAAGTACCTATTTGATACCACTAAGGAAATGCATTACTTTGCTCAATCCTTATTAATATAAAGGGGAATTTAGGATATAAGACAAATGTAACAATATATTTTAAAAATATCTTTCAAGAGTGGTTTTGTCGTATCAAGTAATATATATGAATGAAAGCATAAAATAATAATGTATTACATAAAATATATTAATATTCATTTTCCATCAGTAAATGCATAAAATAATGAGTTATTTAATCATTAGTAAAACCTGTCTTGATAGAATATAAACGGAAATGTCCTAGTTTTAAAAGTCCTAGGCTGTAATACTGATCTTGTACTGATACGATAAATCTTAGTGTCTTCTGCAGAATAGAAGCAGCTAGTCTAAATGAGTTTTGAGGTTTCTAAGAGTTTTAGGGTTTATTGTTTTAATACAATGACAACAATAGAATGGCTTGTTGAAATTTTTACAAAACAGGTATTTGCCAAAAAAAAAAAAAAAAAAACAAAACCCAGGAAATCTTCAATAAGGAAATACTTCCTATTGAAAGTCAATATTAAATTGGAATTAGTACTGGAAAATTGAATTGCAGTATGTTATATCATGTACATTTCCACTTTAATATTTCATAAAACTTCCCATTTTCTTGACAGCTCTTTGATGGGATGGTTATTAACTCCTGCATTCACCATTTTTGGAAGAGCAAAGACACTGTCATCACACTGACAACTGTCATCAATACAGAATGTAGTTTCATCATTTCAAATATAAGTCACACAGACCTATATTTACACAAAGTTCATATATGACATCCCTCCTCTTCAAGTGGCACTTAAAGAGTCTGAATTCAATGCTAAGTACTTCCAAAATCAAATGTGCCTGAGCATATGTGGCCTGTAACATAAAGGACATGGCAAATCTTTTATGTAGGGTCATTGGTTGAGGGCAGCTCCAGTGAAAAAGGTCACGGAGGAAGTGGCATTTCAGGAGCAGAGGTTTATGATGTGCTGATACAGTTGAATGGAAGAATCTAAGCATAAGGGAAATAAAGATGATTGCATTATTTTATGGATGGCCCAATACACAAAATTTCTCAATAGTAATTAAAATGACAAAACATATCAATCCCACCTTTATCAAATTTTTCAAAGGTGTATGTCCTGCAGAAACTTTATGGACAAATAAGGTTTCCAAAAGATAGCGGATATAGTGTATACAATGACAGAAGCAAGCCACACTAGAAAGAAGATAAAAAAATGAACATTAAATTCACTTCCAAAGGTCTGGCTTGCCTTCTGTATAAGACGTTTTATTATTTATTTTTATTTAGTTTGCTACAATATTTATTAGGAAATGTTTCTAATAATCAAACACTAATGTTTATTTCAATATTGTTATGCTAGAAATTTCTAAATTTATTTCACAATAAAAGTACTATTACAACACTTTCTATAAGTTTACTTCTGATGACACTCAAAATATTTTATAATACCAGTCATAAGCTATATGCTCACACCTACCCCAAGAATACATAAAACGATAGATGGACTCATATCAAAATGCCTCAAGAATGAAGCAGAAAATGTACACTTTTGTTTTGTTTGAGTATGGTTGACATACAATGTTGTATTAATTTCAGGTGTACAACATGGTGATTTAACAAGTTTATGCATTATGCTATGCTCACCACAAATATAGCTGTCATCTATCATCATACAATGCTATTACAATATCATTGACTATATTCTTTATACTGTGCCTATTACTCCTGTGGCATGTTTATTCTGTAACCGGAAGCCTGTGTCTCCCTCTCTACTTAACCCATTTTGCCACCCCCCCTTTCTTCCCTTCCCCTCTGCCACTTGCTACTACATGGATAGACCTAGGCTATTATGCTTAGTGAAATAAGTCAGATTGGGAAAAACAAATACCACATGATTTCACTCTGTGGAATCTTAAAAAAAAAAAAAAAGAAAACAAAAACACAACAAAACAGATGAATAAACAAACACACAAAAAGCAGAATCAGACCTGTAAATACAGAGAACAAACTAATGGGTGTCAGAGGGGAAAATTTACAAGTTTTAAAAATATCCAAAACCTACTTAG